>NC_090340.1:36448231-36765231 GCF_035084215.1 Heptranchias perlo | reverse complement strand
ACACTTCCTCTTTTGACAGCTGCTTCAGCTCATTAACTGACCACAACGAGCAAGTTAAGTACTCTCAAGTGGAACCCCGCTGGCTTTAATTGCCTGCGGGATTCCCACCAGCGGGGCTTGCGCGCGCAGCCCCGCACGTCAGCGCGGTACCCGGAAGTGGCCGGGATTTCGTCGCGATCCGGTCACGTGACCGGATATCGGGATTTTCGGGGCCCCCCCGCTGGAAACCCGCCGGAAACGCGATCGCAAAATCGAGCCCAATGGGCCCGATTTTAGCACCCGGTCTCGGGTGCGTTCTCGGCGGGGGGGGCCTCTAAAATCCCGAAATCGAGGAGCGGGACCGGATCGCGCCACGATCCCGCCCACTTCCGGGTTCCGCGCTGACGTGTGGGGGTGCGTGCGTAGCCCCCGCTGGTGGGAATCCCGCAGGCAATTAAAGCCAGCGGGGTTCCACTTGAGTGTATTTATCTAGGTATTTCAGGTCATTAAAAGACCTGATTGAGCTGTCTATTTAACAAGTGTGGGATTTTACGGTGAAATGAGACTGTTTCCCATACTGGGGGAAACACTCACACTGCCAACGGACGTGTTGCAGCCAGCAGCCTGTGGCAGCTGCCAAGGTGCATTCCACAGGTGGGGGGGGGAAGAGCCTTCACCAACGCAGGAGGACACTCCGTAACATTGGGCAACGCCTGCCCTCCACCACCCTCCTCCAAGCAAGAAGATTCACCGGCGTGGAAGTGCAACCCCTGTGCGAGGACACACTTTTCTAGCGTGCACAACCCCGCAGACCTACACCTGCCAGATGGGTGCTGCGTTGACATCCTCGGAGGACGAACAGCATGACCAGCCTCAGCAGCCTCGTTGTCCACGCCGTCCGCCTCAGAGACGTGCATCCCCACAATACGGTGCTATGGCACATCCACCTGCACAGCAGGATGGAGGGCATCCGCAGAGAGAGATGCGTCGCAGGAGGCACTACCCTCCGCACAGAGTCTACAGACCGAGGCTCAGCTTCATGGACCTCTCTGAGCAACAGTGCATACGTAGGCTCAGAGTCACTCGCCAGGTAGTCGCCGACATCTGCAGCCTCCTTAATGACGAGCTGCTCCCGGATGGACCAAGCAGCATCTTCTTACCCGTCGCCGTCAAAGTCACCACTGCCCTCAACTTCTTCGCCTCCGGATCCTTCCAGGATGCCACGGGGGACATCACCGGGGTCTGTCCGTCATCTGCACACAAGTGCATAAGGCAGGTCACCGATGGGTTGTTCCGCAGGGCCTCGAACTACATCAACTTCGCCATGGATGAGCGCAGCCAGACGGAGAGGGCGGTTGGATTCCATGCTGTGGCTGGCTTCCCACGGGTGCAGGGTGTAATCGATTGCACCCACATAGCAATACGGGCACCTCCACATGAGCCAGGGCTGTTCATCAACAGGAAAGGGTATCACTCCATGAACGCCCAGCTCATTTGTGACCACCGCCAGAGATTCCTACACGTGTGCGCCAGATACCCTGGCAGCTGCCACGATGCCTTTGTCCTCAGGGAGTCCACTGTCCCGCCCCTCTTCCACGCACCCAACACCGGCAATGGCTGGCTCCTCGGCGACAAGGGATATCCCCTGCACACGTGGCTTATGACACCTCTGAGGAACCCCATTACCGAGCCGCAGCGTCGATATAATGACAGCCACATTGCTACCAGGTCTACAATTGAGCAGGCTATAGGGCTGCTCAAGATGCGCTTCAGGTGCCTTGATTGTTCCGGGGGAGCGCTCCAATACACGCCACTCTGAGTGGGATCAATTATAGTTGTCTGCTGTGCCCTGCATAACATGGCACTACAGAGAGGGGTGCCGCTGGAGGAGGCCCCATGCACAACCGCCACCCACATTGAGGACGACAATGAGGAGGAGGAGGAGGAGGAGGAGGAAGAGGGAGACGAGGCAGAACGACCCATGGGCCGAACACCGGCTCACCTGCGTGCTCGTCAGGCCAGGGAGGCACTCATATGCCAACGGTTCTCCTAACATCACACTGTGTGAGGCGTTCACATGCCATAACGTGCACAGATGAGGGTCCATACAGGCTCCCTCCACAGAAGAGTGGTGCCTGTACACCTGCACCCACTGTATTATGCCCAATGGGTGGGACGGGGTGGTCGTCGTCATGATGAGGCGCACGGAAGGGACATATTGCACAAGCCGCAGAATTATGGACAAGAGGTGGCAGCATTGGTGAGAAAAAGTGAGTTTATTTTGTGTTGACATTCAAATAGTGGAAATAAAAAAAAATAGACAAACACCATGGTGTAATCCCTGTGTGCTCACGGAACTTTAGGCTTTCGTTTCCGGGTACCCCTACGTGGTGCTACCCCTGTGGCTTCAGCAGAGGTGGTGGCAGGTTGCTCCTGTTCGTGCCCTGACCTGGTAGATGCTTTGGGCTGACGCCCCCTGGGTTTCGGTGCCCGTGAGGGCACCTCCACAGACTGCTCCTCCTGCACCTGTGCAGGGGCAGACTCGGCCACCTGGAGAGGATGGACTATTGCGGGCACTGGTTGAGAGGGGGGCAACGGGTGAGACGTGGGGGCGCCTTGAGTAGCGTCCACACTTCCATTTCCCCGTTCACCATCTTCCCTCTCATGGCCAAGGCCCACATCACCCCTTCCACCCTGCTGGACGGCAGTTTGGATGACGTGGGTGAGACCTTGCAAGGCCACCTCCAATGTATCTGTCAACCTGTTGATGGCGGCAGAATGTTGCTCACGCTGAATCCGAACAGCCGTTGTGAGGGCCTGGATGGACTCATTGGTGAGCTGTGCATGACGCTCGAGGGAGGCTAGCCTGTCCTCCACCGCAGACGTTCCCACACCTACCCGCGACACTATCTCAGAGATGCCTTCACGTCCCTGCGACACTATCTCGGCGATGCCCTCCTGCACCTGTGCCACCATTCCCCTCATGCAGGAGTTGGACTCCTCCATCCTCCGTGCGATTGTGGAGAGTGCGCGTGGCACCTCTCCCAGTACCTCAGCAATGTGCTGGTGCCCCTCGAAGACTCTCCTTTTGACTGGTGGCCCCCTGGATTCATCATCTGGGTCCGGCTGAGCAGAGCCTGGAGAAGAGTGCTCCCTCCGACGCGGACCCTCCGCGGCTGACCCTGCCACCAGGGTCTGCTCATGCTCACGTGTGCGCGGTGACTCACCATGTGCAATCCCAACTAACTGAGGGGGGGGGACCCACCGAGGTGTGTGTATCTGCGCTGGTGGATGCAAGGCTCATGTGTGACGATGCACCCTCAGAGACGGGCATGTCCTCTGAGGAATCCCCCTCAACCGAAACGTCGATCGCAGACGGCCCTGCAAGAGAAAAGAGGGCAATATCAGGCATGTGTCCAAATGTGGCGGTGCGGCATATGCCATGTGATGCTAAGATCATTCGCCCTCATGAGTGATGAGTGCCAGCTTTCCCTTACCGGCCGTTTTGCCAGACCCAGCCTCGCCATCCGCCACGGACAGGCAATGCAGCGTGCGGCTGATCTCCAGTGCCTCGACCTCGGCGTCTGTCAGGGCCACCTAGTGTGGCGGGCCCCCTCCGGTGCGTGCCCTATCGCGTGCGTTCCTGCACCTCTTCTCCTGTGAGGGCAAAACACAAAAACGTTATTGAGTGATGATTACAATGTGAGACGCTTCAAGCATTGGTGTGAGTGGGTTGAATGCGTGGCAGATGGATGGGAGGATGCGTGTGCCACATGGCCATCCCATTGTATGGGCATTGGGGTGTGTGGTAGTGGTCGAGTGGGGACAGGTACGGTGGATACGTGCAGGCACTGTGAGGATGATAGTTGGGTGGCTGTGAGGATTGGTGCGGGAGCGCAGTGCTGTCAGTGGAGATGGGGTTGTGAGATGGTTGAGGTGATGTGGAAGACGGAGTGGGGCAGAGTGCGTTAGTGTACTCACTTTCCCGGACCTGGTGAGGTCATTGAATCTCTTGAGGCACTGCATCCAAGTGCGGGTGGTGTTGCCCCATCTTGTGACCTCCGCGGCCACCTCCTCCCATGCCCTCTTGGTGGTGCTGCCAGGGCACCTCCTTCCATCCGTGGGGAACAGCGTCTCCCTCCTCATGCGGACCCTGTCCAGCAGCACCTGGAGGGCGTGGTCCGTGAATCGGCGAGCAGCCTTACCCCTGCGCTCCTCCATCCTTCATGGACTGTAGGTTGTGGCTGGAGGGGCTTTGGTGGACTGCCCCTTTAAATAGAGCTCCAACATCGCTCAGACGTCAATGCGCACGCGCAGGCCGCCGGCACGCAGCTGAGAAGCGCGGAACCCGTAACTGCCGGCTAATTACATCAATCATCCCGCGATCGCGCGCGCAATGCACTCAATTCGGACGACGCGTTTTCCTCGAGCTCGGCTGACCACCCGCTGCCAACCCGCACCCCTGGTAAAATCGGGCCCAATATGAGGTGATGAAGTTCTCTCAGATTCTTGGTAGTTTCTATGAAAGAGTGTGATTTTAGCGTTCTGCATTTATTCCTGACTTTATTCTTCAGTATCTTCCATTAGTTTTTATCACAAATTGCATTTTCCTCAATGAAGGTGGTCATATCATGAAAAAAGTTTAATGTTATTGTCTTCACAAAAAACATTTGTATCTATTATCACAAGCTATAGTGATTACTTCTAATTATGTATAGTATTTATACCACCTCAATGTAAAATTTCAGCAAAGTCACTGTTGATCGTAAATAAAGTTCAGTCACATGAAACATGCATGGCTTCGGCTCTTAGTCTTCTTTCCTGCTTCATCATTGATCTTAGCATCAACTTTTAGAGTAGAATCCATGCTGTTTATAAGTTGTATTATTTCCTCCAGTGAGAAATTTCTTGACCTTGACCTTGACCTTTGTTGTCTCTGTTACCTTCAATTTTACTTGAGTAATGCAGTTTGTAAATTCTCAGTCACAAAGTCCAATGAAAGGCTTCTCAACAGATATAAAATAAATGTTTATAATATTAAATCTTTTCAGTCTATTGAATAAAATGTATTCCTTTGTTACACAAAAGGAAAGGAAAAAACAACTTCTTGTTTCAACAAGATATGGACCAAACACTTTTTCTTGTTTGGGACTAAAAGTGCAATTAGACACTTTGACAGGATTTGTGATTTATGTCTTTAAGATTTACTGCAACCATCTGAAGATTGTTCTGTAGTCAGATTGGAATCAGCTCCTGCTTGGACTTCTTTCAATTCAAAGATCAGTAAAGGGTCAGAATCATACCCCAAAACTGATTAATGGTAGACACTCCAGTTAGGTCCCAGTGCCAGTAAGTGAACAACAATTACATTTTTCAATCTTAGTACCATTCTAGCTAAAGCCAGAAACTGAATGATCCAAAGACTCAGCTAGATTTAAAAAAAACAGAACATTTTCAGGAGAATGCCAAGATTGCCACTGCTACTGTCCGTGATGTAGTTAGTGACCCTATGGTTAGAAGCAGTTGTTCGGTTTACTATTGACATTTTCAGTGAAATTCTGAAATGAAAAAGGACAGTTGTATCTACTGCTGCATGTAAAGAATCTGTAAACTGTCCTTCATCATCTATATTGCATTTTTTTTGTAGACATGATATGTAATTGATTTTTGACTAAATAAGCTGGTTTTCACTAAAATTGCATTGTTTTGCATTATGTTGCACCAGGTTCATGCCAATCTATTTTTTAAATGTACTTTAGGGTTTACTAGATAATGGGATATATATTTTACAGTTCCTGATTAACTGATTAGCTCATCATTGGAGAAAGATAGCGACCTTTTCTGGCCTCCAATTGTTCCCCTATCTTTATTCAGAAAGACTTTCATCTTGCAGGTTTTCAAACCTGGTTGTCTTCTTGGGCAATGATCAAAGATGTCACAGATTAAAATTAATTAATTTATTCATAAAATTCAGTGATAAGTCTGTGAAATATATTTTGAAAGAATTTTTGAGCAGACCCTTGAACCATATATTTTGTGAATGACACTTACATTTCTCTTCAGATAGCCCGGTTAGACCCAATGGAATTTTGTCCATGATTGGCTGTCATACACAAATTGTTTTACTTAAGGGTTGAGCTTGTCTCTCTTACCAGAAAATAATATTCTTTCACTTTACATTTAAATAGAAACTAAAATATTTGGCTAGAAGCAACTCCATATATTATCACATATTGTGCACCAAAACATTAATTTTTCCTGTTTCCAAAATGTCTTTCTGCATGAAGTTAGTGTGTGAAATAATAATAAGAGGTTCTGTGGTAAATGTAGTTTATTTTAATAAATTGATGTTGATTGGAATTTAAAGATGTTTGGAGCAGCATTACCTTATGACCTACCTTACATACACAGTACATTTAGACGCAATGTTTAAACTGGTGCTTCATCAGCGGCTGCAGTTGGCTTGGTTTCACTGCTAGTAAAGCAATGACTGTGGAAGCAGCTTGTTTCTGTTTGTAGCAGCATGGGTGATAAGATTCTCACCATTCGTGCAAGGAGGAACAGGTGGAGTAGCAGAGGGCAGTCTGTGAGGTAAGTTGGGAGTTGTATGTTTAGGTTCCATGGTAGCCCAAGCAGCAGCTGTACCAGCCAGGCAGAGCTACCTGAGACAGTAGTGTCTCAAGGGCAACTGTTAAGCAGGATGACAATGACAGACGTATGATGTCTGGTGCAGGGAAACTCAGAGACACACTCCAACTTTCAGATGGCACGACCAGCAGAAGTGAAAATCACCCTGGTTCCATGCAAGAGGGTTGTTTCAGTCAACAATTGGTGACGTGGGAGGGTAAATGTTCTGAGGCCCTAGCACCACCAGCGGGTCAGTGTCACAGTCAGTGTCTATCAGACACAGTGCCTGCAACTTTTTGACATGCATTAGCTGTATGCAAGGCCCTGGAATGGGAGGGGTCCTCAGAAAATGTGTCTTATACTGGTCCAGGTTTTGCTGGGAACTTGTGCCATCATAATAGCGCATCTATGATGTGTGGACCCTTGTACAGCACAAAAAAGATTTTTGAAGTACATGACTTACGCCGTTAATTATGCCACTCCATAACTTCCTGGGACTTTTGCACCACTCTGCCGTTATCCTCGTTGAAAACAGTGAGAAGTTAATTATCATAGCTCCGCCCCCCATCAAAATCAATGGCAATCACCATTTTTCCTGGATTAAAGAAATTTTTCAAGCTGCTTCTACCTAGATTTACAAGTAATGGCCCAGAGTTTGCTGGAGCAGGGCATCTTGCGGCGTGCCCCAATAGGTAGACTTTTTTCCCTCACCCTTCAGCATGAAAATGTTTTGCCTTAAAAGTTGCTGGGAGTGTGAGTTGATAACGATGTGGCAAAGTCAACAGGGCATCTGGGACCTTGAGGAACCATGAGACCAATATCTCCTTAAACAATGATATTTGAGGATTGAGAAAGAAACAGAGGAATGATGAAGAAGGAAATAAGGTGAATTAGAGTTAATCAGTGAAATGAAGAGATGGAAAGAAAGATTGGATTAAGGGAGAGAGAATAAAGAGAAAGGAGAAATATAGAAAAAGTTTTTAAAAATTTAAATTTTATATTTTAAAAATCTCTAAGAACAATATACTACCTGCAGGAATGAGACTCCATAGAGTCAACTGTTCTCTTTCTGGCCAGAGATGTTGAGTGGCATTGCAGGAACATAAATCTCCTCATTAAAAGGGTACTTACACTGTTAAGCATTAGTCATAACTTTCTGCAGTGAGCTTAATTGGCAATTAATATGCAAATGCAGCAATTGCTTGAAACTCGTCCAGCAACTTGTGGTGATTCGCAATTCATGGCGTATCTGTTCCTCGCTACAAGTTGCTGGATGATTTACACATTAATAACGGCGTGCACATTAAACTCGCCATTATTTTGGCAGCAAATTATGGCCCATTGGCTTTGGTGGCCTGGCAGCAGCGTGATTTATTGCTCCTCTGTAGGTTCCTCAAGTTTACCAGTTGGCCTGAACTCGTCTGCTTAGCTCCTGGTAACTTACAAAGAGTCTGATTTATTTCAAATCGTCCATTCAATATTAACTGGGATAATTTGTTTGGTGTTATTATCATTTACTTCTTGCGATACCAGGGCTGGCGCCTTGTCAGCGGGTGATCTGTCAGTGTCACCCTGATGCCATCATCGGAAATGGAGCTCGGATGAGGATCAATGAATATCAATTTCAGTTCCCATACAGCCGGTGGAATTGCTCTGCACCCGGGGAAAAAATCGTCTTTGGCGAGGAGCCAGTGAGTTTGTACGTTAGAAAATTAAACCATTTTTTTCCATTTCGTTATCAATTAAAATCTGTCACAATAAGATCACCACATAGCAAGAAACTTTGTGCCAAATAGACAGCCAGGAATCCTATCATGTTCCAATGGTTGGTCATTACTTGCAAGTACTAGAAGCTGAGATAAACATATTGGTTATTGGGCTGTGCTACTTCTGGTTTTTCGCTATGCTGCCTGTGGTGTATTCTAATTAGAAATGCAGGAAAATATGGAGAAAGTTATCAATGGCAAGACCGGCATGCTGGGCGGTGAGATTTACAGTGTGTGTCGCGATCTCGCCTTTGCAGGAAAATGCAGCTCGCCAGTCATGCGGGGGCCGGGTGTGGGGAGGGGCAATAAGATCGGCCGGCTCAGTTACTGGCCGAGAGCATTAGGAGAGTTTGGGAGTGGAGGGAGGCAATTGGGAGAGGGGCAAGTGGTGGCCGGCAGCAGCCCACGGTTTCAATGTGGAGCCAGGAGGAGCAGTCCTGCTCCTGTGAAAATTTTAAGTGATTTATCCTGTTTAATTATCTTGGATCAGACAAGGGTCTAAGCACTTTATCGTCGAGAGTGCTTTTCGAGATTGATTTTTAAAGTTAACCCTTACTTGTTCCCTAACATTAACCTCCTGAGTGGTAAGCTTGTCAATAGATTAGTTTAGTGCTTTCAACCAATTGTTAATGCAAGAGCTGAGCTTTTGGTTTAACTTCTCCATAACTTTTTTGGTTACCATGATCAGATTCAGAAGGGCGGCCGGGCAGGAATAGGCTGGTAGCAGCCCTCAACGTCACAGTGCAGCACTTACCGTCCCACTCCCCTCCCGCTGCCCACCACTTTTCCCAGTGCCTTTTGCTTGGCGGCTCAGGCACCCACCTGAATCAGGCGGCAGCCTCATTACTGTATGCAAATCGGGGTCCTCGGACGTATACAGGACACCGATGTAGTTTAACGGGCGCACGCTCCGCCCCGTTGTACCAGAAAAGGACCGAAAAAGTAGGTACAGTATCATTTTTCTGGGGCCAGAAGGAGCAGGAGTGACTGCACTTCCTGGCTCTACAAGAATACTGCTGTTCTGGATCAAAGGTGACACGGAAATAAGGCCTGGGCCTCTAAATGGCTCAAGCCCCTCGACAGCAAAAACGGGTGGGTGTTCTGCCCACTTAAGACAATCTTGTCTTAAGGAATTTCTAACGTGTTTTTCACAATAATGCATGGGTATAAATTGTTCTAGAAGACACTTAACTCGGGCGATTTTCATCTTTTCCACCCTGTTTATGCCTAAAAATGGGCGGTGTTGGAACCAAAAACATGGGGGATTGACTCACCGATTGGAGGCCCATCCATTCCAATTTTTGGGCAGACCTCGATTTAGGCAGCTAGGCCTCCCACCGGAAAAAGCCGGGGCCTCATTAATATATGCAAATCGGGGCCAAATGACTCAGTTAAGACCACAATGCCATTTTCGTCTCTACCCATGTTGCAACCACCAGTTTCTCAACCTGCCCACAAACGATGGGTGGTACAAGTCAGGTGGCGACCATTTCCAGTGGTATTTAAAGGGATACTCACCTGCTCTCAGTTCAAATGCTGCAAAGGTTTGGGAGACATTTTGCTGGTTTTAACTTTATGATTTTTTTGCTTCTTAGACTATGATGAAGTGGTTGTAAGGGCTATCCAACATTCTGAACTCTTGATGGGCTTCTGGCCATGCACTTCATTCTTCATGGAGGTCCTTCTGGCAACTTCACTCTAGCTAGAGGATGAGGAGCAATAGGAGGAGGAGGAGGAGTAGGAGTAGGAGCAGCGGCAGGAGGAAGGAGCAAACATAGCTGCAGGGAGACCCAATATAAGGAGCTGAGCGCGCAGAAGTCCTTATCCTCCCAAGAGAATGTATAGGCCCAGGACGACATATCTGCAGTTCTCTGAGGAGCAGTGCAGAAGGAGGCTTCAATTTTCTGGGGAAGTAGTGTAGTATTTTCTCGTTAACCTTGTGAAGCTTGGCTTAAACAAGCTACTGAGTGGAGTGATAGACTTAGCCACAGACACAAAGGGGTCAATTTTAGGATGGCCGAGCAGGTGCGTTCGTGGCGGGGGGTTCCTAAAATTGGAGAATCCCGGAGCGGGTCCGGAGCCCGGCTCCAACCTGCCCACTTCTGGGTTCCCCAATGACGCGAATCAGTGTGCGGGCAGCCCCCGCATGCAGGACTCCCACCGGCAATTAAAGCCGGCGGGATAACAGTTTAGATAGTTAGGGAGGTACTTGAGGTCATTAACAGACCTCATTGGGAAGAGATTTTAGCAGGGATGTGATTTTGGACTCTCCTCAGCGTGTTTCCCATGCTGTGGGAAACACTCCCTGTTGTTGCAGACGTGTTTCAGTCAGCAGCCATTTGGAGATGCAGAGGATTCCTTGACAGTTGGGGGGAATACCTCATTCATTGCAGCAGGGCACTCCGTCACCTCAGACAAAGTTTTGCCTGCCATACTGTTGTCTCCACACTCAAAATTATTACATCATACCCTAAACTCTGCTGTCCAAACAAATTTACCTACTTTGTGGACCCCCTCACACTCACACCAGGATGGGGGGGGGGGTTCCATAGCTGCATTGATCACTCCATTGGAGAACGAGCAACATCACCAGCCTCGCCAGGCATGCCGTCCATCTCCGCCACATGGAGCTTCACAACACAGTGCTGCACGACAGGCACCTGCACAAAGTAGTCGTGCAAATACACATACACCCGCTGTAGGGTGACCCAATGGGTGGCATTAAGGGTGTTCATGGAGAACCTCATGAAAGGGCGTTATTGCACAAGCCAGTCAAGAATGGCCAAGACGTGGCAGTAGTGGTAACAATATAATATGTAATGTGAGTTGATCAGAAATCAAATATAAGTAAAAACCGTGACAAACCCTCAAACACCCTTGTGCACCCCCTTCATGCTCACGACACATTTGCCTTATGCTTCCTACTACACATATGTGATGCATGCCCTGTGGCTGCAGCACAGGTAGTGGCAGGTTGGGTGAGGCTGACCATGAAAGAGATGCATGAGAGGGTGAGTATGAAACAAAGCCATGAGATTGTATGAGGATTGGGTTGAGTGGTAGTAGTGGGATGAGTACTGGGGAGGTGAGTAAGTGCAGGTATGATGAGGATGAGGGTTCAGCGGGTGTGAGGAGTGATGTGATAGAGTAGTGTTGGCAGTGCAGAAGGAGATGTGGGGTGGGGGCGGTGATGTGGCAGACAAAGTGTAGGGGAATGAGTAAGAGTACTCACTTCAGCTGACCTGGTTAGGTCAATGAAGCGCCTCCTGCACTGTATGCAGGTGCGTGATATGTTGGTGGTGCTGGTGACCTCCTCTGCCACCTCGAGCCAGGCCTTCATGGCAGCAGAGGCAGGCCACTTCCTCCCGTCCGCCGGGTGGAAGATCTCCCTCCTCCTCCTCCTCCTCCTCCTCCTCACCCCATCCAGTAAGACCTGGAGTGAGGCATCATTAAACCTGAGAGCAGCCTTCCCCCTCGGCTGCTCCATGCTGCAATTTTGCCTATTTTCTGCAGCATCAGTCAGTGGAGGACTGCCCCTTTAAATAGGGCTCCTCCAGCTGGCAGCCTATGATGCGGGTGTGCAGTCCGCCCGCTGCGCAGCTTTCCAGCGTGAAAACCCACATGCCCAGTTGACCCCCCGTTGCCAACCTGCCACCCTCCTAATATCGGGCCCAAAGAATAGTTCCCTTTTTGTTCACTTTATTAGAACAAAAATAAACTCACTACACAATCCCAATTTTTACTATAGAGTTGAACAAAACTTAGTAACTAAATTTACTATAAAATTCAGTAGCCAAATATATGCAACCATAATTTGGAGTGTACTGCACCCAGAATCAAGAAGTGATCAGCTCTTTTGACCTCTGGAGGTTCCCCCATGCACGTCTGTGCTCTTCTTCCTCGTAGACGGTTTCTTGTCTCCACTATCAGTTAACAACCTAGGTGGGCCCAAACGTCTCCTCATATCCACCCACTTTGTCACTGGTTGTTTCTTGGTTTCCCTGCGTTGTTGTTTGAATCTGCCAATCCCATCCTGTCTCCAGTATGTGTTCTCTTGTCATTAGTGACACAGCCTCAGCCAATGGTGCTTCGGGGGTCTTATGGTCTCAGTCTTTTGTTTCTACACTTAACATCGTTTATGTCTGTTCCTTGGTTCAACACATTTTTCCTTATCAGTTTTTCCTGCTGGTTCAACACTTCTTTATAGAACATAGCAGCATATTCTGTGTCCGGAGTGGTTTTAATCATCCATCTGCTCTATGAAGATCTGTAGGCCCATCACCCTTTGTGTTCTGGTCTCACACCTTTACCATATTTATTGTCCTTAACACGTCACATCCTTTTGCTTTTCTGTCTTGCATTATGTTTCCACAGGATAGCTCGAGGACAAGGTTACTTGAATTTACAAAGAATGTCCCTTGCTCAACATTGTTGAGCACACCATGGTCAAATATCCAGTGATGCACCATTATACTGTCGTTCAACATTTCCCTTCAGTCATTTTATTCGATCAATTTCTACAGTAGTGACAGAGTTATGTCACCTTCTGAAACAAGTCCGACAACCAACTACCACAGCTTTTTTTTTATTCATTCATGGGATGTGGGCGTCGCTGGCAAGGCTGGCATTTATTGCCCATCCTTAATTGCCCTTGAGAAGGTGGTGGTGAGCCGCCTTCTTGAACCGCTGCAGTCCGTGTGGTGAAGGTTCTCCCACAGTGCTGTTAGGAAGGGAGTTCCAGGATTTTGACCCAGCGACGATGAAGGAACGGCGATATATTTCCAAGTCAGGATGGTGTGTGACTTGGAGGGGAACGTGCAGGTGGTGTTGTCCCCATGTGCCTGCTGCTCTTGTCCTTCTAGGTGGTAGAGGTTGTGGGTTTGGGAGGTGCTGTTGAAGAAGCCTTGGCGAGTTGCTGCAGTGCATCCTGTGGATGGTACACACTGCAACCACAGTGCGTCGGTGGTGAAGGGAGTGAATGTTTAGGGTGGTGGATGGGGTGCCAATCAAGCAGGCTGACTTGTGCCTTGTAGATGGTGGAAAGGCTTTGGGGAGTCAGGAGGTGAGTCACTCGCTGCAGAATACCCAGCCTCTGACCTGCTAGCGCAGCATCACCTGTTGCTGACAAATTCATTGCAGTCCTCAACTTCTTTGCCTCCTGCGGCTTCCACACCACCACAGAGGATATCAGTAACATCAGGCTGTCTGCAGTTCGTGCTTACATTAAGCATGTGAGTGATACAACGTTTGCTAGAGCAAACACTTTCATCACTGTCCCCATGGACATCTGGAAGAAGCAGAATAAGGCTCTAGGGTTTGCACAAAATGCAGCATTGACTGTACCCATATCTCCTTGTGGACTCCTCCACATGACTTTACTGCCTCAAGAATCACAAGGGCTTCCACAGCATTAATGTGCAACTGGTGTGTGATCACCAGGAGCATATCATGCAGGTCAGTGCTGGTTTTCTTGGCAGCTGCCATCATGCTTTTATATTGCAGCAATCATCCACTCTCGCACTCTTTGCTCCTGCACAGTAAGTCAGAAGCTGGCTGCTTGGGGACAAGAGCTATATCCTGCACACGAAGGCCATGACAAAATAAGAAGGCCCAGCAGAGCCATTTCAGGGCAACTAAGGATGGGTAATAAGAGCAGCATTTCCCGCATTACCCATATCCCAAGAACCAATGGAAAAAAAAAGGAGCTCGAAGAACAAGGTGAAACAATAAATCCTCCACAATGAACTAATCAGTGGTTGAAGATGTCAAAATGACACATGGTTTCACCTTCTACACAGAATGATGCCGCTGGCATAGCTGATCAATATGGAGCAGCTTTACCGATAATCAAGTCTATTCTTCTCATTGTATCCAATTATCACGCTCAGTTATTGTTCTGTACCAATTACAATATCTGCAGATCATTCAAACACGTGGATTTTTTTGGTGCAAGTGTTCACTAATCACTGTCACTTTTTTTTCCCCCTTGAATAACTTCTCATTAATTTAAACACCGGGGATTAGTTGCAAAAAATTATTTCAAACATTTCCCATAATTTCTCTGCACTACTAGATCTCCCATGGAATTGCTCATAGGTTATTCTGGGACCTGAAGTGTTATGTCTGATGTTTATAATGATCTTGCTGCAGTTTCAATGTGACAGCAATAATTGTGATACAACAAATTTACTGAAGCAATAAATCACTTGATTGACATGAGGTATAACATTTAGATACTTTAGTGGTACTGAAATGCGCAAGACTGACAAATATATTTGCAATACTACTTGCCTACAAATTTACAAAACTCCCTTCAGATAAAAGTAACTTTGTTTGTTCTTCCCTCTCAAAATCTCTTAATCCTGATTATTTATGTGATAAAATATTAATTATTTTGTTCTGTCTCCAAAGTGGATTTGCAGTATTTGTTTTGAAGCAAGTATTTACTTGTCTGTTTATCCTTCCTTCCTCTTTCCCCAAAACCTTCCACCTTCTTAGGATCATAGAATCATACAGCACAGAAGGAGGCCACACGGCTCATCGTGCCTGTGCCAGCTCTTTAAAACAGCTGTCCGTTTAGTCCCACTCTCCCGCTCTTACCACATAGCCCTGCAAATTTTTCTCAGTTGTTTACATGATTGTAAAAAAAACACTCAGCTCCCCCATTCCCACAGTGGATTTGTAATTCCTTCAGCAGCCAAAGCTGTAGTTGGTGCCCAGTGACATTTTTCCCACTGTTGAGGCTCCAATAACCAGTATCTGATTGGGTGATGATTTCATATGGTCTACGCCTGCCTGACTGACTGATTCCATCTGCAATATCCGAGGTTAGCTTCGAAAGGTCTCATTAACATTCTCATCTGGCCCTGAAGCAAACAACAGTTCACCTCAGTAACACAAGAAAAACCTTAGCCCAAACAACAATTTTATTCTGTCCTATTATTACTCTCCTGTCAATCTAATACTCTTATTAGAGAACTTTCCTTGGGAGTTTGATGTAAACCCCAGATAGCCGCGTAAACGGGGTTTCCCCCAATCTTTTGCCAAAGTTACAGCGACCAATCGGGAGGAAATTTGCGGCATTAATTTCAACATGTTGATTCTATAGATAATTTCTTCCTTGGATTAATGGATAACAGTCACAAAATGGAATTGATGGCTTGTAAATGGATAATATATTCAAGCATCAGAATGTTAATGGATGTAGCCTAAATAAATGTTAGAGAGAATGATTTTATACAAAATGAAGAGCTTCTAATTACAAAGGTTTCCTTTTCCCTTGATAATGCATCCACTGGCCTTGACATTTATCTGTGATATTACAAGTACCACCAGTTCACTGCTCTTTCAAAATTAATAATCTTCTTGTTTCCCATATGATTGCCTTTTAAGTCTATTTTATACCTGTGCGGCGAATGGCATGCCAAAAGTAATTGGCAACCTTAACATCATTAACTTAGGGGTGAGAAATTATTTCTGTTGACTGCCTTTCACAATAATCATGATCAAATTTACATAACAATACCAATTAATGAGACATATTAGTTGATGATCTGCTCTCCCCCAAAGTGTTAGCAACTGAAGATGTAGAATAACAACACCTAAAATTATATATTGGGCCGGATTTTCCTGTGAAAATAACGGTGTGGCTAACACGGCTCACCGTTACTTCTGTGCATCTGCGACAGCAACTTCCGGCTACCGCACATGCGCAGTCCAATGCAGAAATCTGGAAGTTGCTGGGACCCTCCTCTGTAAACTCAGCGAGAACGGCATCTTGCCGGCTGGCTCCTGCACTAATCTGATGGATACGAACCAATCTTGCCAAAAAAAAGTGCATCTAGTCATTTCAAGTCTAAGCACCCTTTTAACGGTGTGGTAAGTCTTAATTACTGCCAAACAACCTCTCTGGCACAGAAAATCAACTTTTACAAGTGTGGACTCTCAATCCTTCAGATTTAATTCTTGTTGGAGATTTAGAAAAAAAATTAAAGTTTTTGTTTTTTTACTTCTTCTGTCTCTTTTATTTCTGTCTCTTAGTCCAATCTTTCTTACCCTTTATTTCACTTTCTGTACCTGATCTGACATTGAATTCACTATTCTAACTTACACTTCCTGGCGCTGATGGCGCTGCTTATTAACATGCTTCAATCTGATTGGATAAGGGGATACGCAGCTGCTTGCCCCGTTCACACAGGTTCCAGTTGCCCTGTAGAGGGCGCCGTGCTGGATTTAGAGGAATTTGCCGTGCAAAAGCCCATGAAAAGTCTACGGGCACGTGCAAGTGTAACAAACTTTGCCACTCACAGGAAATTCCGTGCCATTACCTTTTTATTATATTTTTGTGCACAATATCGGGATCTCTGCACTCCTCCAATTCTGACCTCTTGAGCATCCCCGATTTTAATCGCTCCACCATTGGCGGCCGTGCCTTCAGCTGCCTAGGCCCCAAGCTCTGGAATTCCCTCCCTAAACCTCTCCGCCTCGCTATCTCTCTCTCCTCCTTTAAGACACTCCTTAAAACCTACCTCTTTGACCAAGCTTTTGGTCACCTGTCCTAATATCTCCTTAGGTGGCTTGGTTTCAAATTTTGTTTGATAACGCTCCTGTGAAGTGCTTTGGGACATTTTACTACGTTAAAATAAGTTGTTGTTGTAGTGTTCCTTTAAAGTATAACTCAGATTAAGCAGGATGAAAAGACATAGATCAGCTTTTATTGATTTTTCTCTTTATTATTTATTTTCTCTGTTTTTCCTTGTGTACTGAATATTGGCTATTAAAATAATGTTTTAATGTGCTTTAAGTTCCATTGACTCCCATGTTTTACCTTAGGAAGAATATACTGAAAATGGCATTGTCAGCAGGTTTCAGGAAAAAGAGAGACCATGGAACGTCTAAGTTGCTAGAAGCAGAGGAGGGGAGAGGCTGGTGGAGACTTGTAATGGCTTTTAGCTCTGGCTGATTAACTTGATTTGAAAATGGCTGTACCTGGACAGTGGGATATTCAGAGTAGAGATGAACATGTTCTTTGAGTACACTTCATCCAACTAAGTCTAGAAAATAGATATTTTAGTGAGTGAACAATAAATTAAAGAATCACAAGTAAGTCAGACACTAAGAAGAGGGAATCTGCAATTTTTCTTATTTGACTAATCCATCAACCTGTCTGATAATTATCAACATCAAGTTGTAAATATCCATAGGGTACTTTTCAAGCTATCCACTGATTTAAGGGCCCCGATATTGCCAGGGAGGCGGGATGGCAGTGGTGGGGGGGACTCGGCGGGTGGGTAACCCGCCCAGTGAAATCCGTCCATTACCCACGCGATCGCGGGTAAATTGAAGCCACTTAACATGGCTTCCAGGTTTCCCGTCGGAAACCTATGCAGCGGGCAGACAGTGCACCCGCATCACAGGCTGTCAGCTAGAGGAGCCCTATTTAAAGGGGCACTCCTCCAATGACTGATCCTGCAGCAAACAATGACATAGGACAGGGGAAAGGCTGCCCCCAGCTTTAATGATGCCTCACTCCAGGTCTTATTGGATGGGGTGAGGAGGAGGAGGGAGATCTTGTACCCAGCGGACGGGAGGAAGTGACTCGAGGTGGCAGAGGAGGTCAGCAGCAGCAGCAACATCTCCCACACCTGGATGCAGTGCAGGAAGCGCTTCAATGACCTAACTAGGTCAGCCAAAGTGAGTACACTTACTCATTCTCCTACACTCCGTCTTCCACATCACCGCCCCCACCCCACAACTCCTTCTGCACTGCCAACACTACTCTGTCACTTCACTCCTCACCCACTCAAACCTCATCCTCAACTTACCTGCACTTACTCACCTCCCCAGTACTCATTCCCCCAATACCACTCAACCCAATCCTCATACAATGTCATGGCTCTGTCAGGACTAGACAGACTAGATACAGGGAGGATGTTCCCGATGGCTGGGGAGTCCAGAACCAGGGGTCACAGTCTCAGGATATGGGGTATGCCATTTAGAACCGAGATGAGGAGAAATTTCTTCACTCAGAGGGTGGTGAACCTGTGGAATTCTCTACCGCTAGAGGCAGTGGAGGCCAAGTCATTAGATGTATTCAAGAAGGAGATAGATATATTTCTTAATGCTAAATGGATCAAGGGATATGGGGAAAAAGCTGAAACAGGGTACTGAGTTAGATGATCAGCCATGATCATTTTGAATGGCGGAGCAGGCCCGAAGGGCCCGAATGGCCTACTCTTGCTCCTATTTTCTATGTTTCTATGTTTCCATGTTTCATACTCACCCTCTGATGCATCTCTTTCACGGTCAGCCTCACCAAAACCAATGCATTCAGCGGTTGGCCACATCACCATCCCTCACTCACTCCTCTCTACTTTATCCCCTTATAGGAGAAGAGTGCCCTGAATGCAGGGGAGAGGGCGAAGACCGGAGGGGGGCCGCAACAACAGGTCGTCCTCACGGACGCAGAGCAGGAGGCTCTCGAATTGAGCCGCACCCTCGAGTGCCCGTCCGTGGGGGACACCGAGACTGCCACCCGACAAACGGCCGGTGACGGAACTTTAACATTCAGCACTCTCAATAGCAAATGATGTTAACATGCCTTGCCACCTTCAGCACCTCAACATCTGTCATCATGCTTAATATTGCCTTCTGTTCTCTTACAGGGCCTTCAGCGACCACTGTGACGGTGGAGGGCGATTCCTCAGAGGACCTGCAGGTCTCTGAGGGGGCACCGTCATATCTGAGCGAGCCATCCACCAGTGCAAATATACACATCTCGTTGGGTCCCAGTCCGCAGTTAGTTGGGGTTGCACATGGTGAGTCACCACACACATGTGAGCATGAGCAGACACTAGTGGTAGGGGCAGCCGTGGAGAGTCCGCGTCGGTGGGAACACTCTTCTCCAGGCTCTGCTCAGCTGGACACAGATGCTGAACCCTGGAGGCCATCCTTTAAAAGGAGAACGATCGAGGGGCAGCAGCACATTTGCGAGGTGCTGGAGCAGGTGCCACGCGCACTCTCCACAATCGCACAGAGGATGGAGGAGTCCAACTCCTGCATGAGTGGAATGGTGGCACAGATACAGGAGGGGATCTCCGAGATATTGTCTCAGGGACATGAGGGCATCTCTGAGATAGTGTTGCGGATGAGTGCGGCAATGTCTGAGATGGAGGGAAGGCTAGCCTCCATCGAGCTTCAAGCACGGCTCAGCAATGAGTCCATTGAGGCCGTGACAATGGCCATTCGGACTCAGGGTGAGCAACTTTCTGCCGCCTTAAACAGGTTGACCGATACACTAGCACTGGCCTTACAAGGCTTCACACATATCCTCCAAACTATTGTCCAGCAGGGTGGTAGGAGTGATGTGGGCCTGGCCCAGGAGAGGGATGATGGCGAAAGGGGACGTGGAAGTGGGGACACCACTTAAAGCGCTCCCACATCTCACCCATTGCCCCCCTCTCAACCAGTACCCGCAATGCTGCCTCCTCTCCGGGTGGTTGAGTCTGCCCCTGCCCAGGTGCAGGTGGAGCAGTCTTTGGAGGAGCCCTCACGGGCACCAAAACCCAGAGGGCATCGGCCCAAAGCATCTAATCGGTTAGGGCATGAACAAAAGCAACCTGCCACTACCTCTGCTGCAGCCACAGGGGAAGTACCATGTAGTAGTAGGAAGCATAAGGCAAAGGTTTTATGAGCACAAAGGGGATGCACAAGGGTGTTTGACGGCTTGTCATGCTTTTTATTTATATTTCATTTTTGTTCAACTCACATTAAATATTATATTGTCACCATTACTGCCACATCTTGGCCATTCTTGACTGGCTTGTGTAATAAGTCCCTTTCGTGAGGTTCACCATGAACACTTACCCATTGGGTTACCCTACAATGGGTGTACGTGTAGTTGCACAACTATTTTATGCAGGTGCGTGTGGCGCAGCACTGTGTTGTGGAGTTCCACATGGCAGAGGTGGACGGCATGCCTGGCGAGGCTGGTGATGTTGCTCGTCCTCGGATAAAGTGATGAATGCAGCCATGGCCATCTCCATCCTGACAGTGTGAGTTTGAGGTGGTCTGCAAAGTAGGTATATGTGTTGGCACAGCAGAGTTTAGGGTATAAATTAATAATTTTGAGTGGAAAGACAAAAGTGTTGCAGCCAAAACTTTGTCTGAAGTGACAGAGTGCCCTGCTGCAATACATGAGGTATTCCCCCATCTGTCAAAAAAATCCTTTGCATCTCCCACTGGCTGCTGACTGAAACACGTCTGCTCCAACAGGGAGTGTTTCCCACAGCACGGCAAACACGCTGAGGATCCTTCAAAATTGCACCCCTGCCAAAATCCTCAGTCAACAAGTACCTCAACTAGCTATATATGTATCTAAATCATCATCCCACCGGCTTTAATTGCCGGTGAGAGTCCCACATGTGGGAGCTGCGCGCGCACCTGAACGCATCACTGGGGAACCCGGAAGTGAGCGAGTTGGAGCCGGGCTCTGAACCCGCTCCGGGATTTTGCCATTTTAGGAGCCCCCCTCCCCCCGCCCCCAATGTACCCGCTCGGCCACCCGAAAATCGGCCCCAATCTTGCATTACAGCAATAGTTACTCAACATAGAATTGTATTTTTATATAGTTATAGTTATGGTTCTTGTGATGGTGGGATTGTTGGAGATGATGTACAGATTGCAATGAATGGCATCACATCCCTACTCTTGTAATAAAAATTGTAAACAATTTTACAACACCAAGTTATAGTCCAACAAATTTATTTTAAATTCCACAAGCTTTCGGAGGCTTCCTCCTTCCTCAGGTGAACGGTGTGGAAAATTCACCTGAGGAAGAAGGAAGCCTCCGAAAGCTTGTGGAATTTAAAATAAATTTGTTAGACTATAACTTGGTGTTGTAAAATTGTTTACAATTGTCAACCCCAGTCCATCACCGGCATCTCCACATCATTGCAATAAAAAAACCTGGAAAACATATTCTATTCCCTAGGAGTGAGTGACACAGGGTAAAAGCATCATGACAGCTGCCTGGGAACGTTGCACAAATTTGCATTATCCTGGTTATCATAGGACCCCGATTTGCATGTATTGATGAAGCTCCTGCCTGTCTTTGGTGGGCAGCCTGAATGACTAAAATGGCAGTCTGCATGTAAGCAGCAGGAACGGAGCGGAATGTATTCTGAACGGATTTTAACCACCTGCACTCCCCATTCCTCTGGGCAGGCTGCGCTAAAAGCACCCCTAAAGTCTTGAAGGCCCGGCTGTGAGAAGTGCAAAAAAGAAGAGTGGCCCTTATTGGAAGAGCTAAATGTGGAGCAGGTCAACGTGACCTTCTGAGTCTGGTGGACCTCAAAGCAAATTCAGAATAAGTTTTCAGGCATCTGCACAAGTGCTAAGGAAAGTGGATTTTCCTCTGCATGCGTGCTATCTCTTTCTCGACAGAAGGAATGGCACACAGGATTTGATTCTCCTCCAACCCTTCGGAGATACAAGATGAAGACAACATGTCTCCCCTTCACAGCATGCTTGCATGCAACACATGGTATAAGCACATTTTACAGTAGGGCACATTTCACTTATTACTTGAAATTTCTGCTCCAACTCAGTACTGCTACCAAAACACCACGCTCTCTCATTTGCAAAATGGGGGATCGAATGAGTTCCTCTAATATTCTTCACTGTGTTCAGCTTGCAGGCCAATGCTGCACATAACAACCAGAAAAGGATCGTGACAAGCAGGGGCCTGGCAGCCATCAAGACCTTTTGATGAGGTAACAGGACACAGTGGCACCACATTCCTTCACACCATCAAGTAATCTACCTTTACTCAGTACTAGCCCAGCTAATAGCATCCCAGATTAGGCAATTAGTGAGTTTGAGGAGGAGACCCTGGGCGAAACAATATTCACAAGTGAGAAAAAGCAAATGGAGGGAGCAGGAGAGGAATATGATAAATTAAATTGCTCCTTTCTGAACTTATAGAATCATAGAAAGGTTACAGCACGGAAGGAGGCTAGGTGGCCCATCAAGTCTGTGCTGGCTCTATGCAAGAGCAATCCAGCTAGTCCCACTTCCCCGCCCTATCCCCGTAGCCCTGCAAATTTTTTCCTTTTAAGTACATACCCTGATCCCTTTTGAAGGCCATGATTGAATCTGCCTCCACCACCCCCCCGGCAATGCATTCCGGATCCTAACCACTCGCTGCGTAAAAAAATTTTTCCTCGTGTCACCTTTGGTTCTTTTGCCAATCACCTTAAAGCTATGTCCTCTGGTTCTTGACCCTTCCGCCAATGGGAACAGTTTCTCTCTGTCTATTCTGTCTCGACCCTTCATGATTTTAAATACCTCTATCAAATCTTCTCTCAACTTTCTCTGTTCTAAGGAGAATAACCCCAGCTTCTCCAGCCTATCCATGTAACTAAAGTCCCTCATCCCTGGAATCATTCCAGTAAATCTTTTCTGCATCCTCTCTAAGACCTTCACATCCTTCCTAAAGTGTGGTGCCCAGAACTGGACACAATACTCCAGTTGTGGTCGAACCAGTGTTTTATAAAGGTTCATTGTGACTTCCTTGCTTTTGTACTCTATGCCTCTATTTATAAAGCCCAGGACCCTGTATGCTTTTTTAACCACTTTCTCAACCTGCCCTGCAACTTTCAATGATTTGTGCACATATACCCTCAGATCTCTCTGTTCCTGTACCGCTTTTAGAATTGTACCCTCTAGTTTATATTGCCTCTCCTCGTTCTTCCTACCAAAATGTATCACTTTGCAATTTTCTGTGTTAAATTTCATCTGCCACGTGTCCGCCCATTCCACCAACCTGTCTATATCCTCTTGAAGTCTATCACTATCCTCCTCACTGTTCACTACACTTCCAAGTTTTGTGTCATTTGCAGATTTGGAAACTGTGCCCTGTACGCCGAAGTCCAAGTCATTAATATAAATCAAGAAAAACAGTGGTCCTGGTACCGACCCCTGGGGAACACCACCGTACACTTCCCTGCAATCCGAAAAACAACCGTTCACCACTCTCTGCTTCCTGTTACTTAGCCAATTTTGTATCCACGCTGCTACTGCCCTTTTATTCCATGGGCTTCAATCTTGATGACAAGCCGATCATGCGGCACTTTATCAAACGCCTTTTGAAAGTCCTAGTACACCACATCAACCGTATTGCCCTCATCTACCCTCTCTGTTACCTCATCAAAAAACTCTATCAAGTTAGGTAAAGTTTGCCTTTAACAAACCTGTGCTGGCTTTCCCTTATCAATCCATACTTGTCCAAGTGACTGCTAATTCTGTCCCGGATTATCGTTTCTAAATGTTTCCCCACCACAGAGGTTAAATTGACTGGCCTATAGTTGCTGGGTTTATCCTTACACCCTTATTTGAACAAGGGTGTAACATTTGCAATTCTCCAGTCCTCTGGCACCACCTCCATATCTAAGGATGTTTGGAAGATTATGGCCAGTACCTCCACAATTTCCTTCCCTCAGCAGCCTAGGATGCATCCCATCGGGATTGGGTGACTTATCTACTTTAAGTACAGCTGGCCTTTCTAGTAGAATCATAGAATCATAGAAGTTTACAACATGGAAACAGGCCCTTCGGCCCAACATGTCCATGTCGCCCAGTTTATACCACTAAGCTAGTCCCAATTGCCTGCACTTGGCCCATATTCCTCTATACCCATCTTACCCATGTAACTGTCCAAATGCTTTTTAAAAGACAAAATTGTACCCGCCTCTACTACTGCCTCTGGCAGCTCGTTCCAGACACTCACCACCCTTTGAGTGAAAAAATTGCCCCTCTGGACCCTTTTGTATCTCTCCCCTCTCACCTTAAATCTATGCCCCCTCGTTATAGACTCCCCTACCTTTGGGAAAAGATTTTGACTATCTACCTTATCTATGCCCCTTATTATTTTATAGACTTCTATAAGATCACCCCTAAACCTCCTACTCTCCAGGGAAAAAAGTCTCAGCCTATCCAACCTCTCCCAATAAGTCAAACCATCAAGTCCCGGTAGCATCCTAGTAAATCTTTTCTGCACTCTTTCTAGTTTAATAATATCCTTTCTATAAGTAGCTCCTCTTTATCAATTATTAGCCCATCCAGTATCTCAACTACATCTTCCTTTCCTGAGACTCTGGCAGCATCTTCTTCCTTGGTAAAGACAGATGCAAAGTATTCATTTAGTACCTCCGCCATGCCCTCTGCCTCCATATGTAGGTCTTATTTTTGGTCCCTGATTGGCTGCACACATCCTCTTACTACCTGTTTACCGTTTTCTTGCCTATAGTAGACAACTTATCTTTAACTAGACACCTATTGCATCAAGATTAATGGTTGTAAGGCTTTCTCTGAGAAATTGGATGGCTAAACTATAGGGGATGCCAAGGGGGCAACAATTGTCATTATGCCTCACTAGCCAAATATCTTAATGCCAGACTTAATAGAGGCTCCAGGTCCCATCAGTTGTGCCACTCCACGGAGCTCTGAGTTTCTGCCAATAGTGGAAGATCAGAGAATGTAAATTGCTTGGCCTTTAAGGTACAAACAACATATAGCCAGATCAGACTGTGTAGTGTATTCATTTTAGGGAATGTAAAATAATTTTTCACAGCATAACATTTCCTTATCTTGTCTGCTGAGTTGATAATATTTCTGTATGTGTTACGATTGTCCATCTCACATATATTATGAATAGATTTGTGTGTTTGGTTACATCTGTGCTTGGAAGGGATTCCAGGATAAATGGAGGATTTATCAACTATAGAGTGAAGCTATAATCACTGCTATCATAGTCCAATCCTGAAGTCATTCATCTGTCTAAAACATTTGGGTCACAGACTATTGAACTATAACAAAAAAAGTCACGCAGGATACCAGAATAACTGGCATATATGTCGTTAATGATTTGCCATCATCTGCTATTTCCATATTCATGCAATGAAATCCTTCCAATTTAGGTATATTAAGACATTATGAGACACATATTTGTAAATGTTTTGTCAATTGCACCTAATATCCTTTCATAGCTCAGAAATGGCACAAACTGTTGCTGGGTTTCTGGTGATTGGGGGAGATTTTGACTTTGTGTGATAGTGTAAAACGGATGCTAGCGAGTCGACAGCCCATTTTACATCTCTCCTGAAAATCAGGAGAGATGTAAAACAGGCTGCCAACTCGCTATCTCCTGTTTTACACCATCGCACAAAGTCAAGATCAACCCCATTGTGTTTTAGGCTATTGTATACGGCACTTTTCAGAAAGGCATCTGTGACTGGTATATAATGTAATATAAATGAATCATTGGTTCCTATAAAAATCCATAAAAAGACCCAATAACATAGACATTAATATCTGTTGTGACCTTTGTGGCTATTAGTATTGTAAGGGAAATTACAGGATGAGTTTGAAAAGGAAGTAACATTTTTTTTAAATAAGTAAGTCAGAATTTATCTCCTAATTTTCTCAAGCAATGATTTTCAGAAGTACTCCAATAATTAGTTGTTAACTGGAAACTTCTGTTCTGAAAAGAATTCCCCTCCCTGATATATTCGAGTTATTTTTGTTTTGTGTTCCTGCCATCTATAATTATATCAGTAATATTCCTATGGGCACTGCTTCAAAAAGAGTGCTGGCTGTACTTCTGAGAATAGTTTTATATTTGTCTGGCAGTATTAAACTCATCTTGCAATTGTGTTAATTACTGCTAATATTTAACACCAAGAGGTAGAAATTGAATATTATTATACTCATTTTGGGGCATTAACATTGGGGGGGTCGAGTTTTGGGTCACAATCTCCTGTGTCTGATGTCTCCCGGAAGTGTTTGGTTCTAAGATCATTAGTGAAAAGAAAAATGTAACATTAGAATTCACTTTTCTGGATGCTTTTTAAAATTCAACCTCATGTAACACAATGCAACCATTGTTTTTTTGCCATTATAAAACTATGAAGGACTCCAGAATCAAATGAAGTGGAATAGGCAAGGCTGCCATCACCCCACTTGCTATACCTTCCCACTTTTCCCATGGCTCACCAGAAATGTTCCATGGAACTCACCTAGTTGTAGATTCTCTTTATATAGCTCCAAATTTTACAATATAAATTTTTGGTGAAAGGAGGTGAGAAGGGCCAGTTCATTAGGTAAGTGCCTTCATTGCATTGGGGTCGGATGCCAGGAGGACATCAGGGGGGTGGGGGTTGGTGACATGGAGAAGGTCGCGGGCTGGGAGGTGATCGGGTCGGCAGAAGAGTTGGAGGTCGGGAGTCTGCAGAAGAGTCAGGGATTGGAGGTGAGGAGAAGAGTTGGAGCTTGGGAGGGTGCTCGGCCATCGGGGGAGGATCGACCAATCGTGGCAGGTAAGCTTGTTGGGCCTGGAGGAAACACTCTTGCTACTCCTGGCCCACAAGCAGTGCAATGAAAGCACTTACCTGATGAATCGGCCCTTCTTACCTCCTTTCACCTGGCAATACTCACGAGGCCCGGGAAAGCTGTCCTGGAGGCGTTAAATTTAAACTTAATTTAAGCTTGTGACAAAAATAATGCAATAATTTTGGGGGACTTTAATCTTCATATGGACTGGGCAAATCAAATTGGCCAAAATAGTTTGGAGGACAAGTTCAAGGAATGCATTCGAAACAGTCTCCTTGAACAATACATCGTGGAACCAACCAGGGAACAGGCTATTTTAGATCCTGTCTTATGTAATGTAATTACTAATCTCACAGTAAGGGATCCTCTGGGGTAGAGTGATCATAATACAATAGAATTTCACATCAAGTTCGAAAGTGACGTACTTAAGTCCGAAACTAAAGTCTTGAACTTAAATAAAGCCAATTGTACAGGTATGAGGGGCGAGTTGGCTAAGGTTGAGTGGGAAATTAGATTAAAAGATATGATGGTAGATAAGCAATGTCGAACATTTAAAGAAATATTTCATAGGCTTATAATGTTGCCAAGAAGAGTAATAAGCCTGAGGATTGGGAGAGTTTTAGAAATCTGCAAAGGATGACCAAAAAATTGATAAAGAGGGAGAAAATTGAATATAGGAGTAAACTAGCAAGAAATATAAAAACAGATTGTAAGAGCTTCCACAAGTATGTAAAAAGGAAGAGAGTAACGAAAGTAAACATGGGTCCCTTAGAGGCTGAGACAGGAGAAATTATAATGGGGAATAAGGAAATGGCAGAGACGTTAAACAAATATTTTGTATCTGTCTTCACAGTAGACGGCACAAACAAGCATACCAGAAATAGTGGGGAACCAAGGGTCTAACAAGAGTGAGGAACTTAAAGTAATTAATATTAGTAAAGAAAAAGAACTGGAGAAATTAATGGGGCTAAAAGCTGACAAATCCCTGGGCCTGATGGTCTAAATCCTAGGGTTCTAAAAGAGGTGGCTGCTGTGATAGTGGATGCTTTGGTTGTGATCTTCCAAAATTCCCTAGATTCTAGAACGGTCCCAATGGATTGGAAGGGAATTATGGGCCAGTTAGCCTGACATCAGTAGTTGGGAAAATGCTGGAATCCATTATTAAGGACGTAGTAACGGGGCACTTAGAAAATCGTATTATGATTGGGCAGAGTCAACATGGTTTTCTGAAAGCAAAATTGTGTTTGACAAATCTACTGGAGTTTTTTGAGGATGTAACTGGCAGGGTGGATAAAGGGGAACCAATGTATGTAGGATATTTGGATTTTCAAAAGGCATTCGATAAGGTGCCACACAAAAGGTTGTTATACAAGATAAGGGCTCATAGGGTTGGGGGTAATATATTAGCATGGATAGAAGATTGGTTAATGGACAGAAAACAGAGAGTATGAATAAATGGGTCATTTTCGGGTTGGCAGGTTATAACTAGTGGGGTGCCGCAAGGATCAGTGCTTGGGCCTCAGCTATTTACAATCTATATTAATGATTTAGATGAGGGAACTGAGTGTAATGTATCCAAGTTTGCTGATGATACAGAGCTAGGTAGGAAAGTAAGCTGGGAGGAGTTGGTGATTGGTGATTGGTGTTCTGAACATGTGTTTAATTTAGAGTAAAATAGTCATCTTTTTCCATCTGATTATCTGAAAAAAGATACCACATCTGTAAGGCCAATTATTCTTGAATGTAAAAAAAACAGGTACAGGAAGAATGAAAATGTCACAGGAATATGGAACACCAGGACAACTTTGATTATGGATTGAAATAAAAACAGCACTGATTTACAATTTAGAAACCATAATGTAGTCTCGGTATTAGAAATATATTCCACTTTTTTTCCTCAAATTATCACCATTATATTCTCATTATGCTCGTTTCTCAAGATTAGGGCTTATGGGATTGGGGGTAACATATTAGCATGGATTGAGGATTGGTTAACGGACAGAAAACAGAGAGTAGGAATGAACGGGTCATTTTAAGGTTGGCAGGTTGTGATTAGTCAATGCATAGGCCTCAGCTGTTTACAATATATATCAATGACCTAGATGAGGGAACCAAGTGTAATGTATCCAAGTTTGCTGATGATACAAAGCTAGGTGGGAACGTAAGCTGTGAGGAGGACACAAAGAATCTGCAAAGGGATATAGACAGGTTAAGTGATTCGGCAAATAGGTGGCAGATGGAGTATAATGTGGGGAAATGTGAGGTTATTCACTTTGGTAGGAAGAATAGAAAAACAGAATGTTTTTTAAATGGTGAGAAACTATTAAATGTTGGTGTTCAGAGAGATTTGGGTGTCCTTGTACATGAAACACACGAAGTTAACATGCAGATACAGCAAACAATTAGGAAGGCAAATGGTTTGTTGGCCTTTATTGCAAGGGGGTTAGAGTACAAGAGTAAGGAAGTCTTACTACAATTGTACAGGACTTTGGTGAGACCACACCTGGAGTACTGTGTACAGTTTTGGTCTCCTTACCTAAGGAAGGATATACTTGCCTTAGAGGCAGTGCAACAAAGGTTCACTAGATTGTCCTATGAGAAGAGATTGAGTACAGTGGGCCTATACTCTCTGGAGTTGAGAAGAATGAGAGGTGATCTCATTGACACATAAGATTCTGAGGGGGCTTGACAGGGTAGATGCTGAGAGGCTGATTCCACTGGCTGGAGAGTCTAGAACTAGGGGGCACAGTCTCAAGATAAGGGGTCTGCCATTTAGGACTGAGATGAGGAGGAATTTCTTCACTCAGAAGGATGTGAATCTTTGGAATTCTCTATCCCAGAGGGCTATGGATTCTCAATCATTGAATATATTCAAGGCTGAGATCGATAGATTTTTGGACTCTAAGGGAATCAAGGGTTATGGGGATAGGGCGGGAAAGTGGAGTTGAGGTTGAAGATCAGCCATGATCTTATTGAATGGTGGAGCAGACTCGAGGGGCCGTATGGCCTATTCCTGCTCCTATTTATGTTCTTAAAGGTGAGTAACATTAAATAATAAAAAACCTACCTTAAGTATTTCACGAGGTTAATTGCCCCGCTAACCACACGCCCGCTGGCACTAATTGGAAACGCGACACCCACGTTAAACCGGAAGTGGGGGTGTTGGAGCCGGATTGTGGTCGTGATCGCGATTGCAAAAACGAGTATTTTTACCTCCCACCTGACTCCAACCCACTCGTTCTTGGGGGTTAAAAGTCCCCCCTTGGATTCAGTGAAAAAGATGAAAAACGAATTTAGTTTCCCAAAGGTTTCAATCCAAGAGAAAAGGTTAGCACTGAAATTATACCTTGGATTAAAAGATTAACACAGCCAATATAATAGCAGAGAGAAACTTCTAGGAATGCATTGAGTTTTCGTACTCTAGTGTAATTTGTGGGCTCTTATGTTTGTATCTGTAAGTATTTGGTATACATCTACAAATTTAATCTGTGATGTTCATTAAACCTATAAATGATGGTATTTCTCACTTAAAAACTCTTTATCGGCAAAAGTTCTGTGAAAAATTGTACAATTAAACTATGTTCTGTCGTCCTGTCCTGTTGTCCACAGGAAGGAATAGAACTGCCCAGTTACAGTTACAAATTGAATTTCTGCACAAACTGCAGCACATTGTTCGGAACACTTGGCAGATGGTTATGTTTGTAAGTAAACTACTTCAATTTACCATTTTTTAAAATAGGATTGAGCTGCCCTTTAAAAAAGACTTATATTTATGACCTTTTCTATACAGAATTAAATCAGGCGATGTAATGTTTATAGGATAGATAGCATATTCAGCTCTGTGTAGCCTATCATTGTGATGAATGTGTCAATGCAAAAATGTCACAGACTTGGTGCATATATGCAGCCATGCAATACCAGCATGATGGCATTCCTCTGTGTATTTTGATGTATTGCTAGAACTACTTAATCTTGTCTGAAAGATTAACGGTGGCAAAACATATTTTAATCAAAATATCTTTCTGAGGAGCTCTCCATGCTGGTAGGATAACAGATCGAGAAGCAGTTCAAGTAAAATTTAGTTCTCAGTTCAATGATGAAAAATTCTGTTTGCTTCACAGATTACTTACTGTGCATAATTTGTCATTTAACATTATTTCAGAGGGGAACACTTCGATTTCATCTTTAGAAAAGGTTGTTTTCATACAAGGTGAACTGCAACATGAAAACAGTTGCATAGAAAATGAACTTTCTGTCACCTTTATAGATGAACAACTTGTGTAAATACACACACAGACAGTAAAAATGATGCACTTGTATTACAATGTGCATTTGTTCAATTCCAATAATTACTTGGAAACCAAATAATAGATGGAGATGAAAAATTACCACCCCCACACACACAGCACAAGTTATGGTGCTATGGTTTTATAACAGTGTGCAACATATTTTAAAAGAAACTAAGAAGCCAATTAAAACTATAGAAATACTTCTTGTGTATTTTATTGTTATATTTGCTAAAAAAAATGCAACTTAAACCTTAATGAATTTTTTGAACTATTTATCATGGGAGATATTAAGTATTGTGTGTGCATTCATTCTTTATTTACACATTTTTAAATCTTAAATCACAAGTGGACCTTCTTTGGCCTTGCTCACAGTCAGTCAGACAATATGCTCTTTTATAACACAGGAGCGTTGCACAATGTATAACCCAATGCATTAAACCAAACTATCTTGAATTCCCTGTGGCAAATATGATATGCAAAGTCTTTCATAATAAAAGGATCAATGGCTGTTAGATAACCTTGTTAACTGTCCAATGACCTTAGGGAGCCTTAACCTTGTTAACTGTCAGATGACCTTTGGGGGGCTTAACCTTGTTATTTGATAAACGTAAGGATATAAATGAAAGATTTGAACAAGACCTGTGCTGCTGTTCAGAGACTTGGTAATACCGACCTTGATTCTGCTAATTGTTGCTTGAATACTGTGTGTCTAATTGATTCTGCTAATGTTACAATAAAGCCTGTTATACCCAATTGGGAGTGCCAAGCTGAATCATTGGCAGGGTGACCTAGGGCCGAACGCCCCCAACACCCAGCCCAACAAAGCGACGACCATGGCAAGACTTGGCAAATAACAAGGCGAAGTAGCTGAAGCAGAATCCCTTCGGCTTTTAAAGGCTCATAACCTAACTCCTGGGGGAGGATACTAGTTTAGTAGACTAGGAGTGAGGGCGGTGCGCTACCCTCTGACAATTAAGCAGCATGAGTAAGCAAAGGGAACCCACTGGATCCACCAATATGCGGAGAAAGTCAAAGGTGGTGTAGTAAAATCAGATAAGGCGCTGATCCTGGTTATGTCCAAAGTGGATGAACTGGACAAGGAGGCGTGTGCCTGGATACGAGAGCAGGTTGGGGCTAAGAAAATAAAGCCAGGCAAGCAAGCAGAACATTTGTGCAGATATGCTATGTGGTTCTGTACAGTTAAAAATGAAGATAGGACAAAAAATTTAAAGGAGGAAATGATGGAGCATAAATGTCAGAGAATGCGAGAAGAGGGAACTACAGCAGTCAATTGAGAGGTTTTGCTTGCGAATCACTGAGTTAAGTGGTATGTTAGGAAACCAATCAGCAATAGTGAACGCAGCAGCTGCACAAGGGTCAGAACAGGAGTGAGAGAGAAATAAGCTGAAAAAGGAAGTAAAAAAGTTAAAACTACAGTTAGAGGATGCAAGAGGAGCGATGAAGGAAGAGTCAGAAAGGAATAAACAAATGGGTAAACCTGACCATTGACAGTGTCAGATGCAAATACAAGCACTCAGGAGTCAGTTGGGGCAGAGAATGGCTATGGTAGAGGCAGTAACCCGAGGAAGTTGTGGGTTTGGAGGTGTTGAAGGTGATGAGATAGACTGGGGAGTGTTGGAGGATGTGGCGTATCACTACCATGATGATGATGATCCTCCCAAGGGAGCACAGGGACAGGTAGAGGTGGTGTACCGGACAGTCTGGACTAATCTGGCAGGTCACCCACGTAGAACAGCAGGTGATGGTGCAAGAGATAGGGCCGATTAAGAAAAGAAGGGACCCAATGGAGCTCGCTCAGACATTCAGGGTCATCCTGAACTTGGCGATCCGGATCTTAAGCACAGATTGTTGAATGACTTGAGTCAGGACCTCAAAGCACAGTTGGACCTAGTAGTCTTTGCCGCCATCACTAACTCTCAAGCCATAAAGGATGCTATTCTCGCAGTGTTGGGAATCGGTCAGATAGATGTTTATGGTGTGATCGGTAAATGTGAACAGGGACAGCAAGAGCACCCACAGGTATTTGAGCAAAGATTGCATGAGCAGTATATTATGTCCCAGCCACTGGCCCCAGCAGGGACCAACCATCGCAATCAGGAGGGATGTAAGAAGTTGTTTCTCTCAAAATTGACCCTGAAAGTTAAAATAGCCCTGGGAGCGATACTGAATGGAAACAGTGCTTGGGACACATCATGGCAGCTGCACTTCAGGCACATCAGAATGTACAAGCCTTTGGGCCCGGAGGAGATAATACCGGAGCGAAGCCCAGGGTGAAGTCTGAGGCCCATATGGCCCAGGGTCTGTACCCTAAGGGGGCTAGTGGGCAGGGCAGGTGTCAGGGTAGACAACAGGGCTTTGGCGCCGGACCAGGGAACAGAAATACGTTCTGGTGAGGAAGGATGTTTTAATTGAGATAAATTGGGACATTGGGTGAGAAATTGCTGAAGCGCACTTGCTCGATCCAGGCAAGTGGAGGTCCAGAACTGAGGTCCAATCACCCTCCTCCCTACGAGCCCCCACGTCCGTCCCCCACAGGATAAAAATTTGGACAAATTAATTGCATTATTGGCTACTCAGCAATTAACTTGGGGCAGCCTCCCTCAGGTCCATTCAATCCAGGCCTCAGTGCCACCGGTGGAGGGCGAGCCAATTCATCCAGAGTCATAATGACCCCCCCACCACTATCCGGCAGTAAGTTTCCAGAGGATACGTGACAATCTGCCTTTCGTCACTGCTGTGATCAGAGGGGGCCCAAAGCAGACGTTATTAGTTGACACTGGTTCAAATGTCACTGTCTTACATATCTTACACTCCTCTGACTCTGCAGGAGCCACAGGGGTTATTCATTCACTGCAAGACTTTAACGGCTCTGTACAAGAATCTATGCAATTGACTCATGTTGATCTGAATATGGATGGTATTCAGTGCGAATACCTGATGGGTAGAGGGCTGTTGGGATCTGATGCATTAACCTGGTACTGGATATTGATTGATTATACTAACCAATAGTTATGGATAAAAGGTCTAACGGGACAACAGTCTAATGTGTCTTGCGCGATTATTTAAAAAAATTTGTTCATGGGATGTGGGCGTCACTGGCGAGGCCGGCATTTATTGCCCATCCTTAATTGTCCTTGAGAAGGTGGTGGTGATCCGCCTTCTTGAACCGCTGCAGTCCGTGTGGTGAAGGTTCTCCCACAGTGCTGTTAGGTAGGGAGTTCCAGGATTTTGACCTAGCGACGATGAAGGAACGGTGATATACTTCCAAGTCGGGATGGTGTGTGACTTGGAGGAGGACGTGCAGGTGGTGTTGTTCCTTTGTCCTTCTAGGTGGTAGAGGTCGCAGGGTTGGGAGGTGCTGGCGAAAAAGTCTTGGCGAGTTGCTGCAGTGCATCCTGTGGATGGTACACACTGCAGCCACTGTGCGCCGGTGGTGGAGGGAGTGAATGTTTAGGGCGGTGGATGGGGTGCCACTCAAGCGGGCTTGCTTTGTCCTGGATGGTGTCGAGCTTCTTGAGTGTTGTTGGAGCTGCACTCATCCAGGCAAGTGGAGAGTATTCCATCACACTCCCAACTTGTGCCTTGTAGATGGTGGAAAGGCTTTGGGGAGTCAGGAGGTGAGTCACTCACCGCAGAATACCCAGCCTCTGACCTGCTCTCGTAGCTACGGTATTTATGTGGCTGGTCCAGTTAAGTTTCTGGCCAATGGTAACCCCCAGGATGTTGATGGTGGGGGATTCGGCAATGCTAATGCCGTTACATGTCAAGGGGAGGTGGTTAGATTCTCTCTTGTTGGAGATGGTCATTACCTGGCACTTGTCTGGCACGAATGTTACTTGCCACTTATCAGCCCAAGCCTGGATGTTGTCCAGGTCTTGCTGCATGCGGGCTCGGACTGCTTCATTATCTGAGGGGTTGCGAATGGAACTGAACACTGTGCAATCATCAGCGAACATCCCCATTTCTGACCTGATGGAGGGAAGGTCATTGATGAAGCAGCTGAAGATGGTTGGGCCTTTGACACTGCCCTGAGGAACTCCTGTAGCAAAGTCCTGGGGCTGAGATGATTGGTCTCCAATAAGCACTACCATCCTCCTTTGTGCTAGGTACGACTCCAACCACTAGAAAGTTTTCCCCCTGATTCCCATTGACTTCAATTTTACTAGGGCTCCTTGGTGCCACACTCGGTCAAATGCTGCCTTGATGTCAAGGGCAGTCACTCTCACCTCACCTCTGGAATTCAGCTGTTTAGTCCATGTTTGGACCAAGGCTGTAATGAGGTCTGGAGCCGAGTGGTCCTGACGAAACCCAAACCGAGCATCGGTGAGCTGGTTATTGGTAAGTAAGTGCCGCTTAATAGCACTGTTGACAACACTTCCCATCACTCACAATCCCCAGGGCAGTGGAAAGTGGTAACTGAACCCGAAAAAATGATGCTCAGGAAATGTGGTGCAGATCACCCCGCACAGTGGGCAAATAGGCTTCCTATGTGTTTAATGGCTATCAGAATCACCTCACATTCTACAACTGGCATATCGCCATGACAGGCTATGACTGGGAGGTTGATGAGGACCCCTGGTCACTTGTTAACCCCAACAGCTACACCAATGTTGCAGGGAACAGTTCTGAAAATTGGTTAAAAAAATGGAAGGATCAGTCAGGACCATAAACATGTACATGGCTAAACAATTGGGCAAATGAAAATAACAGATGAAAAGGTACGACCTTTTGAGTATCAGATCGACAGTAATGGTAATCGATTATGGCAGAAAGGAACACTCCTTTGCACCTAGATGGAAGGGACCATTCCCTATATTCAATAATGCTAGCCCGTCTGTATACTTGATTCAGAGTATCAGGAAGAAGAATGTGAAAATTTGCAGATGGTATCATGTCAACCAACTTAAAACAGTGGGTTAAGCATTATGTTTAAGACTGAGATAGTAACGGATGATATGCTTGGTTTACAGAACTAAAACTGGAAATGGAAATTGGACAGTATCTACTGCTCAGGCTGATATCCAACCTGTGGGTGAGTCCGCAGTCAACGACTCAAGCATGTAACATCACGGTCGATGGAGGTGGAGTTCAGAGAGGCAACAGCACTCAGCAGGACCAGCAAATACAAGGTCTATATCTTAGGGACAGAAAGCTAATGAATTGTGCGCTGAATGAAACCTAAGTAACGATTACCAGATCCCGGAAGGATAGGGAGTTTGTATTCAATGTTTATGTGTTGGTCAGGACCGAACCCTTGTGGAGGTGGCTCGTGTACATTTTTGGGGATGGTCTAATAATAAATGCACCCCGGATAGAATTAAACCTGGGAGAATGAGAGAGAAAGGTGTACAAGGAATTCCCGTTAAAAGAAATAGCACTGGCAGAAAGAACACTGAGGAAATATGTTGGCCCTGGTTTTGGGAGTATAACGAGGGTCATGTCACATGTTTACTAAGGAACCAATGGCCAGTGGAATGCTTCCCACAGACAGGGGTCTGCTACTTACATAGTCAAATGGGTGCGGGTAATGGTAATGCCTGCACACCCTCCACCCCACGGGGGCAGTGCTTTCACTCAAAGTTCAGTCATTGCTGCGACATCAGCCAGCCCATCAACCTAGTGAAATTAGAAGTCACCAGGCAAACAGTTAGACACAAGCCTTCGCAGGACACATCCATCCCATGCCCTGCAATGTTACTAGGACCAAAGAATGGTTTAGTGGTTGTCCCAACCGAAACAGTGCTATATAATGATTTACATTCAGAACTGGTACCTGTGGTGCTTAACTTCACCTCAGCTGGTTTACCTACCTGGTGTGATGAGACTTATCACGAGTTATACAAACACATGCTGCATGAAATATTAGATCAATTCTGGGAACTCAACAATATGACCCTAGGAAATAAACCCCAACCCTTATTCAGTTTAGACCAAAGTCTAATGAGACAACACACTATTTGCACAGGGAGCGAGACCTATTGTAGGATGGGGTGTTGGCAGGAGTCAGAGGTATGGCAAGAGTAGATAGACTAGATCTTGAGGCCATGAACGACAGAGTCAGACAGCTGAACAACCAGATCAAGACTATAATGGGAAAACATCAGAGTATAGAGGGAAGAGATTTGAATGAGGTCAAAATAACTGACTTATCAGTATTACAACTGATTGACAAGACCGGCCAGGTTATTAATACTTTGAGTGCATTGATCAACGAGACTAAAAATGCCTCAGATGCAGCATCAATGGCAGATGCTTGTGCTGCGTACGGATCATGAATGCTAGTTGAGGTTAGAGACAGTCTTAGTCAGGTACAGCAGGGTCACAAATGACCAGCTTTTAGAATGGAATATCAGACATATAAGGGGCAATTGTGTTAGGTTTGCAGGTTGTCGAAAGTGACGGTTATACCATACAGTTGCTATCAGGCCAATGATTGGCAACATAATGGGACTCAACATTGCCATCCATAATGAGGCCTACATAGCGCTCATATTAAGACCCCCTATTTTACCACGTGCTGACCTCAGTCCAGTCTTCAGAGTAGTGAACATTGGAGTCATTCAGTGGAGAATGCTTGTCTGGCACGAGCATGCACCCACCCTAGTGACCCTCATCAATAATTACAGCTGGGTGACGCGGATTTGTTGGGGTGAGACTTTAAGAAGGATACCTGGCTCTGCCATTATGATGTTACCGATCACTTTGTACCAGCCTGTGGGTTTGACTGGGACCACAGAGACGTTAATTGTACTATGTCAGCGCAACCTAGTTGGCATCACCCTCTTTGTCATAGTTATTGGGACAAAGGAGAGTATTGCCTCACCACCACAGCTACCTCATATCAGTATGGTGACCGGAGCTGTCCCATCAGCCAGACCACCTTTGCTTTACCCTGCACCTCCCTGCCACTATCAAGGAACATACCTCGCTTAATGTCAAAAACCACACTCGGGTCAATATTACCATCTTAGACTCCATAGAACCTGATTCACAACTATGTTGCCCAGTTTGAATATGATATCCCCCCAATTCAGGAAGATTTTATAGCATTAATTAGGACGCTTAATGGTTCTGTCAAACACCTACACCAGTTGCAGCAAAGGAATCAGGAACTATCCGCAGATATAAAGAACGGGACCCCCAAAATTCAGTGGTGGGATGTTTTAAGTGATCTCTCAACTCACCCCTGGGTCAGAATTGCATCACATGTCTTGGTGGTGTTGCAAGTGGCTATTATTGGTATATTGAGTATTATGATATGCTGTTTAAAGCATATGTTTAAAAGGCTTAACTGGCCTGCTAATAATCTGGAGCTGCAGGAGGGAGAAGATGATTAGTCATCCTGTTGAGGGATCAAAACTACATTTTTCATCCTCAAAGTGGGGAACTGTTAGATAACCATGTTAACTGTCAGATGATCTTAGGGATCCTTAACCTAGTTAACTGTTAGATGACCTTGGGGGCCTTAACCTTGTTACTTGATAAACATAAGGATATAAATGAAAGAGTACGAAAAGAACAAAACTCAGCAGATTTGAAGAAGATCTACCATGCTGCATTGCTGTCCAGAGACTCGGACCGGTTAATATCAACCTTATTTCTGTTAATTGTTGCTTGAATACTGTGTGTCTTATTGGTTCTGCTAGTGTTACAATAAAGCCTTGTTGTAGCCATTTGAGAGTGCCAAGCCGAATCATTGGCAGGGTAACCTAGGACTGAACGGCCCCGAAACCTGGCCCAACATGACTAATACCCAATATGGTATGAGATTTATGGTGATGACTTTAAAAGCTAGTAGCAATAACCATAGAAACCAATAATGGAAAAACAGCCAATCCAATCACCGTGTGAGCAGGCTGGGACTATCATTTTTTACCATAACATTCTTCAATCACCTTTTAACAACTAAAATCCTTTAATAGCTTTTTTATTATTAAAGCAGCTTTCAGTAAATTAAAGACATGGTGAATTTTACAGTACCAGTATTGACAACAACTTACATTTCTATAGTTCTCATCTGCAGGAAGTTATCTCAAAGTGCTTTATATTAAGGAGGATAAAGCAATGGATGCTAAGCAGCAGCAGTAAAGAGAAAAATAGAGAGAATTAGGGAGGGAGGCAAAGCTATGGTTGAATAGAATCATAGAATTTTACAGCACAAAAGAAGGCCGATTTTGCCCATCATGCTTATGCTGGCTCTCCTCTGAAAGAGTTGTATACTTAGTTCCATTCTTCTGCTCTTTCCCCATATCCTTGTAAGTTTTTCTTTTTTAAAAGCTAATTGAATTCTGCTTCCACTACTGTTTATGCATTCTATGTTCTAACCACCCTCTACATAAAATAAAATTCTTCTATCTCTCCCTTCATTCTTTTGGTGATAATTTTAAATTTATGCCCTCTAGTTAGCAACTTGCCAACCAGTAGAAATGGGTTTTGCCAATTTCACTTGTCAAAATCTTTATAATTTTAAATACCTCATCAAATCTCCTCTTAACTTCCTTTGTTCTAATGAAAAGACCACCAGTTTCTCTAATTTCTCCTCATAACCAAAACCTCTCATAACTGTTATCATTTTAATGAATCTCTTCTGCACTCTCTCCATGGCCTTAACATCTTTGCAGCCTAACCAATGATTTGTACAGGTTTGACATTACATCTTTTATAAAGTAAGGATCCCATTTGCTTTTTTAACAGCTTTATCAACTTGTCCTCCCACTTTTAACCCCTTATTTGAATCCCTTAGAGTCCCTGCTCCTTGACTCCTTTTCAAGTTTTACCATTTAGTGTATGTGTCCTCTCCTTATTTGTCCTCCTAAAATGTATCACTGTACGTTTTTCCACATTAAAATCTGCCCAATCCACTAACCTGTCTGTGTCCTCCGGAAGAAATTTACAGTCCTCTTCACAATTAACCTTGCTCCCTATTTTTGTGTCTTCTGTAAATTTTGATTTTGTGCCCCCCTGTATCCAAGTACAGATCAATTATATATATTGAGAAGAGCAATGGTCACAACACTGACTCCTGGAGGATACCTAAGTTTACGTCCCTTTGGTCCAAAAAACATTCATTAATCACCACCCTCTGTTTCTGGTCCTTCAAACAACTGCTTATCCATACTACTTCTACTACATTCCATTAAAGACCATGGGCGTTAAATTGGGCCCGTTGCTTCGGCGCTACACAGCCTCTCCAACATCCAAGATGGATGGCGTCTTGGCTGCGCATGTATGTTTCCAGTGTGATGTGCGCCGGACGCCATCTTGGTATAGGAGTTAGCGCAGACGCAAATACCGAACGCCAGAAGCATGTAAAGAGAAAATGGATACAATCAGTGTGCAACGCTGATTCAAACTGATAGACACCATTTTGGGACTTAACGCTCAACTCAACGCACAGTCTTAACCCCAACCATCTGAACGTGTCTTAAGAGTGCCTGGAGAGCCCCCACCAGCGCTATTTAAAGGGACCATACAGGAATTACAGGTTAGTGGCTGGATTATTGCTTCTGGCTGCCGAGACATTTTTAACTGTTTTTGGAGGTCTCCTATTCTTGAATACTAGGACGGGGGGACATAGCCTAACATTTAGAGTCAGGACGTGCAGGAGTGAAGTTACAAAATGCTTCTACACACAAAGGGTGGGAGAAGTTTGGAATGCTCTTCTGCAAACAACAATTGATGATAGCTCAATTGTGAATTCTAAATCTGAGATTGATAGATTTCTGTGAACCAAGGGTATTAAGGGATATGGGGCTAAGGCAGGTATATGGAGTTAAGTCGCAGGTCCACCATGATCTCATTGAATGGTGGAACAGGCTCGAGGGACTAAATGCCACTGTCACTTGCTGCCTCCTGATATGCGCCACCTGCTCCTGCTAGATAGCAGGATGTGTGTCTGGGTGATGTGCCTGTCATGATAGAACAGCTGCCAGTGTGTGTGGCCTGTGAGTTGTGGGTGGGTGGCATGCAACAATGGTAATGTGTAAGGGTGAGAGGAAGCATCTGCTTGGAAGAGTTGAGTACTGATGGAAAGAGTTTGTTGGTAAGTGGGTGATGGGGGTGTAGTGCATGGTGCAGTGGATGCGGCTGGTGGTGTAGTTGGTTGGACATGCCACTTGACAGTTGACCTCACTCACCTTGACCACTCATGTCAAAGCATTAAACTTCTTCCTGCACTACATCCATGTACATGATGCTAAGCGCCTGGCATTGACTTCGTCCTCCGCTGCCTCCTTTTGGGTATATGTCTGGAGGGTCTCTTGCCCCCCCGCCCCCAACCTCCTGAAAATATAGGATGCCCCTCCTTCTGTCCACCTCTTGCACCAAGGCCTCTGGTGCATCAGCAGAGAACCTTGGTGCATGCTCTCTCGCAGGCCTGGTACAAACTCAGAATGGTAGATTGGTGAGGTCTGGTACGCAGATTGGAGGATGTGGGATTTAGTAGTGCGCAACTTTTATTCAATGTTTTAACATAACTCATTAGTTTGTAAAATAGGGACAGAAGCTCCATCTGTGTTTTATGTATACAATGGCTGATCTCCGTTCAGACTCCGTGCAGACAGCAGGCTGTTATTTTCAGCAAATAACAGGTACCAGCTACCTTTAAGAGATTTTTAAGAGACAGCATGCCTTTAAGAGATTGGGGCTCCCCCTGCTGTTGGAAAGTGCGAATTGCATTGAATCCTCGTGTCAATGCTGATTCGGAACGCTGCTTGAAGGTAAGTCCTCAGGCCTTATGAAAGTCTCTTGCTGCCTGCGCAGGTGCCATTGGGTGCGGGGTAATAGCGGATTGCGCTACCCCCATCCAATAATAGGTCCGATCCAATTTTCTTCTCCCCATGTACCTGAGTTTTTATCAACAAACCTCCGCTTATCTAATGCCTTTTGACAATCTATTTACACAACATCCACAGCATTTCCTTTATCAATACACTCAATTATTTCATTAAAGAGTTCTATTAAATGTGCCAGAAATGCCTTGCATTTTACCAATTTATGTTGGTGGTCCTTAATCAACCCATGTCTTTCTAGGTGAATATTAGTTTTATCCCATGTTATGGCTTTGAGATGCTTACATACTACCAATGTTAGTCTGACTGGTCTATAGTTATCCTCGTCTATTCCTTTCTTCCTTTGAACATTGGAAGGTGTTACATTGGAAACCTTCCAGTCTTTTGCCTCAAATTCCTTCTCCAAGGATGTTTGAAAAATTGTGATCTGAAGCTCTGCTATTTCCTCTCTGATTTCTATGAGCATTCTGGGATGCATACCATAAGGGCCCAGTGCTTTTCCACTTTGAGATATATCATTTTTTTCAGTATCACTTCCTTATCTATAGTTTTCCCATCTAATTACTCTGACACATAGAGTCATAGAGTCATAGAGTTATACAGCACGGATAGAGGCCCTTCGGCCCATCGTGTCCGCGCCGGCCATCAAGCCCTGTCTAATCTAATCCCATATTCCAGCATTTGGTCCGTAGCCTTGTATGCTATGACATTTCAAGTGCTCATCCAAATGCTTCTTGAATGTTGTGAGGGTTCCTGCCTCCACAACCCTTTCAGTCAGACACCTCCTCATACCTTTTCATTCTTACCATCACACTCTTCTGTGAAAACCAAGACCAAGATTTCATTTAGGATCACCACATTTCCTTCATCCTTTAAGATTTCCTTTTCATCTTCAACCAGTGCTGGCTTTTTTTTAAGCTATTTTACTTTTTGTGTTATGTGAATAGAAAAGTTTTGAAGAGGTTCTGCAAGTTAGAAGGAAGGTGGCAAAGCTATGGGAACTGACGGAGTTCTAGAGAAAAGGATCTAAATGGTTGAATGAACAGTCATTAATGGTGGAGAGGAAGGAGCGAGAGACAAGGAGAAGCCCATTATTAGGTGAAGGAGGGTGCATGAGAGGGGATGACACAGGAGGAGTTGATTTAAAGTAATGTGGACTTTGAGAGTACAGGGTTATAGGAGTACACTGATTATACTTCAGAAGTAATTAATTGGTTGTAAAGTGCTTTGTGGCATTGTGAGGGTTTGATAAAGTGCTGCTGTGACAAACATGATGGCCTGGATTTTCCTCTGAACGGTGCCCGCTGCTCGTTAGACCTGCACAGGCCCATATACCTTTCTTGTTTTCTTTCACGGCAAGTTCCTCTCATGGCGCACTGAATCCAAACCGACCCCCTCTACAGTGCAGCTGGGACCTGTGTGAACAGGGCAAGCAAGTGTCTATCCCCTTAACCAATCAGATTAAAGCATCTGATGAGCAACTAAGAGTCAGAACCAGGAAGTGTAAGTTGGAATAATTAATTCAATGTCAGATCAGAAAGCGAAATAAAGAGTGGGTAAGAAATATTACATTTAGAGATAGAGATAAAAGAGACAGAAAGAAAAATTTAAAAAATAAAAATAATTTGTTTTTAAATGTCCAACAACAATTAAAATCTGAAGGAATGAGACTCCACACTTGTAAAAGTTAATTTTCGTTGCCAGAGAGATTGTTTGGCAGAAATTAAGACTTACCACGCCGTTAAAAGGGTACTTGAACTTAACTGACTTGACGTACCTTTTTTTTGTTGAGATTAGTTTGTATCCATCAGGTCAGTGCAGGAAATTCATGATGTTCCGTTCATTCCAGCCGGCGAGATGCCGTTCTCGCAAAGCTTACGGAGGAGCAGGGCATCTGGTACAGCAACTTTTGGATTTCCACATTTAGAGTCATAGAGTCATAGAGTCATAGAGTTATACAGCACGGATAGAGGCCCTTCGGCCCATCGTGTCCGCGCCGGCCATCAGCCCTGTCTACTCTAATCCCATATTCCAGCATTTGGTCCGTAGCCTTGTATGCTATGGCATTTCAAGTGCTCATCCAAATGCTTCTTGAATGTTGTGAGGGTTCCTGCCTCCACAACCCTTTCAGGCAGTGAGTTCCAGACTCCAACCACCCTCTGGGTGAAAAAGTTCTTTCTCAAATCCCCTCTAAACCTCCCGCCTTTTACCTTGAATCTATGTCCCCTTGTTATAGAACCCTCAACGAAGGGAAAAAGCTCTTTAGTATCCATCCTATCTGTGCCCCTCATAATTTTGTACACCTCAATCATGTCCCCCCTCAGCCTTCTCTGCTCCAAGGAAAACAAACCCAATCTTCCCAGTCTCTCTTCATAGCTGAAGCGCTCCAGCCCTGGTAACATCCTGGTGAATCTCCTCTGCACCCTCTCCAAAGCGATCACATCCTTCCTGTAGTGTGGCGACCAGAACTGCACACAGTACTCCAGCTATGGCCTAACCAGTGTTTTATACAGCTCCATCATAACCTCCTTGCTCTTATATTCTATGCCTCGGCTAATAAAGGCAAGTATCCCATATGCCTTCTTTACCACCTTATCTACCTGTTCCGCCGCCTTCAGGGATCTGTGAACTTGCACACCAAGATCCCTCTGACCCTCTGTCTTGCCTAGGGTCCTCCCATTTGACTGCACATGCACGGTCACCAGAAGTTGCTGTACCAGATGCAAATGAATAACGGTGAGCCCTGTTAGCCTTACCGTTATTTTTATAGCAAAATCCAACCCATGTATTTTTGGCTATGTTTTGATTTAAAGGCTATTACTTTGTCAGCTGAAAAGTGTCACCAACTACCATTTACACCTAAAGAAGCTTTTCTTAGTAAAAGCTTCACATCAAAGCAATTTTTAACTTATTCTTTTACTTCAATGATTCCAGCTCGGAGGAAACAAATGGACTTGTGCTTTCTTTGTTTATATTTAGAATTCAGTGTTTACATAAAGTTTCAATTATGCAGCTGTGCTTATTATTATCACAATATCAAACTTCCCCTGCCCTACCTCCTGTACATTTATGGTCGGTTATTCACCACGTGTAGACCCCTGCTCTATCCTAGCCTCTAAAGAACGTGTGGTGCCAATCTCTGAGCTGGTGCTTGCGAAGGTGAGATCGAGTGATGCTGCATCTTTAAGAAGGATGGTCTCCTCTTCCTGAAGCGGCAGTGGGGCTTCCATATTTTCAGCACCTGAAATGAAAGGGAGGGACAAGGGTTAGGTTTTAGTGTGAAGGGAGAGCAGAGAGAGAAGTGGCTGGTGAAAACAACTGCAGTTTATCTTGCAGAGTGTGTAGGGTGAGATAGGAGTAAGAACAGAAAAAGATGTGTGAAGAAAGCTTGAGCAAAGTTTCCTCCAATGTTACCCTTCACCATGGCCCGTGATGGCCAGCATGATTTCTTCCACAGGGGACAGGATGTTCAGGCTGGCACGACCTCCTCTGATCACGGCCTCTTGTCGCAAGTTGGGCGTGACCTTCTACTGCAAGAAAAAAAAGGGAATGTGTTAGTGACATCCTTGTGAGGTATTTATAGAATGTGCCTGTCGTGGTCGAATGGCTCGTATCCAGTATGTAATATGTGTTTGAGAAACAACTAACAGGAAACTGGGGGAATATAAAGAAAAACATTTCAGAACTTCACTCATCTAAATTGTACTAATACATCCTGGGAATTAGGGTACACTGCACACGTTCAGTCTGCACAATCTATATCCAGCTAATACAGTCTAGCTCTGGGCAATAATATTAGGTCTGAACCCTGAGTTTTTGGAGAGGCTGAGGCTCTGAAGCAAAACTTTAATGAAGGCATTAAAAGGCACAAAAGAGAATTCAGTGGATAAATTGAATCGTGTTATTGTGAAATATGATTTTTAAAATTGTTATTGAAATTTATTTCAACCCTTATTTTGGAAATTAGCAATTTAAGTCATTGGGAAAAATGGCGAATGATTTTTTTTTCAGATAGCAGTTGAGCGACTTGTGGGGAAAAGATAATAAAAGGTAATAACGGCATGACAGGTAATCTTAATTGGTTTGTTCCAAACTTCACACCTTACACCTTCAAATACTGCAATCCTTCAATTATTTAACATTTAAATTCACCTTAATGTTGCAATAAATAATAGTGGTCTGTGTAGCAGGTAAATGTTGACATTTTAACATTTGAAAGTCCATAAGAAATAGAGCATGCAGCCTTCAAAATTATTTTTGATATGTTGTAGTTTGTGACAATTCAGTCACCCTTGTGTGATACACCACAATAGGATGAGTTTACATATTCAAAAGTAATGCCTGCAATATACATTTCCTCCATTAGTGACTCTTGCTCTCTTCATTATAAGAATCTCTCGGAGGCTCTTTGACAAAAATAAATGACTGCTTTCCAACTTTAGTCTCCAGAGCACCAAATCTGCAGGTATTTCTTCTTAACTTTTAGCTGTACATGCAATTTTTACAATTTACAATTTTGCCCTGGCTGGAAAATAAATAATTAAATTGAACTCCTGTCAGAAATAAATAAATCACAGGGTCCAAACTTCACAGTTTACAGCTCCAAGCACTGCAATCCCTGTTATTTTCCTCCATATTGTTTATGCTGTCTATTTTTAATCTACTTTTGAAGCAAGTTTCTAACTTTTTTCCTCCCCAGAAGCCCCGCCGTTCTGCGTCCAAATTTAAATAAATAAATGGATGCCTTTTCTGGCCTATGGAAAATAAATAAATAAATAGATGGCTGTTTTTGTAGGAACAGGAGTAAACCATTCAGCCCCTCGAGCCTGTTCTGCCATGCATAAATTTGTACAAAACATTGGTTTAGGAAACAGGGATGGAAAGATATGGTTACAAGGACAGACTTGAGATACTGGGACTATTTCCATTGGAGCAAAAAAGGCTAAGAGGCGATTTCATAGAGGATTTTAAAATTATGAAGGGTAGTGATAAGAAAGAATAGGGAAAGACTGATCAGTTTCATCCCTTCTCTTAACACGAAGCATTTAATAGCTGATAATAACAAAATTCATTCAACTGAGACTAGTGTTCTGGGAAGGAGAGGGTGGGAATGACACTTCTGGGACTTGAACTTCTAGCCAGAGACCATGCTGTGCAGGACCCATCCATTCTGTTTCAGGTCAGAAGAATTGCTACTTTATACAATTTTTTTGTAGTAGGAATTTGTAGCTTGCCAGTATAGTAACAGTTTTAAAATTGTCTTCTGTGAATGCTTCTGGGAAAGATATATGCATTTCAACATCTGCAGTTTATGGCTTTTTTTAAACTGTGCAAATTCACATAGTTTTAAAACACCATCCTTAAACATAACACATTCCTAAATCCTTTCCCTGAAGAAAAAGAACCCAAATCCTGAAACATGACTGAAATCTATTTCTGATTGACATGTGATTAATTGCGAAGGTATCCTTTTACATTCTTTTTGTACAGTTCAACTTCAAAAGGAAGAGAGAGCTATTATCAGTCAGGCAGACTAAGTTTTACAATGCTTTCTACCTCACAAGTTACAGATGAGAATTGAAAACCTTTAGAACTTTGTTGTTTTGGAACAGATAATATAAGGTTGAGTGAAATATTGTAATCCAACTAAATGTCCTATTTTTGCTCTTCTGTTTAATGTTACTTCATTGGCTTGGGCATGAGTAAAAAGTATTGGGAAGTAGCCCGAATCATAACACTCAACCACCTGAACTCCTGGCCCATCTGCTTGACTAAAGATAACTTTATGTACGACTATTTGATTAGTGTTTACGGATGAATTTACCCCCTGCCTCCGCTCCCATACATATCTACAAATACATATATGAATGGGATGAAAAGTCCAGCTCACAGAATGTTAAAACATTGTAATAACCTGAAAATCTAACATGGTGCAAATTACTAAATAAGATAGATATCACTCAGCTCTGCATTTATAATGTAAAATGCTGTTTTGCTCAACAATCTATGCTACCAAAAAATTGACTTTATTAACAGCAAAGGTAAGTAATATTAATGGGATCCTTAAAGTCTGATAAGATTGCTAACTGTAATGATCACTTCAAGTACGTTTTTATTCCAGATGAATCTTTTGACATATTGCAGGAGCTGTGACAGATTAATTTATTCCCTGTTGTACAGGAAATTGAGATTGATCTCCAGAGGTGGTCTTCTCTCCCTTATTATCTGTGTGGGAGAGAGTAGACAACATTTAAACTAATGTGATCCTGCACATCAGTTTGTTACTGAGATACTTAAGACAGTGATTCTGATAATATCTTCAGCTTTCATTCAGAAATATAGGAATTAAAAAAAATCATGCAACTAACTCCCCCACTCCCAATAATTGCCTACAAAGTAAAATTCTGTGGAACAACACAGCATTAATTCTGCATTTAACACAATTCCACAGGAAGTCAGAACAATCTTACATTAGTACTGGTTAAGCTTCTAGAGACAATGGGCATGATTTTGATCCTGAGCCGGGAAGGGGGCGGGGGGGGGGGGGGGGGGTCAAATTGCAGATGGGAAACCTGGAAGCATGGGTTGCCCGGATGTCCTTATGATTTTGACGTAAGGATGTCTTATTTTTTTTTGTTCGTTTGACGTCCGACTGACCAGCTTGATTTACAGGCTGGGTCAGTCGGACGGGAGACCATCCAGAGAAAGGACGTGTTCAGGTAAGTCTTTGTTTGTATGGATGTGGCGGGAGGGGGCACAGGGGGCATGGGGGCACAGGGGCATGGTCTGGCATGGGGTGGCACGGGCCATGGGTTGGCACGGGGGTCGTCAGTCATGGGGGGAGGGATCAGGGGTCAATCACGTTGGGGGGGGGTATTGGGATTAGGGGTCAGTGTGGGGGCCCGCGATCATTGTGGGGGGGATCGTGGTCGGGGGTCCGTGATCGGGGATTGGAGTCGGGGTCTGCAATCGTGGATTGGGGTCGGGGGTCCACGATCGTGGGGGGGATCGGGATCGGGGGTCTGCGATCATTGTGGGGGGGATCGGGATCGGGGGTCCGCGATTGTTGTGGGGGGGATCGGGGTTGGGGGTCTGTGATCGTTGAGTGTGGGGGATCGGGGATGGGGGTCCGTAATCGGGGATCGGGGTTGGGAGTAAGCGATTGTTGGGGAGCGGGGGCGGAAATCGGCAGAGGGTGGGGTCCGCGATCATTGGGGGGTTGCTGCAGGTAGGCTTGTTGAGCCTGGGAGAAGCACTCTTGCTCCTTTGGGCCCACAAGCTGTGCCAGAAAGGCACCTGTTAGTCTCGGGCCTTCTCGCCTCCTTTCACGTGGTGTGAAAGAGAAGGCTCGGGAATGCCGGCCCCCTGGAGTTGAAATCGGAAACTGTGGGAAAATGGAGGCCCGAAGCCTCCTTGAAAGGTTTTAAGGCCCGACATGCCTCTTGGGAGCAGGTTGGTCGCCTGGCCCTCGTCCTGCCCCAGTGAAAACTGGAAATGGGTGGGTCGGGGGCGGGTCTTAATTGGTTGCATTTTTGAATGCCCCCCCCAACGCACCTGTTTTTCACTGATAAAATCGTGCCCAATAATATGGGATAAAATTAATACGCCCATAGAAAGACATGGGTTAATTAAGGACAGCCAGCACTGATTTCTAAAAGGCACCTCCTGCCTGAAAAATTGAATAGAGTTGATCCAGGAAGCAATGGAGTATATTGATAAAGAATTTTTAAAAAATCTGTTCATGAGATAGGGACAACACTGGCAAGGCTGCATTCATGACCCATCCCTAATTGTCCTGAGAAGGTGGTGCAGGCCCTTCTCCTTGAATCGCTAGGGTTCTGGTGCTGATGGTACTCTCATCATGGTGTTAAGTAAGTAGGGGCAGAGCTAAAGTCAAAGGATTGTGGTGGGGGGGGGGGGCAAAGTCCAGATTTGGCCAACTTGGCATAGCACAGCCACGACAATGTCCTCCAATGCTATATTGCCATTTGCGTCAGACTCAAAGCCGCAACACAATCGCGTATTATGGGCGTGAGAACTTAAAAGTTATTTGCAGTCAGTTTTGGCAGAGTTTTGACATACAAAATTGACCCATCTCAAAGTGATTGGGGTGCCACTTGTCAGCCCAAGCCTAAATGTTGTCCAGATCCTGCTGTAGGCTGGCATGGGCTGCTCCTCTATCAAAGGAGTTGGTAATGGAGGTGAACACTGTAGAATCATCTGCGAACAGCACCACGCCTGACCTTATGACAGAGAGAATGTCACTGATGAACTAGCTGAAGATAGGTGGGCTAAGGGCTGCTCCGAGGAGCACCTGCAGCAATATCCTGGAGCTGCGAGGGTTGGCCTTTGTGACAATGATGACCACCTTCCTGTGTGGCCGTTATGACTCCTGTCACTGGAGAAATTTTCTACTGACTCCTATTGACCTCAGTTTTGCTAGGGCTCCATGATGCTATACTTGGTTGAATGTTGCCTTGATCCGAGGGCAGTGACAGTCTCCTCTCCTCTACCATTCAGCTCTAAGTCCACATCTGGAACAAATGCTTCTTGTGGAACCCGAACTGAAGCTCCGATTTTAACTCTTGGTGGCAGTCGTGCGGTGGGGACCAAGGCGGGCGGCAACCTGTCCAGACATCGGCAGCATGAGGCCCAGGAGATTTTGCTCTTTGTAATATATATGATCTGGGGCACAATATCAAAGTTGGTAGGTGACACAAAATGGAGAACAGAGAATGTGAGGTGATACATTTTAGGCAGAAACATTAGAGGAAATTTACATTATATGGTAACATTTTAAAAAGAGTGGAAGAGCGAAGAGACCTATGGGTTCAGATACATAAATCTTTAAAAGTGTGGTGTACAAATTGTTAAAGTTGTAAAAATAAAAGCATATGGGATCCTAGGTTTTACAAATAGGGGGCTAGAATATTAAAGCAAAGAGATAATGCTAAGCCTACACAAATCAATTGGTTAGTCCCCAGTCAGAATATTACGCCCAGTTTTGAGCATCCTACTTTAAGAAGGATGTCTAGGCCATCGGGAAATTGCAGAAGAGATTCAATGAAAGGACAACAGAGGTAAGACACTTTAGTTGTCAGGAGAGACTACAGTAATGGACTCGTTTCACTGGAAAAGAGATTAAAAATTATGAGGGATTTTAATAAGGTGAATAGGGATGAATTATTTTCACTGGTTGGTGAGGCATGAATTTAAGATCATCTCCACAAGAATGAAAAGAGAGATCAGAAGTTTTTTTATGCAGAAGGTTTAAAGGAGATGGAATGCCCCAGCAGAGACAGTGGTGGAAGCAGAATCCAAAATAGCTTTAAAAAGGGAAGTGGATAAATATTTGAAAAAATAAATCAATAAAAGGGTATGGGAAAGGCAGAAACACTCAATGGAAATAGCACGACAAATATCAGAATAGTGGTGAGTGCTTGGAGTGGTAACTATGGGCTCGATTTTAGCGTCGGGTTTCCTGTGCGTTATCGGCGGGGCGGGCTCCAAAATGTCAATTTCCACGTGCGGGAGCGGATCGCGCCGAGATCCTGGACACTTCCGGGTTCCGCGCTGACGTGCGGGGCTGCGTGCGCAGACCCCGCTGGTGGGAATCCCGCAGGCAATTAAAGCCAGCGGGGTTCCACTTGAGTGTACTTACCTTGCTTGTTGAGATCATTAAATGAGCTGAATCAGCTGTCAAAACAGGAAGTGTGGGATTTTAGCTTCAACGCAGAGTGTTTCACACACTGGGGAAAAAGTCTCCCTTCAACCGGTCGTGTTCCAGCCAGCAGCCTGTGGCAGCTGCCAAGGTGCACTCCAGAGCGGGTGGGAGAGCCTTCACCCACGCAGGAGGCCACCGCGTCACATAGGGCAACCCCTGCCCTCCACCACCCCCCGCCAAGCCAGAGGACAGACCGATGTGAAACCGCAGCCCCAGTGCGAGGAACGACCTACCTACCCTGCACAACCCCTCAGACCAACACCTGCCAGATGGGTGGTGCATTGACATCCTCGGAGGACGAACAGCATGACCAGCCCCAGCAGCCTCGCAGTCCACGCCGTCCGCCTCGGAGACGTGGAGCCCCCCAACACGGTGCTGTGGCACACCCACCTGCACAGCAGGAGGGAGGGCAACCACAGAGAGAGATGCGTCGCAGGAGGCACTACCCTCCGCACAGGGTGTACAGACCGAGGCTCAGCTTCATGGACCTCTCCGAGGAGCAGTGCATACGTCGGCTCAGAGTCAATCGCCAGGTAGTCGCCGACATCTGCAGCCTCCTTAACGACGAGCTGCTCCCTGATGGACCAAGCAGCATCTTCTTACCTGTCGCCGTCAAAGTCACCACTGCCCTCAACTTCTTCGCATCCGGATCCTTCCAGGGTGCCACCGGGGACATCACCGGGGTCTGTCAGTCGTCAGCACACAAGTGCATAAGGCAGGTCACCGATGGGTTGTTCCGCAGGGCCTCGCACTACATCAACTTCGCCATGGACGAGCGCAGCCAGATGGAGAGGGCGGTTGGATTCCATGCCATGGCTGGCTTCCCACGGGTACAGGGTGTAATCGACTGCACCCACATCGCAATACGGGCACCTCCGCATGAGCCAGGGCTGTTCATCAACAGGAAGGGGTATCAATCCATGAACGCCCAGCTCATCTGTGACCACCGCCAGAGATTCCTACACGTGTGCGCCAGATACCCCGGCAGCTGCCACGATGCCTTCGTCCTCAGGGAGTCCACCGTCCCGCCCATCCTCCACGCACCCAACGCCGGCAACAGCTGGCTCCTCGGCGACAAGGGGTATCCCCTCCACACGTGGCTCATGACGCCTCTGAGGAACCCCATCACCGAGCCGGAGCGTCGGTACAATGACAGCCATACTGCTACCAGGTCTACAATTGAGCAGACCATAGGGCTGCTCAAGATGCGCTTCAGGTGCCTTGATCGTTCTGGGGGAGCGCTCCAATACACACCATTCAGAGTGGGACGAATCATAGTTGTCTGCTGTGCCCTGCACAACATGGCCCAACAGAGAGGGGTGCCGCTGGAGGAGGCCCCATCCACACCCGCCACCCACATTGAGGACGGCGATGAGGACGAGGAGGAGGACAAGGAGGACGAGGAGGAGGTGGAGGAGGTGGAGGAGGAGGGGAAGGAGGAGGACGCGCCAGAGGGTGGTGGACGACCCATGCGCCGAACCACGACTCACCGGGATGGTCGCCGGGCCAGGGAGGCACTCATACGTCAACGGTTCTCCTCGAGTCAGACAGTGCGAGGCACTCGCATCTGCTCACCTGCACATGCGAGGGGCCATACCAGCCCCCTCCACTGAAGACTGTTGCCAGTACTCCTGCACCCACAGCAGTGTGCCCAATGGGTGGCAGCAGGTGTTCACCATCACGATGGGCTGCACGGAACGCACCTATTGCACAGGCCGCGGAAGAATGGACGAGAGGTGGCAGGAGTGGTGAGAACGATAGTGTTTAATATGTACAAGGTGAAATACTATAAACAAAAAGTGTACAAATTAACAGACACCCTGGTGCATTCCCTTTGTGCTTATAACGCCTTTGGATTTCTTTTGCGGGTACCCCTACGTGGTGCTACCCCTGTGGCTCCAGCAGAGGTAGTGGCAGGTTGCTCCTGTTCTCGCCCTGACCGGGTAGATGCTTTGGGCGGACGGCCCCTGGGTTTCGGTGCCCGTGAGGGCACCTCCACAGACTGCTCCTCCTGCACCGGGGCAGGGGCAGACTCGGCCACCTGGAGAGGAGGCACCATTGCGGGTACTGGTTGAGAGGGGGGCAACGGGTGGGACGTGGGGGCGCCTTGAGAAGCGTCCCCGCTTCCGTGTCCCCGGTCACCATCATCCCTCTCGTGGCCTCGGCCCACATCACCCCTTCCACCCTGCTGGACGGCAGTTTGGATGGCATGTGTGAGGCCTTGCAAGGCCACCCCTAGTGTATCCGTCAGCCTGTTTATGGCGGCGGAATGTTGCTCACCCTGAATCCGTACAGCTGTTGTCAGGGCCTGCACGGACTCGATGTGGAGCTGTGCGTGACGCTCGAGAGAGGCCAGCCTGTCCTCCACCGCAGACGCTCCCGCACCTACCCGCGACACTATGTTGCCGGTACCCTCCTGTGCCTGCGCCACCAATGCTCGCATGCAGGAGTTGGACTCCTCCATCGCCTGCGCTATTGTGGACAATGCGCGCGGCACCTCTCCCAGTACCTCGGCAATTAGCTGGTGCCCCTCGACGACTCTCCTTTTCACTGGTGGCCCCCTGGGTTCAGCATCTGGGTCCGGCTGAGCAGAGCCTGGAGATGAGTGCTCCCACCGACGCGGACCCTCCGCGGCTGCCCCTGCCACCAGGGTCTGCTCATGCTCACTCGTGCGCGGTGAATCACCAAGTGCTACCCCAACTAGTTGGCGAGGGGGACCCACCGAGGTGCGTGTCTCTGCGCTGGTGGATGGTTGGCTCAGATGTGACGATGCACCCTCAGAGACCGCCATGTCCTCTGAGGAATCGCCCTCCTCAATCACAGCGCTCGCAGACGGCCCTGCAAGAGAACAGAGGGCACTATGAGGCATGTGCACCAACGTTACGGTGCGCCTGATGGCAGGTGATGATACGGTCACTCGCGATCATGGGTGTTGAGTGTCAGCTTTCCCTTACCGGCCGTTTCTGCAGCGACAGACTCGCCATCTGCGACAGACAGGCAATGTGGCGTGCGGGCGAGGTCGAGCGCCTCCACCTCTGCGTCTGTCAGATCGACCACGTGCGGCGGGCCACCTCCCGTGCGGGCCCTTTCCCTGTTGTTCTTGCTTCTCTTCTGTCAAGGCAAAACACAGATGTGTGAGTGGGTGCGTATTGCATAGTGAGACGCATCGAGCATCAGTGTGGGTGGGTTGAGCGTGGGGCAGATGGATGGGAGGATGCGTGTGCCACATGCCCATCCCATTGCATGGGGATTGGGGTGTGTGGTAGTGTTCGGGTGGGGACAGGGACGGTGGGTACTTGCGGGCACGGCGAGGATGGTGAGTGAGTGGCTATGAGGATTGCTGCGGGAGCGCTGTGGTGGCTCTGCAGGAGGGGTTGTGATCTGTTTGGCGTGATGGTGGGGACGGGTTGTGGGAGGGTGCGTTGGTGTACTCACCTTGCCGGACCTAGTGAGGTCATTGAACCGCTTGCGGCACTGCTCCCATGTCCTTGGGGTGTTGGCCCTGCTGCTGACCTCCGCTGCCACCTCTGCCCATGCCTTCCTGGTGGCGGCGGCAGGGAACTTGCGTCCGTCCGCAGGGAACAGCGTGTTCCTCCTCCTCCTTACACCCTCCAGCATCAGCTGCAGCGCGAGGTCAGAAAAACGTGGCGCAGCCTTTCCCCTGGGTTGAGCCATCATGTCTTGCCTCCTGATTGCAGCAGGAGGGGCTTTGGGGGACTGCCCCTTTAAGTGGAGCTCCTACATCGCGTCGACGGTAGTACGCATGCGCAGCCGGCCGGCACGCAGCTGGGGAGCGGAGAACCCGGAAGCAGGGCTTAATCTGTTCAATTATCCCGCGATCGTGCGGGGGGCGCACTCAATTTGCCGTCCGCGTTTTCCACGCTCCCGGAGGACCACCCGCTGGGAACCCGCAGGCCTGCTAAAATCGAGCCCTATATGTTTTAAGTGTTCAGCCTTGGAGACACTGCCTAGCCTCCTTTTAAATTAGACCCAGTGTGCCTTGCTCACAACCTGGCCAGCGGTGTTTGGCAACAATCCAAACTGGGACTATTCACTGACAGACACAATTTCTGTTTGTTAATTGTTTCTGACAGTTTCTCTCTTAGATTATTGCTTCTCATTACCTGAGTGCCAAGCTAACCTGACCAATATCTCCCCTCCTTCCCACTTCCATCTGCTGGTGTCCTGCCCAGAGTCTGAAGCAACTAAGAAAAAGTTAAGAAAAGGCACAACCAGGCCAGCATTAGAAACAAGAAGACCTGTGCTGCTGTGTCTGTGCTGACAGATGAATAGGATTGCTGCTGCTGCAAAACTAAGGAACATCATAAGCAAATTTATGTGAAATAGCAAAATCACTTTGGCTGCACTATACTTGTTGTTACAGTCCAGTGGGCTAAAAATTAGTATTTATAGATGAAATGTATCACTCACAGATTGTTTTTGATCAGCCCTGTCCATCTAACCAGCTCGTGCAATGTATATTGCTTTCTAATCTTTTCAACAAGGCATCACTATTGGGGCAGATTTTTTGTTAGGTTTTCTTTAGATAAAATAAACGTGGATAAAACGGGTACGGTAGCATAGTGGCTATGTTACTGGACTAGTAATCCAGAGGCCTGGACTAAAATCCGGAGTCATGAGTTCATAAGTAACATAAGTGCCAGGCAATGACCATCTACAACAAGAGAGAGTCTAACCACCTCCCTTTGACATTCAACGGCATTACCATCGCCGAATCCCCCACCATCAACATCCTGGGGGTCACCATTGACCAGAAACTTAACTGGACCAGCCATATAAATACTGTGGCTACGAGAGCAGGTCAGAGGCTGGGTATTCTGCATCGAGTGACTCACCTCCTGACTCCCCAAAGCCTTTCCACCATCTACAAGGCACAAGTCAGGAGTGTGATGGAATACTCTCCACTTGCTTGGATGAGTGCAGCTCCAACAACACTCAAGAAGCTCGACACCATCTAAAATAAAGCAGCCCGCTTGATTGGCACCCCATCCACCACCCTAAACATTCACCCCCTTCACCACCGGCGCACAGTGGCTGCAATGTGTACCATCCACAGGATGCACTGCAGCAACTCGCCAAGGCTTCTTCGACAGCACCTCCCAAACCCGCGACCTCTACCACCTAGAAGGACAAGAGCAGCAGGCACATGGGAACAACACCACCTGCACGTTCCCTTCCAAGTCACACACCATCCCGACTTGGAAATATATCGCCGATCCTTCATCGTCGCTGGGTCAAAATCCTGGAACTCCCTTCCTAACAGCACTGTGGGAGAACCTTCACCACATGGACTGCAGCGGTTCAAGAAGGCGGCTCACCACCACCTTCTCAAGGGCAATTAGGGATGGGCAATAAATGCCGGCCTCGCCAGCGATGCCCACATCTCATGAACGAATAAATTAAAAAAAATAATCTGCCCCATAAGCATCACCTTGGTTGTTAGTATTTTTTTTAATCCCTTGTAGTAAACCTGCATTTGTTCTAACTGTCAAGTGTCAGTTGGCCAATTGAGAAATATTACCATCTGTGCAATGACCTTCGAATAAAGGTGAGTATGTGTTAATATTTCTTAGCAATGTTGGGGAAGAATTGTCCTACATGTTAAATGTGGTGACATCATAAATTAATTCACAAAGAACATTTTTATACTTCTGCTGTACATAGGAATGAGAAAAAGTCTTCCCCCATTGTCAGCAAGAGTGTGTGTCTATGTCCTTCTGTGATTTTGATAAGCTACGTTTTGGCTTAGAGTATTTAGGGTAAGGTTTGGGCCTAGTGACCGTAGGTTTTTTTTGTCTCAAAGCTGAAACCTGGAAAAAAGAAACTAAAGCTCATCCCAGGAGAAATGAAACTTTCTGACCCCTGACAACCTTTCTATTCATGATAAAAAGTCTAAACATTCATGTCAAGAAAAGTAACAGCTCAGAAACAATATGCCAATAATCTATGCATATTTCATTAAAGTTTTTACACACACTTCTTGACTGCAAAACCTTATTTCCTATTGTCACACTTTTATGTCAACATTATCCATGATAAATTCCTACACCCATTTTTAAAATGGAATCAACCTAGGTTAACTTTTGACTAGGTTAGTGCAGGCTCTGGCCGCTTGGTTATGCTGCATTATGTTTTTCCCACAAATTGCTCAAAATGTTTTCTGAAATGTTTCCATCCATCATTTTTTCTCAGTAAATGAAATTTTTAATTGTTAAGTAAGGGTTAAAACAAAAAAATATATATTTCACAATAACATGATTACATTTATCCATTGAATTGTGTTTTGAGTTATTTAATGCCTTCATTATCGATTAAAGGCCTCAGCCTCTCCTAAAAGTCTGGGTATGGACTTAATATTTTTTACCCAGGGCTATGATGTTGTTAGCTGAATGCAGATTGTGCAAATTTCAAACGCTTTATTAAGGTAACATTTATATTGAATATGTCTTTTAAAACAGAGACTGAATGAGTGTGTTGCTGATAAAAAAAATACACAGTCCTGATTATAGACTTGTTATAGCTTTTCTTTTGTGTTCAGCTTTAGAACACATATTAAACTAAGAGAAAGACTTTCCTCATCCTAATTTTAAGTTTTCTTTCTCCAGAAAAACGTAAGTTGAATCTTGAAGCCTTTAATTATCTCTTGTGTTTTTGTTGACCGTTAGAAAATCTATACATTCTAATTGCTAGCACCTGTGACACAGAGACAGCGTGATAGAGAGAGATGGGCAGACACAATGAGTTCCACCATTCTAACTTGATTTCTTCAAAAAAAACACAAGTTGAATTTTCAAAGCCAGCAAAGCCTCTATAAGGGAAACAGATTGGAGAGCAGGGTAGGAGTGGGGTAGGGAGTTGAGGTTGGGGGAGACTCTCACTACTTGCCCTTTGGAGGAGCAAGCAAGAGAGGGATAAATGCTTGGTTGGTTAAGGGCAGTGAAGCAAGAGGGAAAGAAAGATACAGGGTTGAGTAGGAAATTCAAAGGGGAAGAGGTAGAGGTTGTTATGGGAGTGAAGGAGTGCTAGGAAGGAAATTGGGTAAAAGGAAGGCAAATGGGTAGGGGACACGATGAGATCAAGGGAGTGAGGGGGTCGGAGAAGCATGAGTGATGGGGAGAAGATGGGAAGGAAGCTGCTGAGGGCTACATTTTCCTTGCAACTCTTGTTGGAAAATTCAGGTACTTCTCCCACTACACCACACCACCCTCTGAAAGGAAAAAGAAAAGAAACAAGAAAGAGAAAAGCAGAAAAGGGCAGAAAGAGCAATGCCAAGACAACTGAAATGTCAATCTGAGTATGTCAACCTTAAGGCTTGAAAAGGTAACGGTTTTACTAAAATGTACTCAAATCAAACAAGATATGGAAAGGCATTTTATTGGCCCAGAATTTGCTGTAGCAGGGCAACGAACGGCACCCGCCTTTAATTAGACTTACCCTTGTCCGTTTAATGGCCATGATATTTTGCGACACAAGTTGCCGGAAGTGCAAGATGGAAACAGCCCACGACAGGGCATCTGGGACCTAGTGAACAGGGCAGAAAACTTAACCAATCAGAATGAAGGATTGTGAAATTAACAGCACAAGGACTGAGAAGGAAGTATAAATTAAAGTGGGTGAATTCAATGTCAAATCAGGTACAGAAAGAAAAATAAACAGAGGGAAAGAAAGATTGGATTGAGAGGCAGAAAGGAAAAAAAAAATTTACATTTAAAAAAAATCTCCAACAATTTAAACCTGAATGAATGAGACTCCCGCACTTGTAATAGTTAATTTTCAGTGCCAGAGAGGTTGACTGGCTGTAATTAACATTTATCACGTCGTTAAAAGGTACTTAAACTTGAAATTACTTGACTTAACTCTCTGTGGCGAGTTTAGTTTGTATCTACCGCCCAAATACAGGAACTTCACGCCGTTCAATGCATTTCAATGGTGATGCAGACAGCGAGATATCATTTTTCCAAAGCTTTACAAAGCTTTACAAAGAATTATATAGAATGTGCAGCACAGAAACAGGCCATTCAGCCCAACATGTCCATGTAGGTGTCTATGCTCTACATGAGCCTCCTCCCCACCCTTCTTCATCTAACCTTATCAACATATCCTTCTATCCCTCTCCCTCCTGTGTTTATCCAGCTTCTCCTATGCTCGTCTCCTCAACTACTCCTTGTGGTAGTGAATTCTGCATTCTCTGGGTGAAGAAGTTTCCCCTGAATTCCATTTTGGATTTATTAGTGACTATCTTATATTTATGGCCCCTAATTCTGGTCTCCTCCGCAAGTGGAAACATCTTCTCTACGTCTACCCTATCAATCCCTTTCAAAACCTTAAAGACCTCTATCAGGTCACCCCTCAGTCTTCTCTTTTCTAGAGAAAAAAGCCCCAGCCTATTCAATCTTTCCTGATAGGTATAACAGCTAACGACAGAGCGGCATCTCCGACAGAAACTTCTGAAATTTCCCTGTTTAACCGCACATCTGCCCTTGCCTGAAGTTGCTGTAGCATTTGCGCATAAATAACGGAGTGCTATTAGCCTCACCATTATTTTGACAGCAAATTCTGGGCCAATATTCACCAATTTACTTCCATTCTTTATCAATGCATCAGGAGTAATACTATTCCTTCAGGTGTGAAATTCAGGGGTGAAATTGATTTTCAGCGGTACGGCAAGCCCGTTTCACACCCTGCTCAGTTTTCTTTTCCATTGTCTGTTTTGCCAAATAACAATTTCACCCCCTCTGTTTTCACCCTGGTGTGCTGCATTTTCAATGCTGCTTCCTCCGACTGTACATAATATAAAGTCCTTTGCATGTTGCTATTGATTGGTCAAGAATTTCGTCCTCTTCGAGAAACATTTCCAAAAAAGCTAAAATTAGCAATTTGCACAGTTAAATATGTCCATATACTTGCAAACTGATGGGAATTTTAAAGACCAGATTATCTATTTCAAAATTAAAGTGCAGTGGTCTGGTATTTGGGTACGTCGTAAGACATGGATTTTCATTAATAATTCTTCACACAGTAAAGGGCAATTTTAACTTCAGATGGTTAATGGGCAGGTGGCAGGCTGAGCTCGCCCGTCGTAGGCCCATTGTTGCAGCTGTGAAGTTGGGCCACTTTGCAGCTCGCCACTTGTAGGCGGGAAATTGGCTGGCTCCCATGCTGCGCTGGCTGACAGTCAGAGCCTGGAAGTAGGGGGGGAAGATAGCGATCCCAGGGGGTCGACAACAGGCCAGAGTTTTTTTGTGGGCCTAGGAGGAACACTCTTTTAAGGACTGCCACTCAATGCCTGGTACAAATGGTAAAAATAAAATGTACAATCAGGATCTTATGTGCTTCAAAGAACCTCAATTTGCATGTTAAAAGTGGCCGCCTGCCCGATACAGGTGGGCACTCCCTTCTCAGGATCCTACCCAAGATGGGAGCAGCCAGAGCGCCAGCATAAATGGGCGGTAAGTGACCCAATGCCATTTTCAGGCCAATATCACCTTATTCACACTGAGTGGAGCGAGGTAAAATCGACCCGCATGTTTCTGATCTGAGTCTGATCATCAGTAAGACACACATAGCAGAGGTGGTATGTTTTCACAAAAGGAGAAAGGAAAAGGTTAATGGCTGCCCTGGCTCATCTCTTACTGCCCAAATATAAACCACTGTTAGTCTCCAGATGCCAAGGCACAGGTTGCTTGCCCACCCTTGAGCGAATGATATGTGGCACAGGACGATTTAAAAATAACTCTTTTTAAAAAAAATTCTGACTTTTGCATTGGATTGTGACTGATGTGGCATTACACACAAGATCACAATTTTGATGTATTTTTCAATCCATGGCAAACTCATTCATTTCTTGTGCACCAATTAATTTTGAATAGGATTAACTGGCATAGCGCTTGGCAAATGACAGAATTACATTTTTATAAAGACTTAACAAAAAAAAGGCACTCAATTCAAAAGCTGATTGGACTCAAGCTGGCAGAGATGCCCATATGGCTTAACCGTTTCATTAATTGGGGCGCAGCATCATTGATTAACCTGCATGAAAATGAAAGACAGATTTGCATCTGTCTAACCTCTATCCGACGGGGTTCCACTTTGATATGGTATGGCTTTCCCAGGCATTTGGCTTGCCAAACAGTAAACATTTCTGTAATTTCCAGCTGAGCTCAATTGCAGTGCTGTCCCTGGGCAAGCAATTAATGAGCAAAGGACCAAATTAAGTCAAAATGCTTAATAATTTATACGCTTAAATGTAATTATTACGCTTAATTTAATTTTTACTGCATTTTTGTTTATGCTGTCAATGCGCTACACCCTTGTTAAGGGCTTTCAGAGCAGATCTGGGCACTGAGATGTTCCAATGCAGATGGGTCCATATTTGCCTCAGCTTCTTTAGAGCCATCCAAAGTAACTGAAAATGTTTACTAGATCCTGGGAAGCCAGTACATCTAAATTGTAAGTAGCTATGAGTGCCTCCACCATAATGGGAACCCACTCGACATCTTACAGACTGCGAGGATTTCAGAATTAATGGGCATGATTTTATCTCAGAGCCGGGTACCCCGCTCGTCCGTAAACATGTGCGTGGGGAACCTGGAAGCCGATTAAGTGCGTCGCAATCTGCGATCGCAACTCAATTGAAGGTGAGTGTTTGTGCTTCCAGGTTTCCTACACGCCAGGCAGCCAGATCGACAGGAACGGAAAGGAGCGGCGAATCAGAGAGGGGGGGCAGGAGGGAGCGAGAGAGATCGTGGGCAGTGGAAAAAAATCGGAGGAGCGGGGAGGAGGGGGGAGGTAGGGGGACGTGGAGGACATTGGGGGTCCAGCCAGCATCAGGATGGAGAGGGGGTCAAGCCAGCATCGGATATCGGGTAGGGGGGGTCCAGCCAGCATTGGAGATTGGGGAGGGGGGGTCAGCCAGCATCTGGGATCGGGGGGAGGGGGGACCAGTGTCAGGATTGGGGGAGGGTCATTCAGCATCTGCGAACGGTGGAGGGTGGGCTCCAGCATCGGGGGGGGGGGGGGGTCCAGCATCGTGGGGGGAGGTCCAGCACGGGGGGGTGTGGGGGGGTAAGGCAGGTGAGCTTATTGGGCCTGAATGAAATACTCCTGTTCCTCCTGGCCCACAAGCAGTGGAATAAAGGCACTCACCACATGGATCCGGCCCTTCTCGCCTGCTTTCACCTGATGTGAATCGGAAGCGACGGGAAAACCAAATCGGTAAGATTAAATTCATTTAGGTTTTGCAACACACTAAGAATTAAGTACCTCAACTATTTCAATGAGGTACATTGCCCTTTTAAGTAACATCCCGCCGACTTTAAGTGGGGGCGGGACTTCCTGATGTCTGTTGTGTGCACGCATACAAACCTGCCTGGGTCAAACCCAGAAGTGGGTGCATTGAAGCCGGGATGCGGTCCCTCTCCACAAAGCCGTTATTTTAACCTCCCACCCACTGCCCCCTAACGACCCATTCTTGGGGGGTTAAAATTACCCCCAATATTACAAGAGGGAAAATCAGTTATGAATGTCATTCTGTCTTCTGTGTTGTCTGCATTCATACACTCAGCAACTGTAAATGTAGACTGTTAATTTATAGTTTCTTATGGTGGTTTTATCAGCAACCCAAGAAAGAAATCTCTACCACTGGTAAAGCTCCATATACATTTAGGGTACGGCTGAACAAAATTAAGTCATTACTAGCCGGACAATACACTGTTTACAGAGTCTGGAATCAGACGTAGCACCTCTGTTGAACAATTTCAGAGATGATTCAGGGCATCTCTGAAACCTAACACTAAAGAAATAATTCTTCAAATGGCAGTCAAGGAAATGAGGATTACTGAGCTTCAGTTTTCTCTTGTTCCCTTGACACCCCTTCTAAACCTTCCAACCTGAATGCTATCACTTGGGGACACACCTTGGCTCAGCCATCACAATCTCTGGACTGAGATTTTAACAAGTGCAGAAGACGTCAGCTTGACATAGATCCAAAACCTCTAAATCAGCATAGCAGGAGAACAGTGGTCAATGAAATAGAGACTTGAACATGTTATGAATGATATGTGAAATGTAATGATTTTTCTTTGAAATGTACAAAGTAGCATTTCTGCTCTGCTCATTTAATTGTAGCCACATTTTTACGGCTTCTGCTGTTCTGCAAATACAAACTGCTTTCTATAGATCTGGACTATTTTGTGTTAGTAATCTGGCTCTGGCTTGATCGCCTACTATACCAGGTACAATTCCGTCTTAAATGAGACCATCTATGAGGGACTTGTATTCTTCACAACATATGGGGGGTTAAATTGGTTAACCCCCAAATCTGGGCACGGGCATCGTGATGCGTGATTAGCCCACACCTGGTAGTTCTGATGCAGGCAGCGCATGAGATTTGTGCTGCCTCCTCATTTACCTGATTGTCGCGCAGCAGCCAGGCCCAGCTGTGATGTACTCACCAGCTTCGCACTTCTCACCAGTAGGGGGCCCTGGATATCGCGTGATTTGCTCGCACCTCTCAAAGGCAGGCTGCACCTCTTATTTGCAAAAAAATAAGATATGGGTCCACAAGGAGTCTGAACGGAAATCAGACATTGCACATGTAAAACACAGATACAGGTCCCTTCCCTATGTTTACAAACTGATGAGTTATGTTAAAACATTGAATAAAGGTTGCGTGCTACTAAATCCCACATCCTCCAATCTGCATGCCAGACCTCATCAATCTGCCGATCTGAGTTTGTACCAGGCCTGCGAGAGAGCATGCACCAAGGTTCTCTGATAGTGCACTGGAGACCTTGGTGCAAGAGGTGGACAGAAGGAGGGGCATCCTATATCCGCAGGGGCAGGGGCAAGAGGCCCTCCAGACATATGCTCAAGAGACAGTGGAAGGCAGAAGGGGACGGAGTCAATGCCAGACACATAGCACCACGAACATGGATGCAGTACAGGAAGAAGTTCAATGCTTTGACACGAGTGGTCACGGTAAAAATGAGCAAAGGATGACTAAAAGAATAATAGAGGGAGAAAATAAATTATGAGAGTAAACTAGCAAGAAATATAAAAACTGACAGTAAAAGCTTCTACAAGTATATAAAAAGGAAGAGGGTACCTTAAGTAAACATTGGTCCCTGTCTTCACAGTATCTGTCTTCACAGTAGAAGACACTTATAATATACCAATAATAGTAGAAAATCAAGGGGCAAAGGGGAGGGAGGAACTAAAAACAATCACTATCACCAGAGAAAAAGTATTAGGTAAACTAATGAGCCTAAAGGCTGACAAGTCCCCTGGACCTGATGGCTTGCATTCGAGGGACTTAAAGGAAGTGGCGACAGAGATAGTGATGCATTGGTTGTAATCTTCCAGAATTCACGAGATTCTGGAAAGGTCCCAGTGGATTGGAAAACTGCAAACGTAACACCCCTATTCAAGAAGGGTGTGAGACAGAAAGCAGGTAACTATAGACCAGTTAGCCTAACATCTATCATTTGGAAAATGCTAGAATCCATTATTAAGGAAGTAGTAGCAGGACATTTGGAGACTCACAATACAATCAAGGAGAGTCAACAGCTCCAACAACACTCAAGAAGCTCGACACCATCCAAGATAAAGCAGCCCGCTTGATTGGCACCCCATCCACCACCCTAAACATTCACTCCCTTCACCACCGGCGCACTGTGGCTGCAGTGTGCACCATCCACAGGATGCACTGCAGCAACTCGCCAAGGCTTCTTCGACAGCACCTCCCAAACCCGCGACCTCTACCACCTAGAAGGACAAGGGCAGCAGGCGCATGGGAACAACACCACCTGCACGTTCCCCTCCAAGTCACACACCATCCCGACTTGGAAATATATCGCTGTTCCTTCATTGTCGCTGGGTCAAAATCCTGGAACTCCCTTCCTAACAGCACTGTGGGAGAACCGTCACCACACGGACTGCAGCGGTTCAAGAAGGCGGCTCACCACCACCTTCTCGAGGGCAATTAGGGATGGGCAATAAATGCCGGCCTTGCCAGCAACGCCCACATCCCGTGAACGAATAAAAAAAAACATGGTTTTATGAAGGGGAAATTATGTATGACAAATTTATTAGAGTTCTTTGAGGAAGTAACAGGCAGAGTGGATAAAGGGGAACCAATGGATGCAGTATATTTGGATTTCCAAAAGGCATTCGATAAGGTGCCACATAAAAGATTACTGCACAAGATAAGAGCTCATGGTGTTGGGGGTATTATACTGGCATGGATAGAGGATTGGCTAACAGAAAACAAAGAGTCGGGATAAAAGGGTCATTTTCAAAATGGCAATCTGTAACTAGTGGGGTGCTGCAGGGCTCAGTGCTGGGGCCTCAACTATTTACAAAATATATCAGTGACTTGGATGAAGGAACAGAGTGTCTTGTGGCCAAATTTGCTGATGATACAAAGATAGGTGGGAAAGCAAGTTGCGATGAGGACACAAAGTGTCTGCAAAGGGATATTGACAGGTTAAACGAATGGGCAAAAATTTGGCAGATGGAATATAACGTGGGAAAATGTGAAGTCATCCACTTTGGGAGGAAAAATAAAAAAGCAAAATATTATTTGAATGGAGAAATACTACAAAATGCTGCAGTACAGAAGGATCTGGGTGTCCTCGTACACGAAACACAAAAAGTTAACATACAGGTGGAGCAGTTAATCCAGAAGGCAAACGGAATATTGGCCTTTATTTCTAGGGGGATGGAGTGTAAAAGCAGGGAAGTCATGCTACAACTGTACAGGGTGCTGGTGAGACCACACCTGGAGTACTGCGTACAGTTCTGGTGCCCTTATTTAAGGAAGGACATACTTGCATTGGAGGCAATTCAGAGAAGGTTCACTAGGTTGATTCCGGGTATGGAAGGGTTGTCTTATGAGGAAAGATTGAACAGGTTGGGTCTATACTCATTGGAGTTTAGAACAATGAGAGGAGATCTTATTAAAACATACAAGATTCTGAGGGGACTCGATAGGGTAGATGCTGAGAGGATGTTACCCCTCATGGGGGAATCTAAAACTAGGGGGCATAGTCTCAGAATAAGGGGTCGCCCGTTTAAGATGGAAATGAGGAGGGATTTCTTCTCCCAGAGGGTTGTGAATCTTTGGAATTCTTTACCCCAAAAAGCTGTGGAGGCTGAGTCATTGAATTCATTCAAGGCTGAGTTCGAGAAATTTTTGATCAGCAAGGTATGGGGAAAAGGTGGGAAAGTGGAGTTGAGGTAAAAATTAGATCAGCCATGATCTGATTGAATGGCGGAGCAGGCTCAAGGGGCCGAATGGCCTACTCCTGCTCCTATCTCTTATGGTGAGTGAGGTCAACTGTCAAGTGCTATCTCATACCAACTGCACCACTAGTCGCATCCACTGCTCCACGCACTACACCCCCACATACCAACAAACTCTTTCAATAAGTACTCAACTCTGCCAATCAGATGCTTCCTCTCACCCTTACACATTACCACTTTTGCAAGCCGTACACCCACAACTCACAGGTCACACACACACTGGCAGCTATTCAACCATGATAGGCACATCACCCAAACATCCTGCAGGGCATTCACTGTCAAACGTCCCACTTTCTTGCAGACGAAGATAGCGGATAACAGGAGGCAGCAAGTAGCAGTGGCATTTAGCCTCTCGAGCCTGATCCGCCATTCAATGAGATTATGGTTGATCTGTGACCTAACTCCATATACCCACCTTAGCCCCATATCCCTTAATACAAAAATCTATCAATCTCAGATTTAAAATTAACAATTGAGCTAGCATCAACTGCCGTTTGCAGAAGACCATTCCAAACTTCTACCACCCTTTGTGCATTTCCTAACTTCACTCCTGCAAGTCCTGGCTCTAAATATTGGCGATATCCCCTTGTCCTGGTATTCAAGTATAGGAGGCCTCCAAAAACAGTTACAAATGCAACAGCAGCCAGAAGTAATAATCCAGCAACCACCTTGCAAATCCTACATGGCCCCTTTAAATAGCGCTGGTGGGTGGTCCTCCAGGCCGTCTACGACATGTTCAGCTGGTCGTGGTTAAGACAGTGCGTTGGCTGGAGCAATTGGTGCCAAAATGGTGTCTATTCCTTTAAATCAGCATTGCACACTGATCTAACGCATATTCTCCTTACTTTACATGCTGCTAGCGTTTGTTATATACGTGTGCACGAACCCCTTTACCAAGATGGTGTCCGTTGCATGTGTGCGCGCATTGCGAACGCCATTTTGGAACCTCAGGAGGCCGCGTAGCGCCTGAAAAATGGGTGCTACACGACTGAATTTCTAGCCCATGGTCTTTTCTGAAAATCTTTTAAATGTTGAACAATGCTTTCCCTTGGGCTTTAAACCTTGTATTCAAAATATCTTTCATACATAATATTCTGATGAAGTGTGAAATCTTCCTCAAGCTTGTCCGCTAATGCATTTCATTTCCTTTAATCCTCTCCCTCACCATATGCAAGTATATTATACACCTCTATCACTTCCTCACCTATTGCATGTGGTAAAGTACAGGCCTGTACTTGGTCTGTTTTATCTCCTAAGCTTGTTGGTTTTGCATATATTTCAAAGCATTTTTTCCACGTTTTACACTTCCGCAACGTTTCTGTCTAGTCTTATATGATCAGTGAACTTTAAAGCTCCTATTTTTCTCCCAGTTCTGACACCGTGTAAGGATTGGCCACCTATTTGAACAACTCCTCTCATGATACTGTCTGCAGCAAGTCTCAAACTTGATTTAAAATGGCTGTTCCCTTCTCTGAGCACATGGTGTTTACATAATCATTTAAAACTTCCGTTGCATCAGTTTGTCAATTTCTGACTCCCCCTTGCACCCTTTGAAGTTTGTCTTCTCATGCTTCTTTTTAATGCCCAATCCTCCTTCTTGTTTTACAGTCTATGATCGTTTTAAAGTCCTACTCCCCATGTTTTTTTTAAAGCCTGACTGCACTTGCTCTTTAAAAGCCCACTCACTGACTGACTGAGGTATTCTTCAGGTTCCCTTGTCCTCCCTCAAGATGCTTCTTGTGCAGCAGCTCCAATACTATTGGAAATTGTTACAGTTTTGGGTTTTTACACTAGATATTTTCCTCAGGTACAGTGGCACAGACCACCCTTGTATGCAAGGCCCTTCTCCCTATGATCTGGTGTGAGCTTTTACTTGCACCAATATCGAGGTAAATGTAGTGAGCCCAGGGGTCAGACAGAGAACTCTTGTCACTGTATTGGGGCGCATTGGATGGACCACCATGTCCTTAAGTGTGTGCCTCTTCTTCAATGGGTAGTGAAATAAACACTCTAGCAGACAGTGTTGTAGGCTATAAACTACTAATCAGATTTATTGGGCATTAAACAGGTAGAAGAAGTGTTTAATACAAACTGAAGATTTAAAATAATTTTCTTTGGAATATTGCAAACAATGAATGTACGTCTCCTGTGCTAACCCTTAATATATAAATAAACCTGGAAACACATTATGTGATTAGTCTTATATGGTTGTTTACTGTTACAAAATCTCTGACTTGCCCCTTTAGGGCAGCTTTAGACCGACTGCTGAGAATATATCAGAACAAAGAACATCAAAGAATATACCTTGCATTACTTCATTGCATTAGAGGATCAGCCAGCCACAGGATTCAAAATGGTTTCTTTCTCTACAAATACAGCTGCCAATCAAACATTTACTTGAATAACACCCACAGGATACATGGTCGTTGAACTGAATTGCTTCATCCCATATCAAACTATCTTGTCCTTCCTGATTGCTTCTGTAGCAATCCACTTGTTACCTGCTTGCAAAAGCATTTTGGAACACAATGGTCTAGGCAGTCAGCCACAGAGTTATTATTTACATGTGCATATCCCATAGATATCCATAAAGACAACCCATCTAGGTCCTGAGCTGTTGAGAGATATAGATGTGAAGGAGGAAAATCGGATTGAAACTGAAGGGAAGGAGTGAAATATAGGCGGAAAGAGGAAGAAAAGCAATGACAATTGGCTTGAGTGAGCATTGAGCAAAGGCCCACGTGGATGGGCCTTTGGTGTCCCTACCATTATTTTGTGGATGGCTGCACCTGTGTCTATGTTACATGTGAAACTTTGCCTTGCATTGCTTGTTTATTTTATTTGTTCTGAGTAAATGGGATGGTTGAATCTCTCTCATTCATGTATATTGATATGTCTAAGAGAGAACACAAAAATAAGAACTACAGAGAAAAGATTAACTTGAAGGAGGGAAATGTTGGAAGGACTAGCATAGTCAAATAAGGAGGGGAATCTATGTAAAAAGTCTTGCATTTAGGCATGTTAGGTAAATATACTGGAGCTATTTAGTATTAATAAATCCTATTGCAGAAATCTTGATGAAGAAGAAAAGTGATCAGTTATTTTAACACTTTCCTGACATGGATTATTTGATTTCTAGTATAAAAACCTACCTTTATAGTCTGTTCAATTTTTGTAAGTAAGGCACAAGTTAATTCTCTATGGATGTATTAACATTTGTATTAATTTTGTTCATCACTTATTTTGTACTTCAAAGTGTAAAAAAATTAGAAATAATTTTACAGTAGGTTATTTAATATCTGTGACTTTTGGTTTGCTGAAAAAATACTTATTTTCTTGTTCAAATTTTATAGTGTGATCAATTCAATGAAATCACTCCAGTGGCAAATAAAAGTTGTTCTTAACCAGACGCGACTGACTCCTGTGCCCAAATGAGGTAATACAGAGACAGACAGCCTGATGCCGTAGAGGAAGATAGGTAATGAATGCTGTAACATAAGACAGAGGTGCAAATACATTTCCACCAATTGAGTAAGAGCAAGTGAGCTGCTGGCTTCTGCCTTGGCTCCTCACTCTCTGAGCTTCTTGCCTCTGTTGCTCCTCTTCCTCTTCCATTATTATGCAGAACAGGTGTATGCCCTTTGGGAAGGCCATTCCTGCTGCTTAGTCCTTCTGAACACTGGAGAGAGCAGAGGTCTGAAAAATTTCGGGTGCACTGAAACTTGGTTAAGTACAATCCAGGCCTCAGTAAGAAAAATTAAAAATAAATGATGAAGAAAATCACAATCAAACTTCAGAAATCTTAGTTACGCCGATATCAGGTGACTTCGGGCAGTGCTGCACCTAAATTTTGGGGCGTAAATCTATGCCAGTGCATTACTGGCGTAAATGCAGGGAACTCGCGTGAGTTAGTCTTTAGAGAGCAAGGGATTTCGGGAAATACATCTCAGAAACGGCACAAACAATCAAGGAAATTCATGTGTTTTGGTGAAAACAAGTGTAAATCGATACTGGAAAGTCCAAATATCTAATCTCCCCATGGCAATTATCTTCACTCATTTTCCTCTGAGCAATTTAAAAAGAGAACTGTAATAGAGCAATCCTCTAGGCCTTTAGGTGAGTTTCACTTGAAGAAAATTGGGTGGAGGCTGTAAAGCTGTTTGGATGGTAAATTAGGTAACTTCTATGTAACAACATATTGACAGTCCTGAATCTTATACCCCCTTAGACAGATCGAAAGGCTGTGCTCTGATCATGGGAGGGAAGGAGTTAAATCAGTGACCAGTCATTTTGTTTCCAATTTCTCTCCAATATGCTACATCTGCAACCAGTATGAGATTTTGTAATACAGTTTCCACTTTCATGTTAATGTCTAAATAATAAACTAAAATAATTTCAGTGACAGACATGATTTATGGTGCAATGACATAATCACAACACCATTCACTCCTCTTACTCTCCGGACCCTTTCAAAAGAATTAGTCTGAGATGGGTATTGACGTGTAGCAAACCTTCCCATGTGCACCCAAATGCTGTGCATGACATATCTTCAGATCTGTTGAACTGCTCTAGACATATTTATAAATTACATTTTAATTACAATATTGTAAAATGTTGTCTGCAGAAGGTAAAAGTACAAAAATATGGAAAATTAAGCTCTTGATCTAAATGGGTTCCACTGTGTGTATTCTGAAAGAAAACATTCTGCAATAATATTCCTTTTGTGTATTTTCTGCAGCTCAATGAGTTGTATAGGGTAAAGCTTTTTAATGCAAGACTGCTCATAGTTATTTTACTGGACTACAGAAATGCTGACAATTGGTTCTGACAGTTTCTTATATGCCTTTTGGTCATAGCTTTGAATGTAACGATATCCAAGTGTGGTTGGAAATCAATATTCCATTTTTGTACTCCTGTGTCATTACGAGTCTTAAAAAAATAATTTCAACCAACCTGGGCTGCAGCATTCTGACTCATGCTTGGTTAATTTAGACATCTGCTATAATTTACAGCACTTCGGGCCACTGATGACGTCAATGTAATATTTTTTGAATATCCACATTTTATATTTTGGGTTTTTGTTCTATAGAAGCACATTTATTACATGTTTATGTACAAAATCATAGAATCATAGAATGATACGGCACGAAAGGAGGCCATTCAGCCCATCGTGCCTATGCTGGCTTTTTGAAAGAGCTATCCAATTAGTCCTACACCCCTGCTCTTTCCCATTGCCCTGCAAATTTCTCCCCTTCAAGTATTTATCTGATTCCCTTCTGAGAGTTATTACTGAATCTGCTTCCACCACCCTTTCAGACAGTGCATTCCAGATCATAACAACTCTGCGTTAAAAAAATGTTTATTCATGTCGCCTCTGGTTCTTGTGCCATGTATGATTCTTACACAATACAGTAGGGGCGTTACATGAGAGAAGCTGAAATGCAGCAAACAGCTCAAGAAGCCAAGACTTTTTTAGTCAGCAAAAAAAATCACGTTACCTGAAAAGAGCTGTAAAATGTTTAAAATGGTCACCTGTATTAAAATCTGCAGTGCTGAACATATATATTTCTAGCATGTGCAATGATATTATCACCATCAAATACTTAATAAATTTCATGGGGATGAAGTCACAATTGAGAATTGCTGGGATTATAATTCACACTGACATTACTGGAACCAGTCAGCAATCCAGCATTAACATAATTCATATTTAAAATTAATATTGGCATCTACCCTTTATCATTTTAATTCTTTACCTGATGCGTGGTACAAACAGAATATATTGAGATGTGGGTACAACATGTAGCAAGCTTGTGGCATTAAATCATAATTCACTCACAACTGTTTTATTTTTGATTGATTATGGTGCTTTTTGTGGCAGTTACACCCCATAAACAACAACAGCAACTTGCATTTATATACGTAGTAAAATGTCCCAAGGCGCTTCACAGGAACAAAATTTGACGCCGAGCCACATAAGGAGATATTAGGACAGGTGATCAAAAACTTGGTCAAAGAGGTAGGTTTTAAGGAGCGCCTTAAGGGAGGAGAGAGAAGTAGAGAGGAGGAGAGGTTTAGGGAGGGAATTCCGGAGCTTAGGGCCTAGGCAGCTGAAGGCACAGCCACCAATGGTGGAGCGATTAAAACTGTAGATTGGCAAGAGGCAAGAATTGGAGGAACGCAGAGATCTCGGAGGGTTGTAGGGCTGGAGGAACTTACAGAGATGGGGAGGGGCGAAGTCATGGAGGGAATTGAAAACAAGGATGAGAATTTTAAAATCGAGGAATTCCCAGACTGGGAGCCAATATAGGTCAGTGAGCACAGGGGTGATGGGTGAATGGGACTTGGTGTGAGTTAGGATACAGGCAGCAGAGTTTTGGATGAGCTCAAATTTATGGAGGATGGAAGATGGGAGGCTGGCCAGAAGGCCATTGGAATAGTCAAGTCTAGAGGTAACAAAGGCATGGATGAGAGTTTCAGCAGCAGATGAGCTGAGACAGGGGCGGAGAGGGGCAATGTTACGGAGGCGGAAGTAGGCGGTCTTGGTGATGGAGACATGTGGTCAGAAGCTCATCTCAGGGTCAAATAGGACGCCAAGGTTGCAAAGGGTCTGGTTTAGCCTCAGACAGTGGCCAGGGAGAGGGATGGATTTGGTGGCTAGGGAACAGAGTTTTTGGTGGGAACTGAAGACAATGGCTTTGGTCTTCCCAATATTCAGTGGGATTATAATTATAAATGGGCACAATTAGCACATAACTGACCAGAAGTATAGGCAGAGATCACATAAGCTGAATTGCCAACTATAATGAACATGATACACATTTCCGGGGGGATATGCACACCTGGCGTAGGCACCTACCTCCTGAAATAAGCAGAAACTTTATTTCAATATGTTAATGCAGTGGAAGTGACACGATTAATACATTAACACAATTTCCTGGCCTTTATGACAGAGGCAGACTGATTCTTCATTTCCCCCATACAAATTGGCCGCCCAGCGTTGCTGGACTGTGTTTAGTGAGGCTGTGCTTGTGGCACAGGTTTTGGTCCATCAGTTTTTTGCTACCAATTACCAAGAGGAAGGAACAGATGCCAGACATATCAGATTGTACCAGAAGATGATTGGGACCATTCGCTGTCACTCTCCCTACCGCATATGTAGGAAAGGGTAGACTTAACTGGAATTGTGAGAGGACCAATCTTCTGCAAACGCAGCAGAAGAGGTGAACATTTGAAATTTCCAAGATCACATATAGTTGATGTCCATGTGTCAATGCACTGTCCATAGTGAGGACGTGATCATGTATCACACAGGGGCAGTAGATAGAAGGATTTGGAAGAGGGGAATAGTATTTAAAAATGCAAGGAAATGAGCACCTAAAGCTGAAGTTTACCCTGTAGAGCACCTGTGCCGTAAGGATTTAAATGGATGTGACCCTGGGAAATTTGCCAGGGTCAGCACTGGGTCAGTTAGGCCAGCAGAAGTCCTATTCTGCTACTCATTACACTGAAGAGGGAAATCTAGCCGGTCGTTTCTCCATTGTATTCACCAGTGAAGCTGAGAAACTTCTGGTGATCTAGTCATCCTTGATATGAGGAACTATATATTATGGGGTAGAGTTTCCACTTTGGGCGCAGAATGTGCTTGAAATTGCACTGGTTAGGTTACAGTTCAAGTTTCTGCTAAAATTCATTTGCATAATCACAAACGTAAAATCTGCCAAGAACCAGTGCAAGTGTAATAGAAAGAAATCATTCCTTTTTTTTCTTTCCATTAAAAAGTATTCCTTGATTTAAGAATGATAACCTGTTGCAATTTTATTAATACAGATGAAAATGGGTTTATCAACAAAAAGAAGCATTTTTAATCAGTCCTCCATCTGTGAGTAACCTGATTTAAAATCACTGAAAATTACTTTAAAAAACTATACTGAACCATTTATTAGTTTTATTGGTCAGTTTCTTAGTAAATTAAATATCTTTTGATATGAAAAATTTTTAAAATGAGCCTAATAATGGTTGTGCACCTAAGAAAATGAGCGTAATTTGAAGGGCCTTTCGTAATCATCACAATCGGCAGAAACTCGCAATGTTGACCAGGGGGCGTGGCTAGTTTTGTGGGCGTGGTCTGCTCTGGACGAATTAAATCTTGAACTAGCGTAAAAGATTGCGGAAAACATGAACATAAGTGATTTTGGGCGTAACTCACACGTTTAAAATTCCGCAATCTTTTGCATTGGTTCAGCCAATTCCTCCTGCAATGCGCTGATATTACTGAAGTAAAGATGAGGAAACTCTCCCCTTATATATATATATTCTATTTTCTATGTAACAATACACAATAACAGTCATATTTATGCATTAGATGGTTGTGGCCTTGTTTATGTATACTTCGCACTTCATTGCACTTTGTTATTTTTCATGGCAACTTGTTATTTGCTTGTAGTCAATACAAATCCAACATGAAAAAAATCACCTTTTAGATGTTGTCGATAATGTAGATTTAATCATAGGTTTGGCAGAAAGTCAAGGTTTCCTTTGGCAACTTGGGAGATTATTTTTAAAGTTCATTTGCAGTATACTTTACTAATGAGAAGGCATATATAGGCTGTGTGATGGAGAAACATTATTATAGAAATGTGGCTGTGAATATGTTGTAGAATCATGATATTCATAGAATAGTGAATATTTTGGTAAAACACCGTATTCATTTTTTCAGTGATAAAACATGAATCCAAAAATCAAAAATTGTCATTGTGAGAATGTGTTACAACCTTTAACACAATCTGGGGGTTCTGATAACTTCATGAACCGGTCAGGTTTCCTTGCAACACACTCCACCAATTTCTTATTTTTTAGGTCACTAACTTTGCTCCTGAATGGTGAGTGGGTGTTCCTGTGGTTTAGAGGCACCTCTCCGAGCGCGTATAAAATATATGGGCTGTCAGACCTCTTGGGATAATCCTATGATCTATCTTAAGCAGCAACAGGTTCAGATCATTATACATTTTGTGCTCCAAAATGGCCACTTTAAAAAAAAAATGTGTTGTGTTTTGCAGTGCTTTTTACATATATTGTTCTTATGAGCAAATCAGACCTAAATTAAGGAGACACCTTTCCCTCACTGATGCGCTAGCATCGAAATCACCTTTGGCTTCAAGCCTAAGGCCTGCGATATCAGTGAATTACTGAGCTTTAGTTTTGCAAGTGCTGATTATGTACATTTCCTACCTATTTCTTGAATACTGCTGTCAGGGGCCATTCCCAGGCATACTGTCAGGTCCCTCCACTACACAACACAACCGATCTACCATGCCAGGCACAGTTGCCTGGAGATGATGGAAGAGATATGCCGAAGGAGGCTGAGGTGTAGCAGAGAGTCTGTGATATAGCAGAGGCTATGGGGAAAGAGCAGGGGAGTGAGACTAATTGGATAGTTCTTTCAAAGAGCTGGCACAGGCATGATGGGCCTCCTTCAGTGCTGTTTAACCTTTATCATCTTCTTTCAAGACTTTCACACAAGTTTTAACATCTGTGCAGAATGGTCAGTGACCATTAAAGATACCATGAGATTCACTTTTAGCGGAGTTAAGCAGGTGCAGGCGTTTACAACAGGTATGGACAGGTGGGTGCGGAGATACGCCTGAAATGCTGCTTACGCCAGCTTGGCCCATGAAAATGAGATGCCCTCCTGCTGTAAGGGCAGCATCAGACACGATCCTGATGTAGACACCAGAAATGTGAGCGAAGGAATTTTAGGGCCACAATCTACATCTATCAATGTAGCTTAAACATCCACTTCCTCCACCGCCAGTGTACCGTGGCTGTAGTGTGTATGATCTACATAATGCATTGCAGCAAGATGCCAAGGCCTCTTCAGCAGCACTTCCCAAACCTGCGACCTCCACCACCTGGAAGAACGAGGGCGGCAGGTGCATGGGAACATTATCACCTCCAAGTTCCCAGCATTGTGGGAATACCTTCACCACACGGACTGCAGCGGTACAAGAAGGCCCAATACCACCTTCCAAAGGGTAACTTGGGATGGGCTATAAATGCTGGCCATGCTGGCGTTGTCCACATCCCGAGAATGATTTTTTAAAAAATGTAACCTTGCCCAAACTACACTCCTACACTGTCCTGTGCAGTTCCTCAAATATTATCAATTCTTATCTTTTGCTGGGCTCCTGCCTTATGCTAATAAATTACAAATAAATAGTCATTGCAATGTTCAAATCAATAAAGTGCATTTATTTAGACCATTGTGTTGTGTGAGAATGTTGTTCACATGGTTTGCCATAATGCGCTTCCAGGAATAGCAGAGGTTGTGGGCTGTTGCTTTGGATGGGGTTCACCTATCACTACTTGCAGCCTCAAGTACTACTTTCCTTGCATGAGCCTCTGTGTGTTGCTGTGCCTGTTGCCTATGGGACTGTTGCTCCATGTATCTGTGTGACAATCCATTGTAAGATGAAATACAAAGTAGAATCATAGAATCATGGAAAGAATCATAGAAAGGTTACAGCACGGAAGGAGGCCATTCGGCCCATCGAGTCCGCGCCGGCTCTATGCAAGAGCAATGCAGCTAGTCCTAGTCCCCAGCCCTTTCCCCGTAGCCCTGCAAATTTTTTCCTTTCAAATACTTATCCAATTCTCTTTTGAAGGCCATGATTGAATCTGCCTCTACCACCCCCCACCCCAGCAGTGCATTCCAGATTCTAACCACTCGCTGTGTAAAAAAGTTTTTCTTCATGTCACCTTTGGTTCTTTTGCCAATCACCTTAAATCTATGTCCTCTGGTCCTTGACCCTTCCACCAATGGGAACAGTTTCTCTCTATCTACTCTGTCTAGACCCTTCATGATTTTGGATACCTCTATCAAATCTCCTCGCAACCATCTCTGCTCCAAGGAGAACAACCCCAGCTTCTCCAGTCTATCCACGTAACTAAAGTCCCTCATCCCTGGAATCATTCAAGTACCAGTCTTTTGCCTAAGGAACTGTCTGCTTTCACAATCCCCCACATCTTCGATGCTGTCATGGCTAATGATGTCTATGATGGACTCCTCAAGAGGATTCAATGGTTTAAATTGTTTCAGGCTATCTTCTGCATGTGTCTGATCTCAATCATCAAATGTCATCTTGCTTGCAAGCAGAGGAATAGAACAAAGGTATTGAAAGTGCTTAAACCTGTGGCAATGTTACACAGTTTCAGAAGCATACTGCATGGTACTAATGAAGGATGCAAATTCTTCCTTTGAATTCCCTTTAAGAATCATTGCTGTGAACACAGGTTGTCTTTGCACTTCCTAATTGTAACTATAGCATACATGCTAAGTATCTCCATTGAAATGAAGCAGGGTAAATTGTCCAGTCCTGCATTGATATGGTGCAAACAGAGTGCAGTGAGTTTAACACACACAGGAGTACCCCTGGGCCAATCGCCTGGCATTTCCCTAGGTTGCCCTTTATAATGTAAGTTCCCAGTCCACATTGGGCCTACTGTTGGGAGCACAACTAAGTGGGAAGGGGGGCAAGAAATTGTATAATCATCAGTTCTTAAATGGATGCAGCCACTTAAAGATGAGAGGCAGCCAATTGTTTCAGCCTTTCCAAAGGCTGCAAATACTTTAAATGTATTTATCAATTTTTCCAAAGGCTGCATGGAGCAAAAGAAATGGTTAGAAAAACTTGAGAAGAAAAGATAAATTTGGAGGCAGGAATTGGAATCTGAGGCCAAGTGATAAAATGTCAGCAACTCCTGTTTGGTGGCATTGCCCTATTTGGCACTCCAAGGGACTCTCCCCAGAGAACAGGGTGCAGCACATCTGGCAACATTAGTGATCAGGTTCAACATTGTGTACAGTGGCTAGAAACTGGTGGCACTATGATAAGAATGAAGCATTTATATCTTGTTTTAGCTTTAAATTCAGTCACTGGTCATAGTTAGTATTTAATCTAGTTGCAGTCAGAATCATGTCCCAAGCTTAACTCAATGCAAATATTGGAAGTCTTGTCAGTTGTCTACAACGCTTGAGGGAGCAGCAAAGCTCCTTTCAAATAAACACAGACCTCGTGACTTGTTCACTTAAGTGTATGACAGTCAATTATTTTTTGAACATGGTTGACAGATATTCAAATCCAGGAAGTCCTGATTTTTTTCAGGGATATTTAAAGAGCTGTAGCTGTTTGAATCTAAAGGGTGGTTTTTAACTTGGAGTGGGAATCAGGCGGGCAGGTTGTGGGGCGGGCAGCAAGCCCCCATGATGTTGTTGGCGTGAGGCCCTGGCCATTTTAACTCTCGGGCTTCAATAACATTTGAAGTATGGGATGCCCTCCCAATTGCCTGCAGAATCGGGCAGTCCACCCACCTGCGTTGCTCAATTTCTGGCACGATTTCCGAGACCGGCTTAAAGCAGTGATGCACCTCTTAAAGTGAGTTTGCATCTCCTGCTTGCATTTCTTACTGAACAACTGTGGAAGACTTGTTTGGCTGCAGATATGAGTCGCCGAGCTGACCACTGCTTTTATGATGCCTCACTGGATGTTCTAGTGGAGCATGAGGGGTCAAGGAGGGGGGTACTCTTACCCAGCATCCACAGGAACATCCCCAAGGGTACTGTCAAGCAGGCCTGGACAGAGGTGGTTGAGAGGGTCAGTGCTAAGAGCATGAACCCCAGGACCTGGTTCAATGTAGAAAGGAGTTTGCTGACCTTCCAAGAGCAGCAAGAGTGAGTACACTTCTTCACCTTGTCACCTTTCTCACCAGCACCTCACAACACACCTGTCATCCCTCCCACACCACTCTCAACTATTACCTCCCCTCCATCACATCCTTCAACATAGTATCATCAGGACACACTAAAACACCCCTTTTGCACATTCCAAACACACTCACCTCTTCCTTGGTTTCTTTCAACATCATTCATGGAGTATGTATGCAGCATACTTTTCTTTCCTATGTGCAGTAGTTTACACTTGACTGCATTAAATTTCATCTGCCATTGTTTGACCTATTCGAATGTTAGTTCATTTTGTAATTTCTGGGCTGCCTCCTTCAGTTCCACTGACCCTCTTAGTTTGGTATCATCTGAAAATTTAACCATTTGGCGTTGGGTTTCTGAATCCAAGTTATTAATTTAAATGGGAAATGGTAGTGGTCCCAACACTGCCTGTGGGGCACCCCACTCAGTGCACTCTCCCGCCCCCCCAACATTTCTCCTCTAACCACTATTCATTGTTTTCTATCCTTCAGCCAATTTCATATCCATTCCTAAATTTTACTCGGAATCCCCACAACTTCAATTTAGCTAGAGCCTTTCCCGTGGAACTCTATCTAATGCTTTTTGGAAGTCTATGTACACAACATCGTACGGTTTATCACAGTCGACTAGGGCCATAACTTCCTCAACGAACTCAAGGAGTTTGGTCAGGCTTGATCTTCCCCTACTAAAATCATGTTGACTGCTGTTTACTGGGTTGTTGTTGAACCACATTCCTTTTAATGCCTTCCAGCATCAAATTAATAGGCCTATGATGCACAAGGACTTCCCCTTCTTAATATTGGAACCACATGACCCTGTCTCCAGTTGATTGGAACTAACCCAGGCCTCAAAGAGCTCTTAAGTACATGAGCCAATGGTTTGTCTAATATTTTTCCGACTCCCTGCAGTATTCTAGGGTAAACGACATCAGCCTCAACTGCCTTAATCGTAACTAAAACCATTTCTGCATTTACTTCTATGGAATCAATTTTAGGACAACCCATCCCTCCCCCCACCCATCTGGCACCACTGGCATTTTAGAGTCACCCTCCATGGCGCAAACAGATACAAAATATCCATTTAGTACTTAGCCATATCCTGACCCCTATCTTAATCCTAATCTGCCCTGTTAAACCTCTCAAAAGATCTGTTATCGTTAATCATTTTCTGGCTTCTCGCGTAACTGTAAAAAACTTTTCCATTACTACTACACTTGTCCACCATCCATTTTTTTTCCTTAATGAATTTTTGGCATTTTGAATAGTGGCTTTATTCATCCTTAACTGTACTTCATACCTGTTCCTACTATGGTCATTTATTTGCGTCATACCTTGTAAAATATTTCTTTGAGGATAATTTCCCTACAAACCTCCCCGTTAAATTATTTGGGTTAAACTTTACCGTGTACCCTTTTTTTAATTTGAGGAACATACATGGTCTGTCTATCCATAAATAAAGGCCTGGGGGCCGATTTTCGGGTGACGGAGTAAGTGCGTTGGGGGCGGCGGGGCTCCGAAAATTGCTAAAATGCCGAGCGGGTTCGCTCCAACCCTATGACTTCTGGGTCCCCCAGTGACACGTCCGGGTGTGCGCGCAGGAGTCCCACCAGCAATTAAAGCGGGCGGGATGATAATTTGCATAGTTTCTCTGATAGTTGAGGTACTTGAACTGCTTGGTTGACTAGGCATTTTGGCTGGGGTGCGATTTTGAAGGATCCTCAGCGTGTTTTCTGTGCTGTGGGAAACACTCCCTGTTGCAACAGACGTGTTTCAGCCAGCAGCCAGTGGGAGACGCAAATGTTTATTTGACAGGTGGGGGAGAAAACGTAATTTACTGCAGCAGGGCACTCTGTCACTTCAGACAAAGTTTTGGCTGCAAGACCTTTGTGTTTCCACTCAAAATTCTTACTTTCCACCCAAAACTCTGCTATGCAAACATATTTAACTACTTTGCGGACCCCCTCATTCCGACACCGTCCGAGGATGAGCAACATCATCAGCCTCACCAGGCACGGCATCCACCTCTGCCACGTAGAGCTCCACAACACAGTGCTGCGCCACAGGCACCTGCACAAGAGCACGGAGGGCAACAACAGAGAGAGCGACATCGCAGGAGGCACTACCCTTGCAACAGGTAAAAAAACTTACCTCTTTGGGCCTCTTCTGGCCTCGATCCTCTTCCCCGCTGACTTCACCTAGCAGGAAATCCATTGCAACTTCCCGCTCAGGTCCAATTATATTGTAGTCAGGTCCCGATAACTTCATTGGGACCCGACATGCATATGTAACAGTGGACTCCGCTGGTTTTGGGTGGATGTCCTTGCTGCCTGCACAGTAGAGCAGGTTAACACTGAAAACAGTCAGCTTTTGGTGGCTCCCAGGGGGGTAAATAATCTGTGAGATTTTAAGTGCCCAACTGTCTGGTTTCCCCAGACAGCTAGGGTTAAAATCGTCCCCATAGATTTAAAGAACCTCCATTTTTCTTCTGTTTCACAGTTTTGTTTTTCCACACAGCAGCATTACTTCCCCAAATCCTGCCTTGTACTGGAAAATTGAGGCCTTGTGAAATCTGGTGCTCACATTAAATGATCTGCAGCAGTAATTTGCCTAACCAACTGTCTGATGATATATGATCACTATTGTCCAGATGGTGGATTGTCCACATTGAGTTCAGTTATCATCCTAGGTAAGGTAAGGCCTAAATCCAATAGATTTTTTTCTTGTATTTTCCCCAACATGCTATGTAAGGTAGCAATCATTGACAACATCAACATCTGCAGCAGGGCACTCTGTCACTTCAGACAAAGTTTTGGCTGCAAGACCTTTGTGTTTCCACTCAAAATTCTTACTTTCCACCCAAAACTCTGTCACTTCAGACAAAGTTTTGGCTGCAAGACCTTTGTGTTTCCACTCAAAATTCTTACTTTCCACCCAAAACTCTGCTATGCAAACATATTTAACTACTTTGCGGACCCCCTCAAACCGACACCGTCCGAGGATGAAATCGTTGGACTACAACTTGGTGTTGTAAAATTGTTTACAAACATCAACATCAACAGATATTTCAGTCTTTTCTCCCTCAGGGTTAAGGTAAGGGTTAGTCTTGGACTTAGGCTTGTGCATGGCTGCTCCCTCTTCCCCAATCCGTCTAGTTGGGTATTTGAAATCCCCCATAGTAACAGCACTGCACTCTTCTGCCATCCTTCTAATTTGCTTATAGAGTTATTTATCTTGCTGAATCTATTCTGCTGGAAGCCTATAATATCTACCAAGGATCAACTTTGGACCAGCAGCTACTGAGTAACCATTGTTTTGGCCTCACGAGTGCTACTTCAGCTGTTTAAATGGCTTCTAATTTCAGTTCACAGCTGATTATCTGGATTATTGCTGCTGTGTGGGCTTTCAAGTGCATGTTTTAGCACCTGTATTGAAATCAGTAAAATCATCTGTTAAGTAGCTTTCTTGCAATTACGAAAACCCAGAGTAATGCTCGATTAAGCTCTCCTCAATGCAATGACAGCAATTTCTATGCTATTGCTTTACGAAATTATCTTTATTCACCAAAAAAATTAGAAAGTGAATTGGGAATTAAGATGACACAGATTTGACCGACATTTTAGAGCCATTCCCCCAAATCTAATGGTTAGGAACGATCCTAATGACCTAGGCATGGACCACCAAAAGTTGTCAACAGATACCAGGCATTGTTAGTACTGAAATTTTAACCATGACAGAGCCAAGCTCCTAACTTTCACAATCGGTGTCTGTGCAACAAATTAATCTGCACTGGGTGAAGTCCACTTGCTGTTAAGTTTCCTAACCCATTTTTTCCTTCGAAAATGTGTTTGGACATGAATAATATTAATTATTATTATTATTTTAAGCTCTGTTACTGAAGAAACAATAAGGTGTGAATTGAATCAGTCAAGGGAACTTGTAACTGACCCCAGTGGGAACAGGATCATTCATTTACAAATGAGTCAATCAAACTGATTCAAATTCAGAACAAGTTCAGAATGAAGTGGTGCAATAATAAATGGAAGTGATGCATTAACGTGTATTGTGCCATATATCTTTCAATACATTTGATGAACTTTCTTGCCTTTAACTGAAAGATTAATTATTGACCAGATGCAAAAAGTGTGTGCATTTGTAATCACAAGCAACATTAACAGCTAATGTAAATAAAAATTCAAAAGAAGCAATAATCAGCTGAAGTCTTCAAATAATTAATTTCTTTAAAAGCCTTAATGCAATTTGTTAGATTTAATTACTTGTATTATTATTATGGGTTAATGTCTTTTCCTAAGCATAAACTTGTTGAAAATAGAACAGAGCTGCCAAAGCTTACTCTCATGTCTTCTTTAGTCTCAACTAATCTCATATTTTGTATTAAAATAGCGAATTTAACAATGAATCCTTTTATGTTTTGAGTTGTGTAACATGCAAATGATAACCTCTCATCTTAAAATGTGACCTTATTTAATTAAGAAAGAAGAACCTAAGGATAGGGAATCAATACATGACCAGAACCAATTAAAACACAGCTAATTGCAGATGCCATTTTAAATGGATTGACTAAGTAGCTGTCAATATTAACATCTTCTGCCAAGCAAATTATGCCGAATATCTGAAGAGAAATTCTTAAAGGGCCTTTTCCACATGGCCGCATATTCTCTCCTTATCTACTCCACAATATGCAAACAATGGTGGTAATACCAGTATCAGAGAGAAGAGCTATATAACTAGATAACAAAATAATAGATGGGCCGGAAATTGCTCGTAAAATAACAGTGAGCCTAACAGCACTCACTGCGATTAATGGACAAATTGAAGAGCAAGTTCCGCCGATCGCACGTGCGCAGTCAAACGCTGAAATCGGAACTTGCTCTTCCTGATTCTGTGCTGATCTGACAGCTTCACGTTAAAGGGATATCGCAGGCTGTAATCAATGGATCAGCGCCAACTTGCTCTCCTGCCCAGCTGGAAAGTAACTAATCTCGCCAGAAGAAAGATATGCTGAGTTATATCAGGTCTATTACTTTTAATGGCGTGGTAACTATTAATGACTGACAAACAACCTCTCAGGCTCTGAAAATTAACTTTTAAAAATGTGGAGTCTCATTACTCCCGATTTTCAGTTTTGAACATTTAAATTTTAAAAAAAAAATTATGAAAAATTTAATTTTTATTTTTTACTTTTTCTTTCTGTCTTTTTTATCTCAGCCTTTTAATCTCACCCTTTCTTTATTTTGGTTTCTCCAACTGATTTTACAGTACATTTACTAATAATTAACCACTTCCTGGTTCTTACTCTGTGTGGTTTGTGAATGAGCTTCACTTCCTGGTTCACACAGCGTGGCTTGTTTCAAGCTGATTGGTGGAGGGGACACAGAGATCCTTTCTCTGCTCACACAGCCTGGGAACGAACGCTGCAGTTTTTTGAACTCGCATTTGAAGTAAGTTGCCGCTGAAAAGATTGTGGTAACTTAGTGGGTGAGTTCAAATCTAAGGAGCAGTGGGCTCCATTGGTTCACCGCTCAGGGCAATTTCTGGGCCATTATCTTCTGAATTAGAATCATAGAATCATAGAATGATACAGCGCAGAATGAGGCTATTCGGCCCATCGTGCCCGTACCGGTTCTTTGACTATCCAATTAGTCCTCCTCTCCTGCTCTTTTCCCATAGCTCTGCAATTTTTTTCCCATCAAGTACTTATCCAATTCCCTTTTGAAACTTATTATTGAAGCTGCTTCCACCACCCTTTCAGCCGATGGATTCCAGACCATAATAACTCACCGCGTAATTTTTTTTCCTCATGTTGCCTCTTGTTCTTTTGCTAATCACCTTAAGTCTGTGTCCTCTAGTTACTGACCCTTCTGCCACTGGAAACAGTTTCTCCTTATTTACTCTATCAAAACCCTTCATGATTTTGAACACCTCTATCAAATCTCCCCTTAACCTTCTCTGCTCTAAAGAGAACAGCTCCAGTTTCTCTAGTCTCTCCAGTAACTGGAGTCTTTTATCCCTAGTACCATTCTAGGGAATCTCCTCTGCACCTTCTCTAAGGCCTTGACATCCTTTCTAAAGTGTAGTGTCCAGAATTGGCCACAATACTCCAGCTGGGGCCTAACCAGTGTTATATGAAGGTGTAGCATAACTTTCTAGCTCTTGTACTCTATGCCTCTTTATAAAGCCAAGGATCCTGCCTGCCTTTTTAACAGCCTTCGCAGCTTGTCCTGCCACCTTCAAAGACTTGTGTGTGTACACCCCCCTATCTCTCTGTTCCTGCACCCCCTTTAAAATTGTACCATTTAGTTTATATTGCCCCTCCTCATTCTTCCTACCAAAATTAATCACTTCACACTTCTCTGCATTAAATTTCATCTGCCATGTGTCTGCCCATTTCACCAGTCTGTCTCCTTGCTCCTGAAACTGTTACTATCCTCCTCACTGTTTACTACATTTCCAAGTTTCATGTCATCTGCATACCTTGAAATTATGCTGCGCGTACCCAAGTCCAGATCATTAATATATATCAAAAAGAGCAGTGGTCCTAATACTGACCCCTGGGGACACGATTGCATGCTTCCCTCCAGTCTGAAAAACAACCATCCACCACTACTCTACACTTTATGTCTCTTAGCCAATTTCATATCCATGCAGCCATTGCTCCTTTAATCTCAATTTTGCTAACAAGTCTATTATGTGGTACTTTACAAAAGCCTTTTGAAAGTCCATATACACAACATCAATCGCACTACCCTCATCAACCCTCTCCATTACTTCATCAAAGAATTCAGTTAGTCAATCACGATTTGCCTTTAACAAATCCGTGCTGGTTTTCATTTATTAACCTATATTTTTCCAAGTGCCAATTCATTTTGTTCCAGATTATTATCTCTAAAAGTTTCCCCACCATCAACGTTCATACTAGGAGGGTAAGTCTTAATCAATCAATCAATTCTTCTTTTCTCTGTGAGTATGACCATAGTGTATTATCCTCCTCGTCCTCCTCGACCCCTCTGCAACCTTTGATCTTTGACATGGTCAACCACACCAATTTCCTCCAATGCCTCTTCTTAGCTGTCCAGCTCAGTGAGACAGCATTTAGTTGGCCCCACTCTTAACTATCCAATTGTAGCCAGAGAATCGCTACCAATATCATCTTTTCTCAGAGCCCAGGTTGTCATCTCAGGAATACCCCAAGGGTCCATCCTTGGCCCCCTCCTCTTCCTCAACTACATACCGCCCCTTAGTGATATCATCCATAGTCGCAGGGTCAACTTTCACATATATGCTGATGACCCAGATCAACTTCTCTACCACCACTTTTGACCCTGCCACAGCCTCTGTGTTGTCAGTCTGCTTGTCTGACATCCAGTCTTGGATGAGTTACAATTTCATCCAGTTAAACTTTGGGAAGACCAAAGCCATCATCTTTGACCCCCAACCACAAGCTCTGTATTCTGGCCATCGACTCCATCCCCCTTCTCAGCAACTAACTTAGGCTGAACCTAACCGTTCACTATCTCAGCATCCTATTCAGTCCTAAATTGAGTTTCCAATTCCATATTCTCTCAGTACGAAGACTGCCTACTTCCATATCTGTAACATTACCCACCTCTTCCTCTACCTCAGCCCAAATGCTGTTGAATCCTTCATCAGTGTTACTTTCACCTTCATACTCCACTATTCTAATGCTCTTGTGGCCAACTTCCCATCTGCAATCCTCTAAATTGCAGCTCATTCAAAACTCTGCTGCCTGTATCCTATCTTGCGCTAAGTCCCATTCACCCACCACCCCTGCCCTCATTGGCTCCTGGTCCCCCGTTGCCTCAAATTTAAATTTCTCATAATTTTGTTTAAATCCCTCCATGGCCTCATCCTATCCTAACTTTGCAATCTCCTAGAGCCCTATAACTTCCCCCCTCTCCGTTCCTCTGACTCTGGCCTTTTAGGCACTCCACCCGCCCTTCACCCCACCATTGGCAGCCGTGCCTTCAGCCGTAAAGGTCCCACATGCTGGAATTACGTCCACCTCTCCACCACCACGGCCCTCCTCCTTAAAGATACTCCTTGTAACCCACCTCTTTGACTGAGCTTTTGGTCACCCCTCCTGATCCCCCCCTTTTGCTCAACATCCATTTTTCCCCCTTGCACCTCTGTGAAGCACCACGGGATATTTTTCTACATTAAAGGTTTTATATAGATGCAAGTTGTTATTGTTATCTCTATAATGCAGTCCTTAAGTGGTTTCATCATTGTTCGGTGAATCCTTTTCTGATTAAAAAAAACCTTCATAAGGCAAATTATACAAAATCTTAAACTGCAAGTATTATTTCTAAATGACAAACATACAATGCACACTTCAACAACAAAAGGAGTTTGTAATAAATTCATGAGTGAGCAGAGCTGCAGTTTTCTGACAAGATATTAGTAAGTCCAAAAAAGTGGCTCAGTAGTAGCATTGTCGCTTTTGAGTTAGAAAGTTCAGGGTTCAAGTCCCACGCCTGAGATTTGAGCACATAATCTAGGCTGGCATTTCAATGCAGTACTGAGGGAGTGCTACACTGTTGGAGGTGCCATCATTCAGATGAAGCATTAAACCAAAACCCCGTCTGCCCTCTCAGGTGGACGTAAAAGATCCCATGGCACTATTTGAAGAAAAGCAGGGGAGTTCTTCCTGGCGTCCTGGCCAATAAGTATTCCTCAACCAACATCAATAAAAAACAGATTGTCTAGTCGTTATTTCATTGCTGTTTGTGGGAACTTGCTGTGCACAAATTGATTGCCCCTCTCCCCCTGCAGGTAAATAGCCCATCACCACTCATTATCTAGGCTCACAAATGAAGAACAGTCAACTGGGTAATGTACTGGAGAGCTGTTAGCACCTGTTGTACTATGTCCCAGTATGAGTCATCACCTTCAGGAGAAGAGGAGAAAAGATGATGAAATAAGAGAAAAAACACATTCATTATGTCAATATAGATACAATTCTGGAATGAAACTGTTGGTAAGCCCACTTTTACCGGATTCATACCCTTTCATGTGAGCTTTCTGTTGCTGTGGTAGTGACATTAGCCCAAAGTAAGCATGAGCCTGTAGGACAGCAGATTCCATTTTTGATGTACATAACTTGCCTCCGGGCACCATAAGACAACAGCTTGATGACAAGATGCTACCACATTACAATTCTTCTGGATACCTATATGGACTCAAGTGTGCAGTTGTACCCCTTGATACCAGGAGTAGGCAGATTCGAAGTTGCTATATTCTTGGAACCGCAGAAAATATTCTGCACTTTAAAATGTGCACATTGTGCTAAATTAGAATCTAACTATTTGGAGGAATCCTAGAGCAACATTTACACTTCCAATTCTCTCAGAAAGGCAATGCCACTTTCCGACTGGTCGTCTGATTTTCTTATCCCACCAAATCCAGGACAAGTGTAGTGAAGAGCACCTGAACCTCTATGTCATTTTTGTTGACTTGACAAAGGCATCTTCTGCTGAAACTCTTACCTTCGTTACCTCCAGACTCGACTATTCCAATGCTCTCCATGCCGGCCTCCTTCCTTCAACCATCCATAAACTTCAGCTCATTCTATTCCACACCTTTCGCCTGTTCATGCTGATCTACATTGGCTCCAATTTGAAATTCTCATCTTTGTGCTTAAATCCCTTCATGGCCTCACTCCTCCCTATCTCTAACCTTCTCCAACTCTACAGACACCCCCCCAACAGAACTTTGCATTCATCTGACTGGCCTTTTATGCATTCCCGCTCCCTTCACCCCACCATTGGCGGCTGTGCGTTCAACCGCCCAGGCACCATGGTCTAGAATTCGTTCCCTAAATCCCTCCGCCTCTCCACCTCCCCATCTCCTATAAAACCCTTCTTAAAATCCTCTTTGATCAAGCTTTTAATCACCCCTCCTAATATCTCCCTCTTTGGCTAAGCATCCATTTTTGTCTGATTAAGCATCTTTGAAGTGTCTTTGGACATATTTCTACATTACTGGTACTATATAAATGCAAGTTGTTGTCTCTGAAACATCTGAAATGATTTATGTCACAAAACCATAATAAATAAATTGGTCTTTTAGATATTTATATGACTACATTTATATTGTGTTTATAAATTTTTAAGCATCATCATTTTCTTCATTATGCTGCACAACTTGATCTTCAAGAGATTGTGGTTGCATCAAATTCAATTATTTTAACAGCCCTTGTATCTGCAACAGAAATTGTTCTGTTAAATTCCAGCAGTGTTCAGAGTTTCAGATTGGTGAGGTTAATGACTTTTTCAAAGGACAGCAGAGAGATGCATTTTCAAATAGGCCTTCGTTTCTCTATTGAAGTAAACAGTTAGAATTGCAGAGTGAATGGGGCATATTTTGTCTTCACTGCCTGGACCAAGGAGGAGTGCAGATAAGAAAATCTTAGATAACATGTCAGTAACAGAAATCACCTGACTTTCCTTTCATTCAAATTAATGCAAGAGGAATCCAATGGGTTCTGTAAGGGGTGTAAGGTAATCTTCCCTGCCAGATTTCCCTTTCTGAACTTCGCTCAGGTGATACTCAATGTCCAGGCAGTGAAGTCAAAAAGCTACCCATGAGTGTAATGATTAATAAACAAGTTTTAAGTGTACCTGTTCAGATGTATCAAATTGGTGCTTTCTCCCAGTGCAGTCAAAACTAGGAATTAAATCATTGAATACTAACACACTATACTGAATGTACTAGCAACTGGAAGTATGATGGCTCATCTTCCTAAGCAGAGCAGGTCCTAATCATTAAGTGGCTCCAAAGATTATGAAGTTGAACATCGCAGGTGTAATCTTGGGCCTAATTTTGCCATGCTGGTACTAGCAAAACATTTGCTCCAGTACAAAGAATTTTTGAATGATATGGACACAGTCCTTGTGGAGACGAAGTCCCATCTTCACCCTGAGGACAAGGTCAATTGTGTTGTGTGGCGCTACCACCGTGCTAAATCGGATAGATTCAGAACAGATCTAGCAGCTCAAAACTGGGCATCCATGATGCGCTGTGGGCCATCAGCAGCAGCGGAATTGTATTCCACCATAATCTGTAACCTCATGGCCCGGCATATTCCTCACTCTACCATTAACATCAAGCCAGGGGATCAACCCTGGTTCAATGAGGAGTGTAGAAGAGTATGCAGGAGCAGCACCAGGCGTACCTAAAAATGAGGTACCAACCTGGTGAAGCTACAACACAGGACTACATGCATGCTAAACAGCGGAAGCAGAATGCTATAGACAGAACTAAGTGATCTCACAACCGATGGATCAGATCAAAGCTCTGCAGTCCTGCCGCATCCAGTCGTGAATGGTAGTGGTCATTTAAACAACTAACAGGAGGAGGAGGGTCCGTGAACACCCCCATCCTCAATGATGGCAGAGCCCAGCACATGAGTGCAAAACACAAGGCTGAAGCATTTGCAGCCATCGTCAGCCAGAGTGTTGAGTGGATGATGCATCACTGTCTCCTCCCAAGATCCCCACCATCAAAGAAGCCAGTCATCAACCAATTTGATTCATTCCACGTGATATCAAGAAACAGCTGAGTGCACTGGATACAGCTAAGGCTATGGGCCCCAACAACATCCTGTCTGTAGTGCTGAAGACTTGTGCTCCAGAACTAACCGCGCCTCAAGCTGTTCCAGTACAGCTACAACACTGGCATCTACCTGACAAAGTGGAAAATTGCCCAGGTATGTCCTGTCCACAAAAAGCAGGTCAAATCCAATCTGGCCAATTACCGCCCCATCAGTCTACTCTCAATCATCAGCAAAGTGATGGGAGGTGTTGTTGATAGTGCTATCAAGCAGCACTTACTCACCAATAACCTGCTCACCGATGCTCAGTTTGGGTTCCGCCAGACCTCATTACAGCCTTGGTCCAAACATGGACAAAAGAGCGGAATTCCAGAGGTGAGGTGAGAGTGACTGCCCTTGATATGAAGGCAGCATTTGACCGAGTGTGGCACGAGGAGCCTTTGTAAAATTTAAGTCAATGAGAATCGGGGGAAAAATGGCTGTAGTCATACCTAGCACAAAGGAAGATGGGTAGTGGTTGTTGGAGGCCAATCATCTCAGTCCTAGGCCCAACTATCTTCAGCTGCTTTATCAATGACCTTCCTTCCATCATAAGGTCAGAAATGGGGACATTCGCTGATGATTGCACAGTGTTCAGTTCCATTCTCAACCCCTCAGATAATGATGCAGTCCATTCCCACATGCAGTAAGACCTAGACAATATCAGGCTTGGGCTGATAAGTGGCAAGTAACAGTCACGTCACGTAAGTGCCAGGCAATGACCATCTCCAACAAGAGAGAGTCTAACCACTTCCCCTTGACATTCAATGGCATTACCATCGCTGAATCCCTCACCATCAACATCCTGGGGGTCACCATTGACCAGAAACTTAACTGGACCAGCCACATAAATACTGTGACTACAAGAGCAGGTCAGAAGCTGGATATTCTGCGGTGAGTGACTCACCTCCTGATTCCCCAAAGCTTTTCCACCATCTACAAGTCACAAGTCAGGAGTGTGATGGAATGCTCTCCACTTGCCTGGATGAGTGCAGCTCCAACAACACTCAAGAAGCTCAACACCATCCAGGACAAAGCTACCCATTTGATTGGCACCCCATCCAACACCTTAAACATTCACTCCCTCCATCACCGTTACACCTTGGCTGCAGTATGTACCATCTACAAGATGCACTGCAACAACTCGCCAAGGCTTCTTCGACAGCACCTCCCAAACCCGTGACCTCTATCACCTAGAAGGACAAGGGCAGCAGGTGCATGGGAACAGTACTACCTTTACGTTCCCCTCCAAGTCACATATCGTCCTGACTTGGAAATATATCGCCGTTTCTTCATCGTCGGTGGGTCAAAATCCCGGAACTCTCTACCTAACAGCACTGTGGGAGAACCTTCACCACACGGACTGCAGCGGTTCAAGAAGGTGGCTCACCACCACCTTCTCAAGGGCAATTAGGGATGGGCAATATATGCTGGCCTTGCCAGTATGCCCACACCCTATGAATGAATAAAAAAAAAATCTGTGTCAGCATACTTAAAATTTTGATGTGATAATACAGTCACTGGTAGCAAACATCTTTGCTTAGGATTTTGCTGGATTAAAGTCACTAATGTTCATGTTCGCAGCTTTCTCAAAACTGTTGTGCACCACAGAATGGAGGTTAATATATACTTCATTGTGAGTTCATATTCCAGATTGGAAGAGTACCAATATAATGTTCGGGATTTGTCCTGTATCTGTGATGAGTTTGGTCTCAATCCTTGTCTTTGTGGTTATTGACTATGTCGAGGATGGAGAAGATTGCGCAGAAGGTTAGCAGCTATTCAAGATACTAAGGATTCTTAGAACGTTCACTAATATTTGCCCTATTTTGTGCAAAAATAAGAATGTAGCTGTATTTGAACTCTATCATTGAAGAGTGCAACGTTGATAAAAGCTAGTTGTATGGAAAAAAGTGCCTGCATAATGATCGGATAGGAAATGGGAGTATGTTGGAAACTACAGAAAGAGCAGAGTCAAAGGCAATGAATGCACAGGGAGATTGTGGAAATAATGATTCAAGGATGTAATGGTGCAGGGAATATGAGTTTCTAGTTGGCAGAGAATAATACTGGAAAGCTGAAGTTGATGGCAGCAGAAGTGAAAGAAGGAAAACAGGGATAACTTGTCTGAGGGGTTCAGATGCTCAGCAAGGGCCTGGATGAGTTAGTATGAAGTAGGGAATGTGAAGATCTCAGACTGACATTTGGTGTTTTAGGTGAGTGGCTCGAGTTTCTGCTAGGATCCACCCAGAATGTACTACCTACACCATTGAACCTATCTGCGTAGACAGACTCAGAGGTTGTGGTTTGTGTTATGGAAGGGGCACACTCAGCCAAATTTTGAGTGCTTTCTTGATGCCCTATAATGTGGACAGTATACCTGGAAAATACAGTCAGATATTAATTGAGAGCCTCTAGCGTACAACGGTTCCAGTAAAGAGAATTTTAAAGTTTGCAAGAAATCTTAGAAATAAACTGCTGGAATTACAATCTTATGCAGCATTAGAAAACCCAGATATCATAAGTGTTACTGAGACATGGCTAGATTTAAACAACGGTGCCAAATGCCATATCACAGGGTTTAACTGTTTTAGTAAAGATAGAATAGGTCAGAAGGGAGGTGGTGTAGCCTTATTTGTTAGAAATAATCTGCCTGCTGTGGCAAGAGATATTAACACATCAGCAGTAGCTGAAACTCTTTGGATTCAATTAGTCCAAGCCAATGGCCCCCCAAGTTTATGATTGGCACCTGTTATAGGCCTCCAAGACAGGCATTCCTAACTGATGAGAAACTTTGTTCACAAATTACTAAGGCTTCTAGCCCAGGACAATTTGCATTGCAGGAGACTTCAACTTTCCTTGTATTAAATGGTCTGATGATGAACCATCCAGTGCAGTGGGGAGAGCAGCTGAGACTTTTGTAGACACCATCAATGATTGTTTCCTTACATAGCATGTTGGTGATGCATCTAGGGACAAACACATTCTAGATCTGTTTTTTAGCAGTGACCCTAGTGCTGTCTTAAGCCTCCATGTGGGGGAACACATGGCCAGCTCTGATCATAATATAATTAGGTTTAATCTTATTGACCAATCCAAGGTTGAAGCCAATCTAATGTTGGTCCTGGATTTTAAGAGGGCTAACTTTACAAAATTGGCTGACGAACTGGCAAAAGTTGATTGTCTATCTAGTAGGGTTGCCCAATCAAGTACTGAGGACAAATGGGTACTATTTAAAACCATTTTCAAACAGAATGAATCCGTATATGTCCCAATGGTTAAAAGAAGGGCACATGGTAAAACAAAAGCATTATGGTTGACGAGAAATGTACAGAGGCAAATTTGAACGAAATAGAAGGCGTTCTACACACTTTTGGCACTTAACTTGCAGGAGAACAGGGAAAAGTATCCCAAGCAATTAAGAAAGAGAAAAAACAGCCATAAGATTAGCTAAGAGATCTCTGGAAAAGAAGACAGTGCATAATTGTGGCAGTCATAGCAAAATCATTTTTAGCTATCTCAGTAGTCAGAAGACCATAAATAACCATGTAGGGCCACTAAAGGAAACCGTAGGACAGATTCAAACTGATTCTCAGTTTATGTAGAGTTGCTAAGTTACTATTTTGCATCAGTCTGTACTCCTGCAGATGATGCTTATGTTCCAGATGAAGGATGTTAGTATTGAATAGCATTATTAATATTAAAATAGATAGTAACGTCACCTTGGATAGATTAAGAAAGCTCTAAATTGATAGGACTCCAGGTCTGGATAATATTCATCCAGGGGTGATTAAAGCAATGGGACAGATGCTCTGTGAGCCCCTTGCCCGTACCTTTAATAGCTCAGTCGAGTCAGGGATAGTTCCCTTAACCTGGAAGCTAGCTCATGTAGTTCCTATTTTCAAAAAAAGGACAAATCAGAGCCGGGAAACTACAGGTCCATCAGCCTGATATCCATTATTGGGAAGGTGCTAAAAGGGATTGTAAGAGATGCCCTTTATGATCGCTGGGAAAGTGAAGAGGGCCATTAGAAATACACAACACAGCTTCTGGAAAAATAGGTCATGTCCAACAAATTTGATAGAATTTTTTGAGGAAGTCACTAGGGTAGTGGTTGAGGGAAATCTGGGTAGACATTGTCTACCTGGACTTCCAGAAAGCCTTTCAGATACCTCACAATAGGTTACTTCACATGATAGAATCTTGTGTTATCAGTAGAAATTTGACAAGCTGGATTTGGGATTAGCTCCAATCCTACAGCCAAAAACTTGTAGTTAACGGATGTGGTTCAGCTTGGAGACATGTTACTAGTGGTGTCCCCCAGGCCCGTTACTCTTCACGGTCTTTATTAATGATCTGGACAGTGATGTTGGGAGTATGGTAAGTGAGTTTGCAGATGACACCAAAATCTGTGCAAGGGTTAAAATGGTAGAGGAGTGCAATCCAATCCAAAAAGATTTAGATGTGTTAGGGGAGTGGGCCACACATTGGCAAATGGCATTTAATTTAGATAAATGTAGTGTCATGCATGTTGGTAGGGCCAACACAGAATACAAGTATCATTTGCAGGGAACAATATTGAAAGGGGTTGAGAGAGAAAAAGATCTTGGTGTTATTGTGCACAGATCACTAAAGGTTCATGAACAATGTAGAGAAACTGTAGCTAAAGCTAACAAGGTATTGGGTTGCATTAATAGAACCATTCAGTATAAATCAAAGGACACCATTTTGACACTATACATGTCGATGGTCAGACCCCATCTGGAGTACTTGCCCAGTTTTGGTCCCCCCACATGGTGGGTAATGTAGTGGCCTTTGAAAAGGTCCAGAGAAGAGCGACAAGTATGATTCCCAGCTTAAAGAACCTCAGCTACTCAGATAGGCTCAAGGACCTTGGACTATTTACTTTCGAGCAGTGTAGACTTAGAAGTGACCTGATAGAGGTCTATAAAATAATTAAAGGGCTGGATAGCATCCCTATTGATAGGCTATTCAAGTTTAACAGACTGGGGAGGACCAGAGGACAAAAGTTTAAATGATGTAAGAGTAGACTGAATGTCAGGTGATTCTTCTTTTCTCAGAGAATTGTGAGCCTCTGGAGTACTTTGCTGACCGTGTGGTGGAAGCTGAGTCTCTTTCAGAGGGAGCTGGACGGGTTCTTGACTGGGGCAGAGATTGCATTATATAGAAGGTATGTGTCCTTATAGATAACACTTGGTCCATGTGGTCACCTGGACTGGTCTCAATCGCCTGAGTGGGTCAGAGAGAAATTTTGCAAAATGTTTTTTCCCTTATTGGCTGTGGGGTTTTTCCTGTTTTTTGCCTCTCCCAGGAAATTACATGGTTGCCGGGATGGTGGTGGTGATGTGGGGCGGGGAGGGGTGGAGGTGGTGGTGGTGAGGAGGGGCGGGAGATGGCAGAACGAATATTTAGCCATGATGGTCCGTCCATCATGGTGTGGGGCAGGCTTGATGGACCAGCTGGTCTTTTCCTGTCCGTCAATTTCATATGTTTGTATGTTTGCAGGGAAAAGAGGAAATTACCAAAAGTGAAGCTTGTTGAGGTCCTATATGGCTAAAGGATGTCCACAGAAGACTCCCACTAAAATCTTTCAGATGAAAAACAGAAAGAACTTGCATTTTTTTTTGGTGTGTATCAAAATCTGGAAGAGAATGCTTATTGGAGAAATGACTGTCCTGTGGGAGGAGAGGCTGAAGGCTGCCCATGAAAGGAAAATTACAAAGTATGCAGAAATAAGGGGTGAAATCAAAGACTAGGGTTACTATTACCAAATGATTCAGTTTGAAGAGAGCTGTAGAGGCACATTGGTTTAACCTTGCCAGCACACTGAAGTTATTTGTATGTGACAGAAGCATAGGTGACAATCTGCGGAAGTCTGATCTGTGTGGATTTGGCATCAGCATAGGAAGGTCACAAAGTCAACTTCCACAACAGGACAGTAATGTCTGAACCCACCATTCTGAATGGTTCTGAATTTAATGGATCAAAACCTCACTGATGAGTGGCACCCAGCTGAGGGCATTTGAATATTTCAGTTATTCTGCCATTTTCTTCGGGTATCTGCTGGAAGATACATCTTCTTAAGACTCACCTGCAGGTTCCTATATTCATTCCACTCAGAGTTCTTCAACCCCAAATTATATTTCTACAGTCCCTTTCGAACAAAGAAAATTAATGGTAGCATCATAGTTATGGTGCCACCCAAAACAAAGCTTCTTGACAACAATAAGCTTCAATGGGAAGAATCTGTTCAAACACACAGAGTTTATCTCCTCCAAAGGAAATATAACATTTCTGCTATCTCCAGTTACTGTAAATTAATCAAGGCTATGGGCTCCGACAACATCCCAGCTGTAGTGCTGAAGACTTGTGCTCCAGAACTAGCCATGCCTTCAGCCAAGCTGTTCCAGTACAGTTACAACACTGGCATCCACCCAACAATGTAGAAAATTGCCCGGTTATGTCCTGTCCACAAAAAGCAGGACAAATCCAATCCGGCCAATTACTGCCCCATCAGTCACCTCTCAATCATCAGCAAAGTGATGGGAGGTGTTGTCAACAGTGCTATTAAGCGGCACTTACTTACCAATAACCTGCTCACCGATGCTCAGTTTGGGTTCTGCCAAGACCACTTGGCTCCAGACCTCATTACAGCCTTGGTCCAAACGTGGACAAAAGAGCTGAATTCCAGAGGTGAGGTGAAAGTGACCGCCCTTGACATCGAGGCAGATTGACCGAGTGTGACACCAAGGAGCTCTAGTAAAATTGAAGTCAATAGGAATCAGGGGGAAAACTCTCCAGTGGCTGGAGTTGTACCTAGCACAAAGGAAGATGGTAGTGGTTGTTGGAGGCCAACCATCTTGGCCCCAGGACATTGCTGCAGGAGTTCCTCATGGCAGTGTCCTGGGCCCAACCATCTTCAGCTGCTTCACCAATGACCTTGCCTCCATCATAAGGTCAGAAATGGGGAAGTTCGCTGGTGATTGCACAGAGTTCAGTTCCATTTGCAACCCCTCAGATAATGAAGCAGTCCATGCCCGCATGCAGCAAGACCTGGACAATATCCAGGCTTGGGCTGATTAGTGGCAAGTAACATTTGCACCAGACAAGTGTCAGGCAATGACCATCTCCAACAAGAGAGAGTCTAACCACCTCTCCTTGACATTCAATGGCATTACCATCGCCGAATGCCCCACCATCAACATCCTTGGGGTTACCATTGACCAGAAACTTAACTGGACCAGCCACATACATACTGTGGCTACTAGAGCAGGTCAGAGGCTAGGGATTCTGCGGCGAGTGACTCACCTCCTGACCCGCCAATGCCTTTCCACCATCTACAAGTCACAAGTCAGGAGTGTGATGGAATGCTCTCCACTTGCCTGGATGAGTGCAGCTCCAACAACACTCAAGAAGCTCAACACCATCCAGGACAAAGCTACCCGTTTGATTGGCACCCCATCCAACACCTTAAACATTCACTCCCTCCATCACCGTTACACCATGGCTGCAGTGTGTGCCATCTACAAGATGCACTGCAACAACTCACCAAGGCTTCTTCGACAGCATCTCCCAAACCCTCGACATCTACCACCTAGAAGGACAAGGGCAGCAGGCACGTGGGAACAACACAACCGACATGTTCCCCTCCAAGTCACACACCATCCGGATTGGAAATATATCACCGTTCCTTCATCGTCACTGGGTCAAAATCCTGGAACTCCCTACCTAACAGCACTGTGGGAGAACCTTCACCACACGGACTGCAGCAGTTCAAGAAGGCAGCTCACCACCGCCTTCTCAAGGGCAAATAGGGATGGGCAATAAATGCTGGCCTTGCCAGCGGCGCCCACATCCCATGAACAAATAAAAAAATTAGCTGCCACAACAATTTACAATCTCTCTATTGTCTGATATTTTAGCATATAACGTTAAAAAAATCAACATGTTTAAATTTCTAATAAACATCTCAAATACTCATTGTGGCTTTATATTCTTTGTTACTTATATTTTTTTTTATCCAAAGTATTTTCTTGGCATCCAAATGCAGGATATCTATATAACAAAATGTAAATGTTATTCAGTGATACATTGTCAAATTCAAATGTATACATAAATATGTATTAATAGCATGATTACAGAAGAGGTTTGAAATGATTGCAATCTAAAAACATTAAAAGGGTTGTTAATCATTATGTGGCGAGGACATTCACATCTGATCTATCCAAGCTGAGATCTTTCATCATTCATTCAGCTGCTACCTGAATGAAGGAATTAATCATATCATGAAAAATTAAATCAATTAAGACAGTTCAATTCTTGAATTTAAATAGCAAAGTACAAAATGTTTCTCTTTGGCACTTTTGGGATAGAGAAATTTGACAACACAGAGTAATTATGCAGTCCTATCAATTCTTATTCTTCCCTTGATGTGCATAATTGCTTAGATATGTAAATATATATTCCGAGATTGTGGTTGTCCCAGTTTTACTTTTAAATACCCAGTTTTGAAACTGTCTAGAATTTGCGCGTGATAATTCAAAAATATAATTTCATCCATCTACTTACATCACTAAACAGGTATTCTTTTCTTCCTTTGCTGTGAACAGTATCATTGTCTGTTGGATTAAATTTATCACTTTGATTTGCCTAAATTCCCATTAGAGCTTAACTGCTTCCTTGTTGTACTGCTTGAAAATGGATGGTACTATCATTGGATCAAGATTAGTTAACTTCACGTTCCAGAAAAAATACTCAGAAGTTAAAATGTTGGAGTCAGTTAAAAGATTGCCAACAAGGTCAAATTTTGAGAGGAATTGTATAAAATTATACTCAAACCAATCCCAATAACCCTGTCATATTGGCCATTACAGCACTCAAAGGATGTCTCACTGGAACAGTCTTATACAAGGATTACATCCTCAAGCTATTCAATGACCTGCTCAGTGCGATGCAAGGATGCAAGGATGCAATGTCCATATGCAGCTGGATGGAGCCAATTCGCACTCACTGGGGCTGATTTCAGCTCACTGTACTTGGTATGAATGGGATGGCAGTGGCTTCAAAATTGCAGCACCAACCTTACCACCCCATTTGTGTTCCCAATCCGCTTGCCATTCTCTTGTGTAGGGTCCTGAGAAGGGCCACCTGTTTCTGGCAGGATCCCCTCAGTAAGTAAATCGGAGTCCTATGACATAAATAGAAGCACAATGCAATTTTCAAGCAAAATGGCAGGCCTACCGCTGACTGCAGGACCCACCTAGTAGGGTGGGCAGTACATGCAGACAACAGGCCATTTAGTGCACCATTTAAAGGGGCACTCACCTGAAAATCTTTAGATCAGTGGATTTCTGTGGATACAAGTTTATCTTAATTCACAGTATCAGGATTTTTTGTGTAGAAGACTTTTTCATTGCTGGCATCATTTCAGGAGGCTGAGACCCTCATAATACACAGGGTGGTTTTGGCAACTCTCTTCTGGTGGGAGGTGGAAGAGCAGCAGCAACAACTGGAGAGCCCACAGGCAGCTTCAGTGGACCCACAGAGATCACCAAGGAGAGAGGCAACATAAACTCTTCCATACCCACCACATAGGGTATACCGACACAGAGGCCCCAATAACTACGGGGAGACGAGGAGGGAGTAGGAGCACCTGTCAGTCGCCAGGATACCCGGAAACACCAGGAAGGTGGAGGGCCTGCCGAGTTTTACGGCAGCGCCTCATTAGAATTTTTTTACTCCGTTTCCCGCCGAGCAGCTGGGAGAAATCAGATCGCGGTGGGGGGAGGGAGGGGAGGATCAGATCGCGGCGGGGAGATCAGATCACGGGGGGATTGATTGGATCGTGGGGGGGACATCTCTGGCCGGGGGGGGGGGGGTGGGGGGGTCACCGGTCACGGGGAGGGTCAGCAGATTGCATGGAGGGTCGGCACTCCTGCTCCTCCTGGCCCACAAGCAGTGCTGGAAAAGCACTTACTTGCTGGATCTGGCAGTTCTTGCCTCCCTTTAGCTGCCGGGTACCTCGCCCGGGAAACCTGTGCTGGAGGCGTTAAATTTAAATTGCGGACAAAATCTGAGGCACGGAGCCTCATTTAAATATTATAATTACCGACCCGCCTCTTGAGAGCGGAGTACTCGGCCGACACCCCCCCAATCGCTTTGATTAAACTGAAGGTGGAAGTTTGCGGCGGGATGGGGTCGGGTTTCCCGTTTTTAACAATTTAACCCACCCGCCACTGTCCCGTCCATCCTGGAGGGAGTTAATAATCCCCCCAGAGTGACATATCTACAGTTTAATATGGAGCAGTGTTTGAGGAGGCTGTGCTTCAGCAGAGAGGCAGCGGCTGTCGTGTGCTATCTGCTACAGCAAGACCTCCACTGATTCAGTGAGAGATGGCACATGTAAGGGCATCCAGGTTTCCTGGATGCCCTTACATGTGCCATCTCTCACTGAATGTTCAGCAGCAACAAAAATTCACCCCCAAAAAAGATACCTCGCTTTAAGAAGTGCAACCTTGCTTTAATGAGGCGACAGGCCTGACGGAAATTCCGCCCGCCTAATAGATGATCAGCCCGTCAGCACTAGAAAATGAGTCGGCAGCTTGTCAATGAGGCCCGACCATCAGAACGATTCAGGACCCACTGCACCAGAAATGAAAATCAAGTCCACTGTCTCTTCCTATCTTTAAGTCTAGGGTGGTAGAGGGAAAGGGGCTGTAAAGTAAGCAACTATGGCTGCTGTGTCACACCATGTTTTCCAGGTGTAATAAAGGATAACCTTTTCATTTTGTAATCTGGAATCTGGAAAATAAGGTGTCATTCTTCAGACTTTCTGTTTTGAATCTTGGACGTTAAATGTTAAATGGCATTTCCTGCTGCCATTGATGTCTAACCCTTCTCTTCCTCCTTCTCCTCAAACACTACAACAAGACTTTCTACCAAGGAATCAGATGCGGTTTGGGATATGGTTGAATCATTTCAGTAAATATCAAAGAATGATTTTTTAACATATGACTTGCATGCCATATAGTATAATGGCATGTTTTATAATATAACTGGGCAATGAACATTTTATGTACTTTTGTTATCCTAATGATATTAATCCATATTACATATGTTTAATATTTTTAAACAATAATTATCAAAAAACATGCTGAATATAAGAATTCAATGCACTTTCCTTGGATATGAGGTGTAAAAATGGCCATTTTTCCTTCTCATGGAGGTAGTCATTTTTATATGGAAGGTCATCCATTTCTCTTGTTTTGTAAACCTTTATTATAGATCATATTCACTTTTTTCAAAACAGCAAGATGCGGAATTTTCTCCACCAGTTTCAGTTTGTTTCCAACTTTGGAACAGGTTTTATTATCTTTTTTTTCACCAAATTTCTTCTCCTGTTGCCTCAAAACATTAAATCATTTCCTTTTGTTCTTTTTAATCCTCCCCCCCCCAATTAAGATCACTATGGGTATGTTTAAATTCTTGTCCTTTGTTCCTTTATTCCCTTTTCTCCCTCATGTATGCATCAAGCCTTCCCTTAATATGCATCAATGCTATCTGCTTCAACCACTCGACATGGCAGTCAGTTCCACATTCTCACCAATCTCTTAGTAGAGAAATTGCTCCTAAGTTCTTTATTTGATCTGTTAGTGGCTATCTTATATCCATACCCCTGTGTTTTGGACTCACCCTCAAGGGAAAACAGTTTCTCCACATCTGTCCTTTCAAACCTCTTCAGAATTTTAAAGAGCGCTATCAAGTCTCCTCTTAGATTTCTCTTTTCCAGAGAAAAGAGAGCCAGCCTGCTCAATCTTCCTTGATAGTCGCATTCTCTCAATTCCGTCTTGAAGAACATACCTCAGATTGGGCCTGCATCCAGTAGTGAGAGAAACAAAACAAATGAGTAACCTAATTGACCTCATTCTCACTAACATCTGTCCATAGTGGCATTAGTTGGAATTAGTTGTATAGTCCTTGCAAAGTCTCATCTTCACAATGAGGACACCCTCCATTGTGTAGTGTGGCAATACCATCATGCTAAATGGAACAGACTAAGGACAGATCCAGCAAAACTCAGCATCCATAAGGCACTGTGGGCCATCAGCAGCAGCAGAATTGTAGACCACCAAAATATGTAACCTCCTGACCCAGTACATCCCTCAATTCCTGAGCATCATCAAGCCAGGAGACGGTTCATTGTGGAGTTTAGAAGGGCATGCCAGAAGCAGAACCAGGAATAGCTTAAAATGAGGCACCAACTTAGCGAAGTTATAACAGAGGGCTACTACTGCATGCTAAATGCCAAAAAAAACAAGTTATAGACAAAGCTAAGTAATTCCATAACCAATGGATCAGAGCAAAGCTCGATAGCGCTACCATATCAAAAATGTTGGGACAATTAGGCAACTGACAGGAGAAGGAAGCTGCATGAACATCCTTATCATCAACCCTGACAAAGTCCAGTGCATGAGTACAAGAGATAAGGTTGAAATGTTTGTAAGTGTCCTCAGACAAAAGTGACAAGTGGACAATCCTATTGGCTTTCTCTTGAGGATGCCAGTGTCCACCAAATCTGGTTCACTCTACGAAACATAAAGAAGTGGCTGAGTGCACTGGACACAGTGAAGACAATGGGTTGTGACAACATCCTGGCTGTAGTGCTGAAAACCTGTGGCTTTAGCTGCACGAAAATAGGTTGGCCAGCCACCCTCCGAGTCAAACTATTCCATTGCAGCTATGACACTGCCATCCACCCGACTACGTAGACCATTGCTCAGGTATGTCCTATTTATAAAAACGCAGAATAAATCTAGCCTAAAAATTAGCACCCTATCAGCCTCCCAATCATTAGTAAAATGATGGGAGGAGTCATCAATAGTGACATCAAATAACACGTGTTTGCCAATAACCTGCTCGCTGATGTTTAGTTTGGGCTACAACAGAATCACTCAGCTCCAGACCTCATCACAGCCTGATCCAGACATGGACTCAAAAGCTAAATGTCAGACAAGAGGTGAAAGTAGTTGCCCTCAACAACGAGGCAGCATTCTACTGAGTATGGCCCTAGCAAAATTGAGGAAAATGAGAGTCAAAGAGAAAAGTCTCCAGAAGCTGAAGTCATACCTGACACGAAGGAAGATGGTTGTGGTCATCACAGCTCCTGGACATTGTTCCAACAATTCCTCAGCCCAAACATCTGTTTCATCAATGACTTTCTGTCCATCATAAGGACACTTGGGCTGATAAGTAGCAGATAGCATTCAAGGCACATAAGTGCCAGGCAGTGATGATCTCCAACAAGAAAAGGCCCAACCACCTCCCCCTGACCTTCAACAGCAGCATCATTGCCAAGTCTGCCATTATCAACATGCTATGGGTCACCATTGATCAGAAGCTTAACTAGACTAGTTATATCAACAACATGGCTACAAGAGCAGGGCAGAGGATGAGTATTCTGTGCTGAGTAGCTCAACTCCCATACTTTCAAAATCTTTCCACTATCTACACGGCTCACATCCGGAGTATGATGGAATACTCACTGCTTTCATGGATGGATAAAGCTGCAACAAAATTCAAAAAGTTCAACACCATTCAAGAGAGAACAGTCCACTCGATCGATAGCTCCTGCTTCAGGCGTTAATATCCACCCTCTCCATCACTGGCACGCTGTGGCCGCAGCAAGTAATATATATAGAATGCACTGCAGGAACTCACTAAGGTTACTTCAGCAGCACTTCCCAGCCCTGCAACATCTACTACCAAGAAATATAAAAGTAGAAATTTCATGGGAGCACCATCACCTCCAAGTTCCCCCCTTCCCCCCGCCCCCCACTCTCTCCCGCCCCTCCAAGTCATACACCGTCCTGCTTGGATACATACTGCCATTCAAAGGTTACATAGATTTAAGGGGAAGGTCCACCGTTACCTTCTCAGGGCTGCAAAGGGTGGGCAATAAATGCAGTTTTGCCAGCATCTCCCACATCCCAAAACAAACAAAAAAAGTAAAAAATAGGCAACCTAGGCAACCTAAAGGGTCAACAACCAGCCAACCCACCATCGTAAAATACTCAGAACAATTCATGAGTATGTGCATCTTTTTCACACACAACCTACCCCAAACTCAATGGGAACAAACAGGGGTGCAAATTTATTGATACGTTTTGATAGCTATGTGCTACATAGAAAACATTAGCAACGAAAAAGAAAACATCCAGGAGATAAAATGAGGCATAAATAAGATCCCACTGAATATAGAAAACCAGACATTGGCATTTCTAATTTTTGTAGCTGTCTATGTAGAAGTATTGCTTCCAAAAAGGTGCAGAGCCTGCTAAAATATATGGACTATATCATGTTAACTGTTAAAATGGGGGAGGCGAAAATGGGCTGAATGCAATGAAAAGAATTCTGTGTTTATGTGGGTGTTAACTTCTTGCATTCATGGTTGCTATTCAATTACAAGCTTTGTTTACGGATACATAAACTACAATAACACAGTCTCAATTCAACACGTCTTAAAAAAATTCCAAACATTTCAACAGTTAAGTACACTTAATTATGATAAATATAAGGGAGCTAGGAAAGAGATTAATAAGCAGGACCTCAAAGGTAGCAACCTCCAGATTACTCCCGGTGTCACGTGCTAGTTAGTACAGAAATAGGAGGATAGTGCAGATGAATGCGTGGCTGGAGAGATGGTGCAGGAGGGAGGACTTTAGATTCCTAAGGCATTGGGACTGGTTCTGGGGGAGGTGGGAGGTGGGACCTGTACAAGCTGGATAGGTTGCACCTCAATAGGGCCATGACCAATATCGTCGTGGGAAGGTTTGATAGTGCTATTGGGGAGGGTTTAAACTAGCTTGGCAGGGGGATGGGAACCTGAACGTAAATTCAAAAGGGAGGGAAGCAAAGGTGGAAATGGAAGACAGAAAATTAGTAAACGAGTTTGGAAGGCAGAGGAAGCAAAGGCTAGAAAATAGACAACAAAATAGTTTGGCAGTGCTTAATGGTATATATTTCAATACAAAGAGTCTAGTGAAAAAGGCAGATGAGCTGAGGGCACAGATAGACATGTGGAAGTATGATATCATGGCTATTACTGAAACATGGCTTAAAGAAGGCAATTGTGAACAATTTTACAACACCAAGTTATAGTCCAACGATTTTATTTGAAATTTACAAGCTTTTGGAGGCTTCCTCCTTCCTCAGGTAAATGTACCTGAGGAAGGAGGAAGCCTCCTGAGGAAGGAGGAAGGAGGAAGCCTCCGAAAGCTTACCTGAGGAAGGAGGAAGCCTCCGAAAGCTGGTAAATTTCAAATAAAATCGTTGGACTATAACTTGGTGTTGTAAAATTGTTTACAATTGTCAACCCCAGTCCATCACCGGCATCTCCACATTAAAGAAGGCAGGAATGGCAGCTCCACATTCCTGGTTACAGGGTTTTCAGATGAGATAGAGAGGGAGATAAAAAAGGGCGGGGTCGCAATATTGCTTAAAGAAACAATTACAGCTGTGAGGAGGGATAATGTGTCAGAAGGATCATCAAGTGAGGCCATATGGCTTGAATTGAAGAACAAAAATGGGGCAATCACATTACTGGGAGTGTACTATAGACCCCCAAACAGTCAGAGGGAGATAGAAGAGCAAATATGTAGGCAAATTTCTGAGAAGTGCAAAATCAATAGGGCAACTGGGATAGAATCAGTATAAAAGGTATAGAGGGCACAGAATTCATAAAATGCATTCAGGAGAACTTTTTTAGCCAGTACGTAGCAAGCCCAACAAGAGAGGGGCAGTTCTGGATTTAGTTTTAGGGAATGAAGCTGGTCAGGTGGAAGGAGTATCAGTGGGAGATCATTTAGGTAGTAGTGATCATAATTCAGTTAGATTTAGCATAGTTATGGAAAAGGACAAAGACAGACCAGGAGTAAAAGTTCTCAATGGGGGAAAGGCCAATTTTACCACGCTGAGATGTGATTTAGCAAATGTGGACTGGAAACAGCTTGAAGGTAGATCAGTGTCAGAGCAGTAGGAGGCATTGAAGGAGGAGATAGTGAGGGTTCCAAGCGAATATGTTCCTATAAAGAAAAAGGGTGGAACTCCCAAATCTAGAGCCCCCTGGATATCAAGGACCATACAGGGTAGGATAAGGCAAAAAAGGGAAGCTTATGCCAGATACCAAGAGCTCAATACTACAGAAAGCCTAAAGGAGTACAGAAAGTGGAGGGGTGAAACTAAAAAGTAAATTAGGAAAGCAAAGAGAGGCTATGAGAGAATATTGGCAAGTAAAATCAAGGAAAATCCAAAGATGTTTTATAAATACATAAAGAGCAAGAGGACAACTAAGGAAAGAGTTGGGCCTATTAGAGACCAAAAAGATAACCTGTGTGTGGAGGATGAAGATGTGGGTATGGTTCTTAATGAATAGTCTGCATCTGTCTTTACAAAAGAAGGGGACAATGCAGATATTGTAGTTAAGGAGGAGGAGTGTGAAATATTGGATGGGATAAACATAGTGAGAGTCGAAATTTTAAGAGGTTTAGCATCTTTGAAAGTAGATAAATCGCCAGGCCTGGATGAAATGTATCCCAGGCTGTTAAGAGAAGCAAGGGAGGAATTGGTGGAGGCTCTGGCCATCATTTTCCAATCCTCTCTGGCTACAGGTGTGGTGCCGGAGGACTGCTAATGTTGTACCGTTGTTCAAAAAGGGAGGAAGGGTTGGACTGAGTAATTACAGGCCAGTCAGCCTAACCTCGGTGGCGGGCAAATTATCAGAAAAAATTCTGAGGGACAGTATTAATCGTCATTTAGAAAGGCATGGATTAATCAAGGGTGGTCAGCATGGATTTGTTAAGGGAAGGTCTTGCCTGACTGATTTGATTCAATTCTTTAAGGAGGTAACAAGGAGGGTTGATGAGGGTAGCACCTTTGATGTAGTCTACATGAATTTTAGCAAGGCTTTTCATTAGGTACCACGTGGCAGACTGGTCAGAAAAGTAAAAGCCCATGGGAGAAAGTTGGAGTACAAGAGTAAGGAAGTCTTACTACAATTGTACAGGGCTTTGGTGAGACCACACCTGAAATACTGTGTATAGTTTTGTTCTCCTTATCTAAGGAAGGATATACTTGCCTTGGAGGCAGTGCAAGAAAGGTTCACTAGATTGATTCCTGGGATGAGAGGGCTGTCCTATGAGGAGACTGAGTACAATGGGCCTATACTGTCTGGAGTTCAGAAGAATTAGAGGTGATCTAATTGAAACATATAAGACTCTGAGGAGCTCTTGACATGGTAGATGCTGAGAGGTTGTTTCCCCTGGCTGGAGAGTCTAGAACTAGTGGACATAGTCTCAGGATAAGGGGTCGGCCATTTAAGACTGAAATGAGGAGGAATTTCTTCACTCAGAGGGTTGCGAATCTTTGGAATTCTCTACCCCAGAGGGCTATAGATGATGAGTCGTTGAGTATATTCAAGGCTGAGATAGTTAGATTTTTGAACTCTAGGGGAATCAAGGGATATGGGGATTGGGCTGGAAAGTGGAGCTGAGGTCGAAGATCAGCCATGATCTTATTGAATGGCTCGAGGGGCAGTATGGCCTACTTCTGCTCCTATTTCTTATGTACTTATGTTCTTATGGATCCAAGGGAAAGTGGCAAGTTGGATCCAGAATTGGCTCAGTGACAGGAAGCAAAGGGTAATGGCCGACGGGTGTTTTTGTGACTGGAAAGGTGTTTCCAGTGGGGTTCCGGAGGGCTCAGTACTAGGTCCCTTCTTTTTTGTGGTATATATTAATGATTTAGATTTAAATGTAGGAGGCATGATTAAGAAGTTTACACATGATACAAAAATTGGCCGTGTGGTTGATAGTGAGGAAGACAGCTGTAGACTGCAGGAAGATATCAATGGACTGGTCAGGTGGGCAGAAAAGTGGCAAATGCAATTCAATCTGGAGAAAGTGTGAGGTAATGCATTGGGGGAGGGCAAACAAGGCAAGGGAATACACACTAAATGGTAGGATACTGAGAAGTGTAGAGAAACAGAGGGACCTTGGAGTGCACGTCCACAGATGCCTGAAGAAAGCAGGACAGGTAGATAAGGTGGTTAAGAAAGCATACAGGATGCTTTCCTTTATTAGCCAAGGCAAAGAACATAAGAGCAGGGAGGTTTTGCTAGAACTGTATAAAACACTAGTTAGGCCACAGCTGGCGTACTGCATACAGTTCTGATCACCACATTTATAGATTATGGAACAGCTCCTGCAGATTGGAGGGTGGCAAATGTAACCCCACTATTTAAAAAAGGAGGGAGAGAGAAAAAATGGAACTGCAGACTGGTTAGCTTAACATCAGTAGTGGAGAAAATGCTAGAGTCTATTATAAAGGATGAGATAACAGGACACTTAGAAAGTATCAACCGGATTAGACAAAGTCAACATGGATTTATGAAAGGGTAATCGTGTTTGACAAACCTACTGGAGTTTTTTGAGGATGTAACTGGTAGACTAGATAAGGGAGAACCGGTGGATGTGATTTATTTGGATTTTCAGAAAGCCTTTGATGAAGTCCCACATAAGAGTTTAGTATCCAAAATTAAAGCACATGGGATTGTGGGTAATATACTGTCATGAATTGAAAATTGGTTAACAGACAGGAAACAGAGAGTAGGAATAAATGGGTCTTTTTCGGGGTGGCAGGCAGTGACTAGTGGGGTACCACAGGGATCAGTGCTTGGGCCCCAGCTATTCACAATATATATCAATGATTTGGATGAGGGAACCAAATGTAATATTTCTAAGTTTGATGATGACACAAAACTAGGTGGGATTGTGAGTTGTGAGGAGGATGCAAAGAGGCTTCAAGGCGATTTAGACAAGTTGAGTGAGTGGGCAAATACATGGCAGATGCAGTATAATGTGGATAAATGTGAAGTTATCCACTTCGGAAGGAAAAACAGAAAGGCAGAGTATTATTTAAATGGTGATAGATTGGGAAATATTGATGTACAAAGGGACCTGGGTCTCCTTGTACACCAGTCACTGAAAGCAAACATGCAGGTGCAGCAAGCAGTTAGGAAAGCAAATGGTATGTTGGCCTTCATTGAAAGAGGATTTGAGTACAGGAGCAAGGATGTCTTACTGCAGTTATACAGGGCCTTGGTGAGACCACACCTGAAGTATTGTGTGCCGTTTTGATCTCCTTACTTAAGAAAGGATATATTTGCCATAGAGGGAGTGCAGCGAAGGTTCACCAGACTGATCCCTGGGAAGGCAGGACTGTCATATGAGAAGAGATTGGGTTGACTCGGCCTGTATTCACTCGAGTTTGGAAGAATGAAAGGGGATTTCATTGAAACATATAAAATTCTGACAGGGCTAGACAGACTGGATGCAGGGAGGATGTTTCCCCTGGCTGGGGGGTCCAGAACGAGAGGTCACAGTCTCAGGATACGGGGTAGGACATTTAGGACTGAGATGAGGAGAATTTTCTTCATTCAGAGGGTGGTGAACCTGTGGAATTCTCTACCACAGAAGGCTGTGGAGGCCAAGTCACTGAATATATTTAAGAAGGAGCTAGATAGTTTTCGAGACACAAAGGCATCAAGGGATATGGGGAGAGAGTGGGAATATGGTATTGAGATAGAGGATCAGTCATGATCATATTGAATGGCAGAGCAGGCTCGCAGGGCTGAATGGCCTACTCCTGCTCCTATTTTCTATGTTTCTATATTTCAGGAAAGATGTAATTGCACTAGTGAGGGTACAGAGGAGATTTACGAGGATGTTGCCAGGACTGGAGAATTTTAGCTATGAGGATAGATTGGATAGGCTGGAATTGTTTTCTTTGGAGCAGAGGAGGCTGAGGGGAGATTTAATAGAGGTGTATAAAATTATGAGGGGCCTAGATAGAATGGATAGGAAGGACATATTTCCCTAAGCAGAGAGGTCAATAACCAGGGGGCATAGAAGGATTAGAGGGGAGTTGAAGAGAATTTTTTTCACCCAGATGGTTCTGGAACTCACTGCCTGAAAGGGTGGTAGAGGCAGAAACCCTCATTGCATTTAAAAAGTGTTTGGATATGCACTTGAAGTGCCGTAACCTACAAGGCTACGGACCAAGAGCTGGAAAGTGGGATTAGGCTGGAGAGCTCTTTTTCGGCCGGCACAGACACGATGGACCGAATGGCCTCCTTCTGTGCCATAAATTTCTATGATTCCATAAAGCAAATCAATGAATAGAAAACTAATATGTGGTTATTCCAGAGGCTTTGATTTACAGTACATGGACCTAATTAGCCACTTATTATGTTCAGGCATTTGGTAATGAGATTCTCAGAAAATCTGCTGTTGGCAAGATTGGCGTAGAAACTTGCATGTATTTTGGCGCAATTTTGGTGTAAATCAGATTGAAGAAATTCCAGCCCTTATTGGGCTAAATTTATGCCCATTCAGAACTGGCTTAAATGCAGAAAACTAACATACCCTGGTCTTTTTCATGGGGGTCGATCCATGTTAATGAGTTACGTGGGGTTTTGGTAGACGTAACTTAGAACGGTGCATATGACTAAGGAAATTCATGGGTAGAGATGTTTTGCTGTAAAACTGGAGTAAATCAGTTACACGCAAATTCCTTTGGAAAAAACTGGTGCAACTCTATTCCTATGCTGTAGTTATGCCAAAACTTTCCAGGAAATTCCAGGCCTTAATTTCCCGTGAAGTGATCTAGCAAGCCACTCGGTTGTGAAACAATTGCTACAGAAGGCCAACCACCACCTTTACAGGGCGACAAGGGTTGGTCCATAAATGCAACCTTGCCAGTTTTGCCCACATCTGAGAGCAAATGAAAAAAAGATAATAGAAGCAGATATTAACTTTACACTTTAGGTGTTATTCTAAGCAGTATCTTTGTCAGACAAGTGCTAAAACAGGAAATAGGCATGACACATGATATGCACATAGGCATGATACGCACGTATATATACATAATAAATGATCTGAGCATTTTACCTTTATGGGAGTTGATTCACACTGCCCTGCATTTTCTTGTATGATAGTATAATCCAGGGTTGTAACATTGGAACACCTTTGCATCTTGAACTAGATGTTCATGTCTTTCACATATGTATTTGTGAACCAGAACAGATAAGCAAAGCAAGTGTTGGGGAACATCTCGGCAATAGCAATCATAACATATTAAGGTTTAAGATAAAGATTGACAGGTAAGACAATGACTAAAGTAATAAATTGGAAAAAAAGCAGACTTAAGGGGATGAGAATGGAACTAGGGAAAATAAACTGGAAAAATTTAGTGATAAACAAAGAAATAGAACAGCAGTGGGAAACATTTAAAATGGTGATCAATAGAGTCCAGGAGAAATATATCGCACTAAAAAGCAAGAACAACCTTGCCAATAATGACACACCATGGATGACTAAAGAAGTAAGGGCAGAATTGAAACTAATAAAAAAAGTCATACACTAAGTACATAGACAACAAAGGAGAGGATGACAAAAGGGAATACGAAAAGGTTCGGAAAGAAGTTAAAAATGAATTAGGAAGGCAAAGAGAAACTATGAAATTAAATTATCAAGGAATATAAGAAGAAATAGTAAAATATTCTACAGACACATAAAAAAATAAAAGAAAGATCAGGATAGGGACAGGGCCACTAAGGGATACACACAATAAGCTCACAGGTAATGACAGCGAAATGGCAGAAATATTAAATAATTACTTTGCCTCAGTATTTACCAGGGAGACTAACATGGTGGGTATGACATTAGAAGAAGATATCAAAAAAGATATAAAGACATTTAAGATAGAACGGGGGAGATAATTAATAAACTAATCAAACTTAGAGAAGGTAAAACCCCTGGTCCAGATGGATTACATCCGTGCATATTAAAGAAGTTAGGGAAGAAATAGCAGAGGCACTATTATATATATATATAAAAATTCATTAGAAAAGGGAATAGTGCCAGAGGACTGGCGGACAGCTAATGTGATTCCTATATTAAAAAAGGGAAATAGAACAAGTCCAGGGAACTATAGGCCAATTAGCCTAATGTCGGTGGTAGGAAAGATAATGGAATCCTTACTCAAAGATGTAATCGAAAAACATCCAGAAACCGAAAATATAATAAAGAATAGTCAGCATGGATTTCAAAAGGGAAGGTCATGCTTGACCAACCTTATTGCATTCTTTGAAGAAATAACAGAAAGGGTAGACAAGGGTAATATTGTAGATGTAATGTATTTGGATTTTCAAACAGTCTTCGATAAGATACCGCATAGTGGACTCATGGCTAAAGTCAGAGCATGTGGAGTCAGGGGACAAGTAGCAGAATGGATAGCAAGCTGGCTGCAAAAGAGAAAACAGAGAGTTGGGGTTAAAGGTAGTTACTCAGACTGGCAAAAGATAGGAAGTGATGTTCCACAGGGATTGGTGCTGGGACCACTGTTGTTCACAATTTACATTAATGATTTAGACTCGGGAATCGGAAGTACAATTTCAAAATTTGCGGACAACACCAAGCCTTCTCCTCTTTGTCAGATTTTCCATGCTTCCCTCTCCCTCTGATTTCTGCTGTAACCATTTACACCTCCTCTGGACCCATCTTTTGTTTCTTTACTTGTCCCATTACCACCTTGCACCATCATGCCTTTTGTCATTTAATCACTCCTGCCTTCCACCCTATCACACGCCTTATCCTTTGTTCTTTCCTCCCTCCCCCCATTTCCCCAGGCTCTTGTACTTGCATAAAAAATGTTAATCTCTAACATCTTTCAATGTAAGGTCATTGACCTGAAACATTGGCCTAGATTTTGCTGTCAAAATAACAATGAGGCTAATGGTATTCGTGTTATTTAAGCGTAAATAGTACAGTAACTTCAGGCGATGGCAGATGAGCGGTTAAATGTGAATATCAAAATGTTGCAGTCTGAGTTGCGCCGCTCCATCATTAGCTTCGTGAAAACGGCATTTCGCTGTCTGACCCACCATTCAATGCATTGAATGGCATGCAGTTGCTGTATTTGCGCGGTAGATATGAACTAAACTTGCCACAGAAAGTTAACTCTTATCATTACAAGAGCAAGTACCCTTTTAACAATGTGATAACTGTTAATTGCTGCCAATCAACCTCTCTGGCACAAAAAACAACTATTAAAAGTGTGGAGTCTCATTTCTTCAGGTATTAATTGTTGTTGGAGATCTTAAAAATATCAAATTTAAAATTATTTTTTTACTTTTCCTTTCTGTCTCTTTTTTCTCTCTCTTAATCCAATCTTTCTTTCCCTCTATTTATTTTTCTGTACCTGATTTGACATTGAATTCACCCACTCCAACTTACAATTCCTTCTCTGTCCTTGTGCTGTTTATTTCTCAGTCCTTCAATCTGATTGATTAAGGGGGGTACACAGTTGTTTGCCCTGTTCACTCAGGTCCCGGATGTTCGGTTTCCCTCCTCGTGCCGTTATCAGCTCACACTTTCAGCAACTTGCCCACACAAAAAATTCAAAAAACGAAACATGCAAGGGCAAGTCTAACTAACGGCAGACGCCGTTAGATGTCCTGCTGCAGCAAAATCTGGGCCATTAACTTTGTTTCTCTCTCCACAGATGCTATCTGATCCACTTAGTGTTTTCCAGCACTTTCTGCTTTAATTTCAGATTTCCAGCATCTGCAGTATTTTGCTTTTGTTTAATTCACTGTCCGGTCCGATTTTTCATGCTTTCAACTTAAACAGGAAGGTTTATGATCTTTATACTTATTGACCATGTGTGTGTAATTTTAACTGATAGGAAACTGACCCAAGAAATGCATCAGTTGAAAATAAAACCAGCATTATTTTTGAGCAATATTTCTTCACGTATTTTGGTAGTTCTGAAGGAATGCTGGGAAATGTAGTGTTTTGGTCAGCTCCTACAGAAAATCCCAACAAACTGGTATCTATCTGTATAGAGGCCTGATAACTGTGTATGTGACTGGGTGTGAGGGGCTCAACTGTCTTGCGATTAATGAATTGTACACATTTAATTTTACCTATCACAGCTGGGGGAGGGGAAGGACTCAACATTGTTGAATCACAGAGGCACAAAGGTTTATCACGCCATGGAATGCTTCACTCTTTTTTCAAGTGACTGAAAGTTCATGAAAACTTGATGTCGCCTTCATTTCATGAATATTTCTTTACCATTAATTTTACTTTTAATAAAATGTTCATATGTAATAATAAACACGCAATAGTTAACAAGCTTCTAATGTTAATTGCTTTAAAAATGTTCCTATAACCAGAGATTTAAATTCCCATTTAAATCTCTGGTTATAGGAAAATGATATATGGAGCCATTTCTACAGTTGGAACTACATCTCTCTCATTACACCAAAGCATGCAGGAATTAGAGCTGGAGTTATGCAAGAATGTGTGAGAAACAAATATCTATGAGTTCACCATTTATTTAATTAAGAATGAATGACTGCACAATATCTTCCAGCTGAAGACAAATGTTCTTCCAGCACTTCACACATTTCCCATCAGTTTGTGCCAGTACATTAGTATACTATAAATATAGTATGTTCATATGATAAGCAATAAGTCAGCCTTGTCTTCTCTGTATCTGTAGTGACAGTATTGATATTAAACATTGTCGTTCTCTATCCATTCAGCACACAGATCATGTCAGATTTTGTATATCTATAATGGAATAAATAATTTCTGCTACACTTTAACTTGCCCTCTAAATTGAAAATGAAATACTTTAACTACTTCTTTAAACCTATAATTAAATAGGAGGATCACCAAAGGTAAAATGTATATACTTAAAAATATAACAAAGTACAAGGAAGAAGATCTTAACACCTTAATTAGTTTAGATAAGACTGAGTTAGGCAAACTAACTGGAGCCAGACACTACCAGCATTAACACCTGAGCGGATTTTGGATCAAATACCTGAGCAGTTTGTCTGATACGAAAAAGAACAAGTAACTAAATATAGCATTGAATCAGCTGGCAATTGTTAGTTTAAATGCTGCAAAATAATAAACTGTTTAATAGTGGTATGGCCTGTTTACTGTAATAAAGTGTGAGTTGATAAAGTCAAAACAAAGATTGTATTGTGTTTTGTCCTGGGTTAGGAGAAATATCAGCTAATCTCTTCACAAACCATGCTGATACATTCATTGTAAATAAAATTAAATTGTGACCTAAATATTAAACGGAGGTGTTTAATTTCATTCTTGGGCTGTAGATAGGATCATCTTTTTTTACAATAATTGAATTTTGTGAATTATAGCATATATGTTTGGAACCCCTGATAAAATTCTGACATTAGATGTTCAAAATCCTATTAAATTCTCTTAGATGTAACAAACATAACGTGACACTTCACAAACGTTCTATTGAATTCTGTGGAGTTTATTGTGAAATTATTTTCATATATTATAGGATCTAGTTAAGATTGTGAAAAAGGCTGTACATTGGGACTGTTAAATGCAATGTCAATAATGAAGTGTAATGATATCAAAATGGAGGGAATGAAAGAAAGAAATAGTCCTCTCAAACGACAGATCTCGTGCATTGATGCCTAATAATTCCTAATTCCCTTCCCACAAGCTATGACTGATCAGTAATTATCAGTAGAAATCAGTCACAATAATATGCGTGAAATTTGCATCCTTCATAGAATCATACAGCACAGAAGGAGGCCATTCAGCGCATCATGTCTGTGCCGGCTCTTTGAAAGAGCTATCCAATTAATCCCACTCTCCTGCTCTTTTCCCACAGCCCTGAATTTTTTTCCTTTTCAAGTATATATCCAATTGCTTTTTGAAAGTTACTGGGGCAGAAATTGCTTGGAGAGGCGAAGTAACAGTTACTGTCGCTCCATAGTTTTAAATTAATGACCTAACTTACCGCAGTCTTTACTGCGGGCACTTCCTCCAAAAGGAAGCTGAGAAGAGCCCAGCATTAACTCCAGCGAAGCTAGGACCCATGGGAGAAGCGAGAGGAGCGATCTCTCTCCTTGACTAATCAGATTGCAGCATTTTTGACAGGCTGCGTTAACTGTCTCTGCAGGCTTGGAACATGAAAACCAGGAAGTGAAAGGTACATCATTAAAATCAGTGTAAAAACAGTTATAGACAGTGAAAAAAAGAGAGGGTAAAAATTAATCGAATTAAATAAAAGAGACAGAAGGGAAAAGTAAAAAAAAAATTAATTTTTTAATCTAAAAAAAATGTAATGACCAAAAACCATTGAAATAAGAAGGAATGAGACTCCACATTTTTAAAAGTTAATTTTTAGTTGTTTGGCAGTCATTAAGATTTACTGCGCTATTAAAACTTAATTTAGACCTGGTATATTTAAGTGTACCTGTTTTGTGATGATATTACTTACTTTCCAGCTGGGCAGATGAGCAAGTTTGCACAGTTTCAATGATTTCCCTGATTGCAGTGTGTGATGTCCCTTTAATTCAAAGTTGTCCTATCACTGGCAAACCAGTAGGAACAAGTTCTGGATTTCTGCGTCTCACTGCGCATGTGTGACCGCTGGAACTTGCTTCTCCGTTTCGCCACTAACAACGGCTCACCGTTAGTTTCCAAGCAATTTCTGCCCCATTATTGACTCTGCTTCCACTACTTTTTCAGGCAGTGCATTCCAAATAATAACTCACTATATTAAAAGAATCTCATCTCACCTCTGGTTCTTTTGCCAATTATCTTAAGTCTGTGTGCTCTTGTTACTGACCCACCCGCCAGTGGAAATAGTTTCTCCTTATTTTACTCTATCTAAACCCATCATTTTGAACACCTCTTTTAAATCTCCCCTTAACCTTTTCTGCTCTAAGGAGAACAATCCCAGCTTTTCCAGTCTCTCCACATAACTGAAGTCCCTCAATCCAGGTACCATTCTGGTTTATCTCCTCTGCACTCTCTTCAGGGCCTTGACATCCTTCCTAAAGTGTGGTGCCCAGAATTGGGCACAATACTCCAGCTGTCTAACCAGTGTTTTACTAAGCTTTAGCATAACTTCCTTGATTTTCTACTCTATGCCTCTATTTATAAAGCCAAGGATCCAATATGCTTTTTTAACAGCTTTATCAACTTATCCTGCCATCTTCAAAGATTTGTGTATGTGAACCCCCAGGTCTCTCTGTTCCTGCGCCCTCTTTAAAATTGTACCATTTAGTTTATATTGCTGCTCCTCATTCTTCCTTCCAAAGTGCATCACTTCCTACTTCTTTGCATTAAATTTCATCTGCCATGTGTCTGCCCATTTCACCAGTTTCTATGGTGGAATTTTAACCCTCAAGAATGGATGGGTTGGAGTCGGTGGGAGGTGAAAATACTAGTTTTTTGCGATCACAACCACAACCCGGCTCCAACGCGCCCACTTCTGGGTTTAACGTGGGTTTGTTTGGATGCGCGTGCGCAGCTGAATCGCAAAGGTCACGTCCCCAATAATGCTGGCGGGCGGGTCGTTAGCAGGGCAATTAACGTTGTTGAGGTAGTTGAGGTAGGTTTCTTTTAATGCATTCTGAACCAGATTCAAATTTTACATCTCTAAAACGGGTTTCCCGGGGCTTCTGAATCTTGCCAGTGAAACAGTGGCGAGATGCAGCCGCAGTTGATTTGGGTTTTTAAACCTGTGATTGTCCCATCTGGATAAAAGGTCAGTTATTGCAGCTAGTCTCTCAGTTCTCTCAGGCAAATGTTTGCCTGAGGGTTCTTGTGTTGACAAAGCTTTAGCAAAACTCTGGGGCCTTTCAAACTGACAAGATCAGGATTAAGGGGTGCAATGGATGTATTTGAGAGGACATCTTAGGAGGAGGAAAATGACCATCCATGGCAGCCACATCTTGCTGTTTTGGGATCTGCAGGTGCACAAGAGAGGCACACAACAAAGATCTGGAGAACAGCAGAAGAGCTGAGCAGAGAACAGCAAAGAGGGGAGCTGAGCAGAGAACAGCAGAGAGGGGAACTGAGTGCAGAACAGCAGAGAGGGGAACAAAAGAGGGGCCAATGTCACAGGTGGTACTACCCACATGAGAGGGTATACAGGTAGAGGCTGAGCTTCCTGGACCTCTCTGAGGAGCAGTGTCTATGCAGGCTCAGATTGAGTTGGCAGGTGGTCGCAGACATCTGCAGTCTCCTTGAGGAAGAGTTGGACTTGATGGCCAAACATTGCCCGTCGCAGTAAAAGTAACCACTGCTCTCAATTTCTTTGCCTCTGGATCCTTCCAAGGCGCCACCGGTGACATCTCCAGGGTGTTTCAGTCATCTGCACGTAAGTGTGTAAGGCAGGTGACGGACGAGTTGTTTGCCGATTACGTGAATTTCCCCCATGACAACATCAGCCAGAATGAGTGGGCAGTGGGTTTCGCCTCTCTGGCTGGCTTCCCACAGGTGCAGGGAGTAATTGATTGCGCACACGTGACAATCCGAGGACCACCACATGAGCCAGGAGTCTTTATCAACTGAAAGGGCAATCACTCCATCAATGCACAGCTGGTGTGACCACAAGAAGAGACTTATGCAGGTGTGCACCAGATTCCCTGGCAGCTCTCATGATATGTTCATTCTGCATCAGTCCAACATTCCAAATATCTTCCAAACAGGAGACAAACTTAAGGGCTGGCTCGTTGGAGACACGGGATACCCTCTGCAAACTTGGCTCATGACATCTGTGAGGAACCCCACCAATGAGGCACAAGAGCGATACAATTAGAGCCGCATGACCATCACATGTGTCATTGTGCAAGCCATAGGCATGTTGAAGATGCGCTTCAGGTGCCCCCAGATAGGTCTGGAGGTGCCCTTCAGTGCTCGCCAGTGAGGATCTCCAGAATAATCGTGGTGTGCTGCGTCCTACACAACATAGCACAACAGAGAGTTTTAGAGGTGGAGAAGGATGAAGGTGCTCATCAATCATCTTCTGATGATGACAATACTGAAGAAGAGGAAGAGGAGGAATAAGAAAATGGGGCACCCATCGCCAGACCAGCTGTGCACAATGTTGCCTGGGATGCCAGGGATACCCTCATCTCTCACAGGTTCTCTTAGTAACACCGGCAAAAAATAGGCATTGAAATACTCAGGCAGGCTGGCATAATCACCAGCAGCAACACCACCAACCCCTGTCCCCCCCCCCACTCCAACTTTGTACAAATCAGTCCTTCAACCACGCAAACACCCATTGCACATTCACCCAATGGGTACCGTCATGTATTGGTATTCATCATGAAGCAAATGAAAGGGCAACTTAACACTTGGAACACCATAATGGCCAAGACGTGGAAGTGGTGTCAATCAATAAATTTTATGTACCAGTATTAAAAAAACTTCACAATATAACATTTCTTCAAACACCCTTGTGCATATCCTTGGTGAACTACAATTGCTTGAACTTTTCTTCCTACCGCTTCTACGTGGTGCATCCCCTCTGGCTTCAGCAGAGGTAGAGGCAGGTTGCTCAGGTCCCTGCCCTGACTGCTGAGATGCTTTTGACCTACGACTTCTGGGTTTTGGAGCCCGTGAAGGCCCCACCTAAGACTGCCACACCTGCATCTGTGCAGGGGCAGACTTGGCCATCAGGAGAGGTGGCAGCATTTCCGGTACTGTTTAAAGGGGGGGTGGGCACGGGTAAGACGAGGGAACGCTTTGAGTGGAGTTCCCACTTCCATGTCCCCTTTCGCCATCATCCCTCTCCCGGGTCAGCACCACGTCACTCCTAACACTCTGATGGAGAGCGGCTTGGTGAAGATCAGTGATGCCTTGTAAGGCCATGGATAAGGGATCTGTCATCCTGTTGAAGGCGACAGACATCTCCTGCACAGCCATTGTCATGGCCTGCATAGACTCATTTGAGAACCGTGCTTGAAGCTTCATGGAACAGCCACTCCATGGCAGACATTTTCACAAATACCTGTGGCAACAATCCATTAGTGTTGGAGTTGGACTCCTCCATCCTCTCCGCCATTGTGGAGAGTGTGCGTGGCAGGTTTTTCAGTACCTCGCAAAGTTGCAGCTGTACCTCAATCATTCTTATTCTCAACTATGTCCCCCAGGGTTCAGCATGTGTCCAGCTGAGCAAAGCTTGGAGAGGAGTGCACCCTCTGATGTGGACTCTTCACTGCTGCCCCTATCACCAGTGTCTGCTAGTGCTCACTTGTGAGTTGTGATTCAGCAGGTGAAAACCCAACTAACTGGCTAACAGGACCCACCGGACTGCGAGTATTTGCGCTGGTGCACGGTTGTATGTCCTCTGACGGTGTACCCTCAGAAGGAATGAGGTCCTCTGAGGAATCAATGTCATGCATCTCCGCACATTCTTCTTGTAAGCGTAGAGGCCCTGGAGGACAAAAGAAAGCGATATGACTTAGTCCTGACAAAGTAACAATCTTGCCAATCACCATAGTCAGGTTTCTCATAGTTCAATCATTGATGAAATAAAGTCACTATGTGCGTGAAAGATGTTTAAGTTCTGTCACCAGGCATCTGTAGGTTTCCAATCTCTCCAGAGGGAGGTAGATGTGCCACTTATCTCCATGACGTCCTCCTCTGTATTTGTCAGCTGGACTAATTGTGGAGGGCCATCTCCAGTCCTCTCCCTCTCCCTTGCGTTTTGCGCTCTCTTCAAGGGGCAAAAGAACATTCCTTTGAGTGACTGATGGTGACCTATTCACTATATGGATGCAGTGCATTGGGTGAGGGTGACTATGAGAGATATGGATCACATTGAATAACAACTGGGGTGAGTGGCAGTGGTGGATGGATAAACGGGGAGGTGAGGAAGTGCATAGAAAGTGAAGGATGGTTGCTGCTGAAACTTAAGTGGGTGTGAGGAGTGATGTGATGGAGTAAATTTGGCAAGACAGAATGAGAAAGAGTGTTGTACACCACAGGATGTAGGTGAATCAGCAACTACACTTGTTTTTCCTGACCTGGTGAGGTCATTAAAGTGCTTCCTGCACCGCAGTCAAGACCTGGGAACCGTGCTCCTGCTGCTCACCTTGTCTGCCAACTCCAGCCACATCTTCTTGGTAGCAGAACCAGGTTTCCTCCTCCCATTGCTTGGGTTAATTATCTCCCTCCTGGTTCTCGCTGCACCCAGCAGTACTTCAAGGGAACCATCTGTGAACCTGAGTGCTGGCCTTGCTGTCTTTAAATCCATTGCTTCATTGCCTGCTTTCTCCTCCAAAATCCACTTTTGCATTGACGCTTTAAATAGTGGACTTCAGATTGCGTCATCCGCTGTGCAACATGGAGACTTGAAACCTGGAAGCAAAAATAATTGGCTTCAATAAAGTTGCAATTACAGATTCTGACGCGCTCGCTTTACTTCTGGGTTTCCCACCCAAAAATCTACCCCCCGCTTTCTTCAGGCAAAAATCATGCCCTATATCTATGTTCTCCTGAAGTCTGCTACTATCCTCCTCACTGCTTATTATGTTTCCAAGTTTTGTTTCATCTACAAACTTTGAAATCGTGCTCTCTATACCCAAGTCCAGGTTATTAATATATAAATATATAAAAAAGAGCAGTGGTCCTGATACCAATCCTTGAGGGACACCACTGTATAATTCCCTCCAGTCTGAAAAACCACCATTCGCCACTACTCTCCGCTTTCTGTCTCTTAGCTAATTTCATACTCATGCTGCCACTTCCCCTCTAATTCCATGGGCTAACAAATCTATTACATGGCACTTTATCATATGCCTTTTGAAAGTCCATATAGACAGCATCATTTGCACTACCTTCATTAACCCGCTCAGTTATTTCATTGAAGAACTCAATTTATTTTGTCAGGCATCACTTGCCTTTAACAATCCTTGCTGGCTGGCATTTATTAACCCATATTTTTCCAAGTGAACATTAATTCTACTTCAGATTATGGTCTCTAGAAGTTTCCCCACCATTGACATCTCCATAACATATTTCACGTCAAGAATTTAAAGTTTTTTTGTTGTACCAACTGTAGATCATAAATTAAATGAATTTGAATATTCTCAGTCCAGTTTTTAATGGGTACTAGCCAACATCATGAAACTGCCTACAGTTTGGCATAAAATGACAGGAGGTTGGTAAACCTCAATAAGTGAAGCTACAAGTATGGCTGGTATATTAAACGGAAGTGCCAAACTGATAGAGCAGTGGAGTGCATTCCTGCAGTAGTTAGATAAGAGAGTACATGATCGAGACAATGGATGCAAAAAAATGTAGAAAAGTGTCACATTTTTTTCACACCAACCTCCCTCGCCTCAATGAGTACAACCTTCACTTGTAAGTGCAAAATAGTGTTTTTAAGAAGGGTCATGGAGACTAGAAAAATGCAAACAAAAGCAATTGCTGTCCACTGGATAATGTCAAAAAATACATTAATAGTATCTTGTATAGATTGAGCTACCAGATCTAAAAAAAATCTTACCTGTTTTTGAAAAGCCCTGTGATTATATAAAATATAAAACCTTATTATAGTACTGGAAACCAGATGTTTTATGAAAAATGAATACAAAACATAAAACAAAACACTCAGGCAAATTTGCCCTTTTCAATGCGACATGGTATTATCATTGGAAAAGTAAATTCATCCATTAAACCGCAATGCTAACTTGAGAAATAAGATTTCAGTCTTGGGCCTTTTATAAAGATGTGCAACCTTTGCAGAAGATTCAATGTGCTAATGAATTTGTAATTTCAATTTCTTTACAACCATGATTTGTACTGTATACTCTAATGATTTATGGCATTGGTCATTTCACCTTTACATGCTAAGTATGTGCTAGAGATAATGTAATTAATGTATACCATCAGCCTCCATATACAAACTGATGACCTAGCTTTATTCTTTTACTGCAATCATTATGCAAAAAAAGAGTATTCATCAAAAAATGTGCAAATTATCTTAACAAGTTTGGCTCCATTTTTATTTTTAAATGAGGTTAGTAAATTTGAGATATATTTTTTTATTTTCAGCCAGTGGAAAGAGAGATACCAAGAGGCTTTAAAAATGAGATAAACAAGTCTAGTCAACCAGAACAAATACTCTAGAGAACTGAGCTGTCAGCATTACCACTCCCAACCAACAGAAACCATTCTGCACAGTGACAGGATCTTATCCCAGGAGAGCTCATCTACATAGCTCTGATCAATCACTGTTTTTATCTTATTACTGTGACTGAATTCTTGTATTAGTGGTTACATTCTACTGAAATATTTCTTCATATTTCTAAACTGCTTTGCAAAACACAGGCTCCAAAGTGAACTGTTAAATAACAATGCTACTGTGTTCACCATGTAAATGTTTGGGGAACCATACTCAAATAAAAAGTGGTGTTGCAGCCATTACTGAGTAAAGAAATTCCCTATTCGTGCCTGGTAAATACCTTTTAACAAGTCAGTGCATGCATCTGAACAAAAAACAAAAATCAAAGATTTTGTGGACATTCTCAAAAACATTGTTACCATCAAAGCTCACATTCACTGCATGCATAAAACATTTTGTCTTGGCTTCATGCCAGTTTTGTACCAATTCCCTGGTTAGAATTAGCCTTATTTGTGTAAGCAGATTGAACCAAATAACACTTTATTGGACACACAATGAAAACCCCATGGTACAATCTGAAGCATAACAATGTATTTTTCTGAATAATGTCTGTTACATTTTCAAAGGGAGGATCTTACACATATTCGATCCAAAGGGAATATTTGTTGAAAATAAGAATTTGAGTAATATTTATTCAATGGTGTTTGGTAGCATTTCAAAGCATTGATTTTAAAAGTCTTAACATGCAAAAAGGTTTTCAAATCATTCTGTTTTATATGAATTAACATTGAACTGATAAGAATGCCAAGAGCAATAACATTTTCTGTAACAGAATTTATGTGTTGATTAGTGATCCAATTTTTAATCTTCATGCCCAATGCTGGGCACTGGGACCAGTCCTGGAGCAGGAGTGATCTGTTCAAAATGGACGCGTTGCACCTCAACAGAGCTGGGACCAATGTCCTCGCGTGAAGTTCACTAGAGCTGTGGGGGAGGGTTTAAACTAATTTGGCAGGGGGATGGGCACCAGGATGTAGCATTAGAAAGGAGAAACAAGGTGCACAAAGGATTGGGAGAGACTGATAGCACTAAAGTAAGAAATAGTACGTATTAGGTGGGATCAGACTAAGAGAGAATACAAGAAGGTCTAAGATAGGTTTACAGTGCATGTGTGTAAATGCACGAAGCGTGGTAAATAAGGTTGGTGAGCTGCAGGCGCAAAAAGCCACATGGTAATATGATGTAGTGGCGATAACGGAGACTTGGCTCACAAAAGGGCAGGATTGGGTACTAAATATTCCTGGATACAAGGTGTTCAGGAAAAATAGGGAAGGAAAAAAAGGAGGGGGAGTGGCAGCATTGATTAAGGAGAATATTGCAGTGCTAGAGAGAGAGAATGTCCTTAAGGGGTCAACGACAGAATCTATTTGGTTAGAGTTATGAAACAATAGAGGTGCTACTGGGTGTATTCTATAGGCCACCAACTAGTGGGAAGGATATAGAGGAGCACATTTGCAGGGAAATTACAGAGAGGTGCAAGAACTATAGAATGGTGATAATGGGGGACTTCAACTACGCTAATATAGACTGGGATAATAATAGTGTAAAGGGCAAAGAGGGGGAGGAATTTCTGAAGTGTGTTCAGGAGAACTTTCTTGTTCAGTGTGTTTCCGGCCCAACGAGGAAGGAGACATTGCAGGAGCTAGTTATGGGGAATGAAGCAGATCAAGTGGAGCAAATGTCAGTGGGGGAACATTTAGGGAACAGTGATCATAGTATCATAAGGTTTAAATTAGTTATGGAAAAGGACAGGGAGCAATCTAGAATAAAAATACTTAATTGGAGGAGCGTCAATTTCAGTGGGCTGAGAACGGATCTGGCCCGGGTTAATTGGAATCAAAGATTGGCAGGCAAAACTGTAATGAAACAATGGGTGGCCTTTGAAGAGGATATGGTTCGGGTACAGTCTAGGTAGATTCCCACAAGGGGGAAAGGTAGGGCAATCAAAGTCAGAGCTTCTGGGATGGAAGCAAGAGAGAGTAAGATGAAGCAGATAAAAGGGGGAGTATGACAGATGTCAGGTTGATAATACAAGTGAGAACCAGGCTGAATATAAAAAGAACAGAGGAGAAGTGAAAAAGGAAGTAAGAAGAGCAAAGAGAAAGTGTGAGAATAGATTGGCAGCAAATATAAAAGGGAATCCAAAAGTCTTCCATTGGGATATAAATAGTAAACGGGTAGTAAGAGGAGGGGTGGGGCAGATTAGGGACCAAAAAGGAAATCTACGCATGGAGGCAGAGGGCACGGCTGAGGTATTAAATGAATACTTTGCATCCACCTTTACCAAGGAAGAAGATGCTACCAAAGTCACAGTAAAAGAGTTGAGATACTGGATGGACTAAAAATTGATAAAGAGGAGACACTAGAAAGGCTGGCTGTACTTAAAGAAAATAAGTCACCCGGTCCGGATGGGATGCATCCTAGGTTGCTGAGGGAAGTAAGGGTGGAAATTGCAGAGGTGCTGGCCATAATCTTCCAAACATCCATAGATATGGGGGCGATGCCAAAGGACTGGAGAATTGCGAATGTTACACCCTTGTTCAAAAAAAGGTGTAAGGATAAACCCAACAACTACAGGCCAGTCAGTTTAACCTAAATGGTGGGGAAGCTTTTAGAAACAATAATCCAGGACAAAGTTAATAGTCACTTGGACAAGTGTGGATTAATAAAGGAAAGCCAGCACAGATTGGTTAAAGGCAAATCGTGTTTAAATAACTTGATTGAGTTTTTTGATGAGGTAACAGAGAGGGTTGATGAGGGCAATACGGTTGATGTTGTGTATATGGACTTTCAAAAGGCGTTTGATAAAGTGCCACATAATCGGCTTGTCAGCAAAATGGAAGCTCATTGAATAAAAGGGGCAGTGGCAGCATGGATACGAAATTGGCTAAGTGACAGGAAACAGAGAGTAGTGGTGAGCGGTTGTTTTTTGGACTGGAGGAAGGTATACAGTGGTGTTCCCCAGGGGTCGGTACTAGGACCACTGTTTTTTTGATATATATTAATGACTTGGACTTGGGTATACAGGGCACAATTTCAAAATTTGTAGATGATACAAAACTTGGAAGTGTAGTAAATAGTGAGGAGGATAGTGATAGACTTCAACAGGACATAAACAGGCTGGTGGAATGGGCGGACACATGACAGATGAAATTTAGAGAAGTGCAAAGTTATACAATTTGGCAGGAAGAATGAGGAGAGGCAATATAAACTAAATGGTACAAATTTAAAGGGGGTGCAGGAACAGAGAGACCTGGGGGTATATGTGCACAAATCTTTGAAGGTGGCTGGACAGGTTGAAAAAGCGGTTAAAAAACATACGGGATCATAGGCTTTATAAATAGAGGCAAAGAGTACAAAAGAAAGGAAGTTATGTTGAATCTTTATAAAACACTGGTTCGGCCACAACTGGAGTATTGTGTCCAATTCTGGGCACTGCACTTTAGGAAGGATGTGAAGGTTTTAGAGAGGGTGCAGAAAAGACTTACCGGAATGGTTCCAGGGAGAAGCTGGGGTTGTTCTCCTTAGAGCAGAGAAGGTTGAGAGGAGATTTGATAGAAGTGTTCAAAATCATGAAGGGTTGAGATAAAGTAAATAAAGAGAAACTGTTCCCATTGGCGGAAGGGCCGAGAGCCAGAGGACACAGACTTTGGGTGATTTGCAAAAGAACCAAAGTCGGCATGAGGAAAATCTTTTTTACGCAGCGAGTCGTTATGATCTGGAATGCGTTGCTTGAAAGGGTGGTGGAAGCAGATTTAAACGTGTCTTTCAAAAAGGAATTGGATAAATGCTTGCAGGAAAAAAATTGCATTGCTACGGGGAAGGAGCAGGGGAATGGGACTAACTGGATTGCTCTTACAAAGAGCCAACACAGGCTCGATGGATCGAATGGCCTCCTTCTGCCTTGTAACCATTCTATGATTCTATGGGCATGATTTTTACCCCGAGCTGGGAAAGGGGCCGGGGGGGGGGGGTCAAATTGCGGACGGGAAACTCCAGGAGGGATCAGGGGTCAGTCACTGAGGGTGTGTTGGGATCGGGGGTCATTGCGGGGGTCCGCGGTCATTGGGGGGATCGGGGTCGACGGTCTGCAATCGGGGTCGGGGGTCTGCGATCGTTGGGGGGAAGGATCGGAGTCGGGGGTCTGTGATCGGCGATCGGGGTCGGGGGTCCGTGATCGTGGATCGGGGGGTCCATTATCGGGGATCGGGGAGGCGTCCGCGATCATTGGGGGCCACTGCAGGTAGGCTTGTTGGGCCTGGGGGAAGCACTTCTGCTCCTCCCGGCTCACAAGCTGTGTCAGAAAGGCCCTACCTGTTAGTTTCAGGCCTTCTCCCCTTCTTTTATGAGGCTTAAAGAGAAGGCCCGGGAATCCCAGCTCCCCGAGGTTGAAATCAGAAAATGTGGGAAAATGGAGGCCCGAAGCCTCCTTGAAAGGTTTTAAGGCCCAACCCGCCTCCTGGGAGCGGGTTGGTCGCCCGCCCCTCATCCCGCCCCGGTGAAAACCGGCAAATGGGCGGGTTGGAGGCGGGTTGGAGATGGGTCTGAAATGGCTGCAATTTTGAATGCCCCCCCGGCCCCAACCCACCCGTTTTTTCAATGTTAAATTTGTGCCCTATGATTCTATAATAGCTTAGTTTTGAGTTCATAAATAAATGTGTTAAAATTAGAAATGAGCATTGAGCAGTTTGTGTTAAACCTTCCTTAGAGCTCACTTGCTGAATCTCTGGTTAAATGAAAGGAAAAGGATATTGGGGTAGATTCAACTTGCCGCCCAGGCATTAAACTGACTGTATTTACAGATCGGCTAACTGTTACAAAAGGCTTGATTTTCATTTCTATTGATTTCAAGGAAAGAAAGAAATACTTACATTCATAAAGCACCTTTCACAATCTCAGACCGTCCCAAAGCTCTTTACAGCCAATGACGTATTTTTGAAATGTAGTCACTGTTGTAGGAAATGCGGTAGCCCATTTGCGCACAGCAATGTCCCACAAACAGCAATGAGATAAATGACCAGATCATCTGTTTTAGTGATGTTGGTTGAGGGATAAATATTGGTCAGGACACCAGGGAGAACTCCTCTGCTCTTCTTCGAAATAGTGTCACGGGATCTTTTACGTCCACCTGAGAGGGCAAACAGGGCCTCGGTTTAATGTTTCATCTGAAAGATGGCACCTCCGACTGTGCAGCACACTCTCAGTACTGCACTGGATGGATTTCACCTGGTCATCAAGTTAAAAATTCTCTTTTACAGGAATACATCTTATCCATTTTTAAAGTAGAGGATTGTATTTATAGAACACAACCATGAAAAAAGTCATTACAGTCTTAAAAGAATATAATTGCTGCAGACTTCAAACCTGATTTATGCATATTATGCCCCATAATAAAATATGCATGAATTATACATTTCATCACATTTATATTTCTTAAAACTGTGAATATGCATTCCAGTCTAATTTACTGTATGTTTAATATTTGCATATTTCAATCAACTTTTCACTAAAATGCTTACTGTTATCAAAAAAATGATCCTATCGCTATATATTATACTTACAGCAAAACATATTAAGGCTATTTAAAATTTTATGTTTTAACTAGTCTTTACATCCACTTGAAATTTTTCAGGTCTTCTGAAATGATTACATTTCACTCAATATATTTTTTATATGAAAGAGCGGCTTAATATTTGACAGTATTTTCTTTGAATTTATATAGTAGTAAGGTAATGGATTAGTTTCCATGTTATTTTTCCTTATAACGTGTGCATATTTTTTCATGTTGCTTCACTTTAGGTCCCCAAAGGTGACAGAATTGTGATTGAAAAGAAGAAATAGTAAACCAGTGCATCACATTTTGACCTCTGCTACTCAACCACTGGGTTAGAATATAGGAGCCAAGATTGAAAAGAAAACTTAACACAGCATGGATGGTGCTTCTATAAAGAAAATCTGCAGTGTCACATATGCATCACCAAGCCTGTAATCTGTTTTGTTGGGGGAAGGGAATATCATGTGACCTTAAAGCCTGTCTACAGTTTCACTTACAAGAGATAATAAAACATGTCAGTGGGAGATACTTTTCAATAAACAGGTACCTTGGAATTTTTGGAGGACAGAATCTTTTTTTAATGTAAAAGCTTTTTAGAGCATTCAGTAAAGTTTCCAGACGTTCTTGGGTTATGGCATGTTACAGGCTGCATGACATGATACTTGTAGTTTCATATAGTGAGGGTCTTATAGAATTCAGTCAATTTCATTAACTCTAGATATTGAGAGTTGGAAGAGCCAAGGTCCTTACCTTGATGTAAGTGTATGTTGGAAGAGTGAGAAGGTTGGGTCAGGGACTAGCTGAGTACTGGGTGAAAGCAAAGCACTACCTCAGAATGTCATTTTACCCAAAATACAACACAAATGCACCCCATCAAGGACTATCACTCAGCCGCACAGTGCCCCTTTGCAGACAGATCTCCTCCTACTCGAGGCTATCCTCCATGACAAAAGGTAATAGAGCGATCCTCTGTAATTCTTGAGAAGGAAACACCGAACACGCATGAACAAGAGAGGAGAGTGGAGGGCACAAAGGATAACTGATGTGATTTCAATCAGCAGTAGAATCTGGCACAGCATGTACTTCCCTCCAAATAGACTCCACAAAACCTTGACAGATGAGTGTTGGTGGAATTGTGGCCACGCCGACATCCTACTATAAATGTTCTGGTCATGTCCTCATCTCCAGCCCTTTTGGATGAAAATCTTGAAGACTATTAGGATTGTGAAATTCCTTACCATCCCCTTATATATACGGGTATGGTAGGATAGTGGTTACTTTACTGGACTAGTAATCCAGAGGCCCGGACTAATAATCTGGAGGCATGAGTTCAAATCCCGCCACGAAACTACCGGATTGTCTTAGAAACCCATCTGGTTCACTAATGTCCTTTAGGGAAGGAAACCTGAAGTCCTTATCCGGTCTGGCTTATATATGACTCCAGACCCACAGCAATGTGGTTGATTATTAATCGCCCTCTGAAATGGCCTAGCAAGCCACTCAGTTATACAATCTCGCTACAAAAAGACCTTTCAGCCAACGTCCCAGATTCTTCCATTCCCATCCCTGGGTATGGTAAATGCACCACAGGTGGTGGTACAGTGATATACAGTCAGGAAGGAGTGGCCCTGGGAGTCCTCAACATTGACTCTGGACACCATGAAATCTCATGGCATCAGGTCAAACATGGGCAAGGAAACCTTCTGCTGATTACCACCTACTGCCCTCCCTCAGCTGATGAATCAGTCCTCCTCCATGTTGAACACCACTTGGAGTAAGCACTGAGGTTAGCAAGGGCACAGAATGTACAATGGGTGGGGGACTTCAATGTCCATCACCAAGAATGACTTGGTAGCACCACTACTGGCTGAGTCGTGAAGGATATAACTGCCAGACTGGGCTTGCGGCAGGTGGTGAGTGAACCAACACGAGGGAAAAACCTATTTGACCTCATCCTCACCAATCTACCTGTTATAGATGCATCTGTCCATGACAGTATTGGTAGGAGTGATCACCGCACAGTCCTTGTGGAGACGAAGTCCCGCCCTCGCACTGAGGATACCATCCAATGTGTTGTGTGGCACTACCACCGTGTTAAATGGGATAGATTCAGAACAGATCTAGTAGCTCAAAACTGGGCATCCATGAGGTGCTGTGGGCCATCTGCAGCACAATTGTATTCCAGCACAATCTGTAACCTCATGGCCCGGCATATTCCTCACTCTACCATTACCAACAAGCTAGGAGATCAACACTGGCTCAATGAGGAGTGTAGAAGAGCATGCCAGGAGCAGCACCAGGCATACCAAAAATGAGGTGCCAACCTGGTGTAGCTAAACACAGGAGTACATGCATGCTAAACAGCGGAAGCAATAAGCTATAGACAGAGCTAAGCGATTCCACAACCAACCGATCAGATCAAAGCTCTGCAGTCCTGCCACATCCAGTCGTGAATGGTGGTGGACAATTAAACAACTAACAGGAGAAGGAGGCTCTGTAAACATCCCCATCCTCAATTATGGCGGAGTCCAGCATGTGAGTGCAAAAGACAAGGCTGAAGCATTTGCAACCACCTTCAGCCAGAAGTGCCAAGTGGATGATCCATCTCGGCCTCCTCCCGATATCCCCACCATCACAGAAGCCAGTCTTCAGCATATCGATTCACTCCACGTGATATCAAGAAACGGCTGAGTGCACTGGATACAGCAAAGGCTATGGGCCCCCGACAACATCCCGGCTGTAGTGCTGAAGGCTTGTGCTCCAGAACTAGTCGCGCCTCGAGCCAAACATGTTCCAGTACAGCTACAACACTTGCATCTACCCGACAATGTGGAAGATTGCCCAGGTATGTCCTGTCCACAAAAAGCAGGACAAATCCAATCTGGCCAATTACCGCCCCATCAGTCTACTCTCAATCATCAGCAAAGTGATGGAAGGTGTCGTCGACAGTGCTATCAAGCGGCACTTACTCACCAATAACCTGCTCACCGATGCTCGGTTTGGGTTCCGCCAGGACCACTCGGCTCCAGACCTCATTACAGCCTTGGTCCAAATGTGGACAAAAGAACTGAATTCCAGAGGTGAGGTGAGAGTGCGTGCACTTGACATCAAGGCAGCATTTGATTGAGTGTGGCACCAAGGAGCCCTAGTAAAATTGAAGTCAATGGGAATCGGGGGAAAACTCTCCAGTGGCTGGAGTCATACCCAGCACAAAGGAAGATGGTAGTGGTTGTTGGAGGCCAATCATCTCAGCCCCAGGACATTGCTGCAGGAGTTCTTCAGGGCAGTGTCCTAGGTCCAACCATCTTCAGCTGCTTCATCAATGACCTTCCCTCCATCATAAGGTCAGAAATGGGGATGTTCGCTGATGATTGCACAGTGTTCATTTCCATTCGCAACCCCTCAGATAATGAAACAGTCATGCCCGCATGCAGCAAGACCTGGACAACATCCAGGCTTGGGCTCATAAGTGGCAAGTAACATTCGCGCCAGACAAGTGCCAGGAAATGACCATCTTCAAAAAGAGAGAGTCTAACCGCCTCCCCTTGACATTCAACGGCAATACCATCACCGAATTCCGCACCATCAACATCCTGGGGATCACCATTGACCAGAAACTTAACTGGGCCAGCCACATAAATACTGTGGCTACAAGACCAGGTCAGAGGCTGGGTATTCTGTGGTGAGTGACGCACCTCCTGACTCCCCAAAGCCTTTCCACTATCTACAAGGCACAAGTCAGGAGTGTGATGGAATACTCTCCACTTGCCTGGATGAGTACAGCTCCAACAACACTCAAGAAGCTCGACACCATCCAGGACAAAGCAGCCTGCTTGATTGGCACCCCATCCACCACCCTAAACATTCACTCCCTTTACCACCGGTGCATAGTGGCTGCAGTGTGTACCATCCACAGGATGCACTGCGGCAACTTGCCAAGGCTTCTTCGACAACACCTCCTAAACCCGCGACCTCTATCACCTAGAAGGACAAGGGCAGCAGGCACATGGAAACAACACCATCTGCACATTCCCCTTCAAGTCACACACCATCCCGCCTTGGAAATATATCGCCGTTCCTTCATCGTCACTGGGTCAAAATCCTGGAACTCCCTACCTAACAGCACTGTGGGAGAACATTCACCACACGGACTGCAGCGGTTCAAGAAGGCAGCTCACCACCACCTTCTCAAGGGCAATTAGGGATGGGCAATAAATGCTGGCCTTGCCAGTGACACCCACATCCCCTGAACGAATAAAAAAAAACTTGCCCTGATTCCAATAGCACAGCATTCCCTGTAACATGTAAACTTACCCCGTTCTCATTTTATAGTGGTGAGAAATTGCCTCTTGTAGATGTCATGTTCGATTGCACCATCCGCAATAAACAAAGCAAATGTTGAGCATTGACTGCTCCGAGTGAAGCACTACCTGTCCATGGAACTGGGAAACACCATAAGGTGTCTTCCCCTTTTCTGCACAGCCACTCCCATCCTGCCCTACACCAACATTGGTTACCCAAAGAAACCTAGCCTTCCATAGTCTACATCAACACTCTGAAAAGACAAAATAATTTCAAAATGAATTTAAGATGTAATTTTACTGTTAAGTGATGTTTCAAGGACTGTAATTTGTTTCTGCATTCTTATTCCCAGTGTTCAATGGAGGTGAATTAGGACAAGTGCTGCTTTTAAATAGGGTTCATGACAAAAAGGAGTAAACCAAGAATTAATTCCAAGAGAGGATTGCAGATTTAACTCCAAATGGTCTCATGGCAACATTGTAACCCTGACCCTTCTACTGTTAAGGAACAGTCATGCTGTTGTCAGGACCTTTGATAATGCCACATGGCATCTCTAGCAGTGTGCACATATGAAATTGACAGGCTGGAAAAAAACAGCTGGTCCATCAAACCTGCCCCACACTCATGATGGCAGCACCATCATGGCTAAACACTTCTTCCATCCCCCAACCTCCCACCCTTACACCCACCACCGCAGCTATGTAATCTCTTAGGAGAAGCAAAAAAAAAGAGAAAAAAACCAGCCCAATAAGGGAAAGAAATACACTGTAAAATTCTTCTTTGACTCCCTCAGGTGATCAAAACCAGTCCTTGAGTAAATATCATATCATAGTGACATCAATAGAACTGTAATAACATGTAAAAGTTACAACTGGTAAACTTTGCAGAGCCATTTTTGAGAACTCATATGCCTTTCAGCAAACGTCTGTTTTGTCAGTATTGATGTAATGAAGTTACACAACTGCCAATATGCATTTTACCATAGGGCACAGCATGCCTGAATTAAACTGGCCAGCTAACATAAAGTGAAATCACATTTGGAATATTTATTTCCTAGTTACAGAGTCAGATCAAATAGTTAAAAATAGAGCAGTATGAAATGAAAAGTACCTCCCAAAGGCTCTCATAGCCATAAATATTTTTCATTAAGATGTCTCAGCTTGTTAGAGAAGATCAATTTTAAATCTAGGCCATGTTTCAAGCTTGCTTGTACATATTAGAGGTATAGGCTGCCTCATCTGCAGGAAATTGACACCCTGCATCGTGGCAAATGACAACAGTAAGTCAATATAACATCTGATCAAAATAAGCTTTTTTATCCTTATTGACATTGATTCCTGTAATCTCTCTTGAACTCAGCACTCTTATATTGGCAAAAACTTTAGCTAAATATTAAGGGACATATTTTCTTCTGAGGGCTAGTTTTTACAAAATAAGTAGATGTGAGTTAACAGGGGAATAAGAGCAGTAGAAAGTACTAATGGATTTTTCTTCCTTTTGATCACAACTGAGCCTTGCTCCCATGCTAAAATGTGTGATAAATTAGTTTCAAAATTTGTTAGAATTGTTAAAGTCAAATTTGAGAAATTCTAGCAGAACTTTGCAGAGGGAGTTAGAAATGAAAATGAGTTATGAATTCACATTTGGCTCGGTGTTAGTTATATGAAGGAAGGGCAAGATGTCGGAAATATCAGGGAACTAGCACTTGCTTTAAAATAATCTAAATAGAGATCGGTCCAATAATACCCGATTACATGTGTTTCTGGGTGCAAGTACAAAGGAAATTCCACCCCTAAAGTTAATTTAAATTTTATAGAAATAGAAATACATTTGTATCAGTTTGGGCCAATGTTTAAATAAATGTAAATGTATTTATTATTAGAGTGATAATTTTTTTGATGATTGAATTTGGTTTGTCAAACATATTACTTTGATACAGTACAACCACCTTTATATAGTGATATTATGAAGGCAGAATTTAGCAGGAATTTGAGCCAATGTTTCCTGACTTTCTTCCCTCCACCAAGTAGTTAAAAAAGGCTTGAATAAATATCAAGAATTTAAGGAGCTCTATAATTACATGCCATCAATAGTATTGGATATATTTTAGTGTACTTAAATTGTGTTTTAATGGAATATTAATAGCTGTAATGCATAACCAGTAATAATAGACAGACAAGCAATAAATATTTTTCTGAAATGCACTGTATGGAACATAGCAAGTGCCTTTGATGCTGAGAGGCTGTTTTCTCTGGCTGGAGAGTCTGGAACTAGGGGTCAAGGTAAGGGGGTGGCCATTTAGGATCAAGATTAGGAAAAATTTCTTCACTCAGAGGGTTGTGAATCTTTGGAATTCTCTACCCCAAAGGGCTGCGGATGCTCAGTCGTTGAGTATGTTCAAGATTGAGATCGATGGATATTTGGACACTAAGGGAATCAAGGGATATGGGTAGGGTGGGAAAGTGGAGTTGAGGTAGAAGATCAGCCATGATCTTATTGAATGGTGGAGCAGGCTCAGGGGGCCACATGGCCTACTCCTGCTCCTATTTCTTATGTTCTTATGTTTGACATAAACTGATTTCAGGTGCAGTATTTCAATGACCTTTAGGGTGATTTAGGGTCACCGTCCATCACAACATGATGGAGAGATATTGCAAAAAAGATAAAATGTACTTCCAAAAAAGGAGTAGCTTGTGTCATATGGCTGGTCTCCATGCAAGATAAGGGGTGCTTCCTGGTCTATCTGTGCAATGGGTCCACTGCTTTGAAGGTTAGTTGATATTTGTGATATACAAACTACTGCCCTTTGCATTATCATAACTTTGCAAAAATAAATTGAGATATCATTCTAGCAGAATAGGAAAATATTTATCAGTAGTGAAAGAATTATTCAATAATTTAAAATATCTTTTTCTAGATGTAAAAACATTAAATTAGTAAATATGCCTATTATACATTTTCAATCTATATTAAATGATAGTTTTTAAAACATTAGATCTGAATACTTATTTTCCAAAATTAAAATTATTTTCCATAGAATAAGTGACAACACATGTAAATCATGTTTCATTTTTTGATTATTGCATTGTATAAATAAACAATACGGCTAATTAAGACAAATTGATGTGGGAGCAAAATATGTTAAAACACGGGGATCAATTTAAACCCCGGGGAGGTTTTGGGCTGGCGAGGCGGGCCAGGGGTGGTGGGAGGGTGGATGGGGTTTGAGTGTGAAGTGCCTTCACTGCAGAAAATTTCAGGCTGGGGTATTTTCATTCCTGGGGCTCACTTAAATCTGACAGGCGGGTTTTCCACCCGATTTGTAGCTGAATGGAAAATCTTTTTTTAGTCCAAGACCGGTGGGCCTACTTAAAGGGGGAATGCTCCTCTTAAAGGGGGGATGCATTCCCTTCTGCTTGGTTCTGCCTGGAAGGAGCAATTGGAAGAATGAGTCGCAAGCAAGCCTTCAGGTTCTCAGAAGCCTCCCTGTAGGTTTTGTTGGAAGAGGTGAGAGCGAGGAGGGAAGTCCTGTATCCCAGCAGTGGAAGATGGCTTCCTAAACAAGATGTGGACCAGGCATGGAGAGAAGTGGCAGAGGTTATAAACTCCAGGAGTATGACCCCCACGACTTGGATCCAGTGCAGGAAGCTGATGTCCTGGATGTCTCCCCCTCCCCGCCCCAAAAGTCGCTGAGTGTGGGCAGAGTGTCAGGGGGTCACTTAAAAAAGTTCAAAAAAATTACTCTTCCCCTCTCTCCAATCCTTGTGGTTCCAGGTCCTGAACCTGGCCTGGACCCATAGGTGGGCTTCACCTCTGCCTGTATCAATCATCTAATAACTTCAAACCTCAACGCAGGACCGAGGGGCAGGGTCAGGAGCAGGAGCCGGTTCCTGACTGAGGGCCTAAGAGCGCGAACTCCTGACCCTGCCCCTCGGCCCTGCGCTGAGGTTGATGGCTTTGAACAGGAAGGTGGAGACTTCGGCCCACGAGGTCACCCTGGAAACTGTGGCTGAAGGCTGGGTTCAGCGGGAGTCTGCCGGAACAGCCGCAGATTTTCAATGGACATGAAATTAACTTCTGTAGGTTTGAAGTTATTAAACAACTGTATCAAATGTACATCAATGGGCCTGTGGAGTTTTCTTTGATTGAAAAATAGAGTGTATCCATGTATCTGTGTATCCCACAGCCTAAGGAGTAGCATCTCTTTAAACTGCTTTTCATGATGGCTGAGTGTTGTGGATAAATTGGCATTTAATACATTTTAACAGTACTTTTACATGAAATCTTTGCACAGCTTGTATTCATCAGTTATGCCTGTTAAGTGGCAAGTTAGCTGCTTGAGAAATGTGAAAGGAGCATTATTACAAGTGTGTCATGATTGGCTTGCTTTCTTTGGTTCCCGCTATTCAACTTGTATTGACAAAGAGAGCAAACTGCAAATGCCTGCCATTTTGATTTGGGCCTGTTAATACCAATGCAGTAAGGTAATTTAGTTTTGAAAACAAGAAAATATGACTGTAACTGTAAGCAATTTGAATAAAATATGTATGTACTATTAAATCAAAGAGTAACTAGAATACCAACTAAGAGTAGGTCTCGGATTTAATTTTTTCATAATGGTAGTAAAAAGTCAGATATATCCTTTTATTACATCCTAAGAAGGAAATTTGACTGAGCTGAAAGATGTGGGCAGCAGAGCTTTAGATGGAGTTTGTACAGGATGAAGCTGGAGAAATCGGCCCTGATATTAGCAGGGAGTCGAGATGGCAGCAGTGGGGCGATTGGGCGCGTGGCAAATCCGCATGAACCAAACGTATTATTTCCGATGCGATCGCACATTGATTGATGGTGATTAACGTCCTCTCTGGGTTTCGCGCCTGGCAGCTAGCCTGATTGACGGGCTGGCTGCTTTCAGGAGCTGCAATGCGAGAGGGGGGGGCGCGGGAAAGAGAGAGAGCCAGATGTCATCTGGCGCTGGACTGGAAGAACGGGGGGGGGGGGGGGGGGGTGCGGGGGGCGGAGAATGGAAGATCCGGCGCTGGACTGTGGGACCGGGGTGGGGTGGGGGGCGGGAAGGGGGGAAGATTGGGGGGGGGAGAGGGGAAGATCAGGGGGGAGAGGGGAAGATCAGGGGGGAGAGGGGAAGATCAGGGGGGAGAGGGGAAGATCAGGGGGGGAGAGTGGAAGATCAGGGGGGAGAGGGGAAGATCAGGCAAAGATCGGGGAGAGATCGGGGGGACATCGGGAGGGTGAGATCGGGGTTACGTCGGAGTGGGAGACATCGGACATCGGAGCAGGTTTCGAAGGTAGGTGCATTTAGTGTTTTCACTTCATTGCATGTTCTTTTATTTAATTTATTTAGTTTCTTTCTCCCTGATCTGACCCTTCATGCCTGTTTTCACCAGGCATGAATCAGAAGCAGTGGGCAAGCCGCCCAGGTAAGTTAAAAATCTTTCTACTTACTTACTCTGTCACAGGTAAAGTGCCTTCAGTACCTCAATGAGGTACATTTGGTTCTTTAACTGTCATCCTGCCGCACACAGGTGGGTCCCTGGGAAACTCGGAAGCTGGTGGTTTGGAGCTGGCTTCCGAACCCGAACGGGATTTGCGCGATTTTTGGAGCCCCCCCGCCCTCAACGCACCCGCATTTGCCTCTAAAATCACCCCCACTGAGTCTCAAGTTAACAAAAGTGTGGAAACAGGCCTTTTTTTAGGCCCTTCCTGTGCTCATTTCAGACCCAGACTCTTAAATTTGTTTGCTGTTGTCAGAGCTTGCGATGGCATTATATGGACTGAGGGCCCATTCAAAAAAGGCCCCAAGACTTGAAATTCTTTTAGTATTTTGTGGAGTCAGAAGGAGCCAGAGTGCTCCTCATGGCTCCACAAAACAACTGCGGGATATTACCGGCATGCCCTCACCCCCTCTCCCGTTCATCTCCCCGCCATGGACTTATCTCTGGGCCTTGGCATGGACTTAAGTTCATAAGGTCCTGACAATCGAGCTGCATTGGGGCGCCACACCTCACCTGATTTATTCTGATGAGGCCCAATTTACTTCAGGCCTCTCCGTTCCAGCACGCCATCACTACGGACCACCAGAATTGCGCCCGGTTTGGAAGATTCTGAAGTGTTGTCACTGTTGTAATGTAGGGAAAGGCCACAGCAAAGTCTGTTTTGCACACAGCAAAGTCCCACAAACAGCAATGAGATAATGACCCCATTTTCATAATGTTAGTTGAAGGATAAATATTGGCCAGGCAACCTGGTCTTCGACGAACAGTCTTAGAGGGCAGACAGGGCCTAGGTTTAACGCCTCATCCAAAAGAGAGCACCTCCAACAGTGCAGCACTCCCTCGGTACTGCATTGAAGTGTCAGCCTAGATTTTTACTTACCTGAATTGGAGCCAGGAAGACCACGAATGCTCCTCCTGGCTCCACAATGAAACTGAGGGCCATTGTCGGTTACCACTCACCCCCCTCCCAATCTCCTCCTCCCTGCCACCTCACCATCAGGTGTCGCCCTCCCTGCTATTGCCCTCCTTCTTTTCACGAGTGGCGCACTGCATCTTGGAGCGCGATTAGCACCTTCAGCACACCAGTCGCGTCCTGATGATGTAAGAGGAACAATTTTGCATGGTCTTCTTACGCATTAGTTTTGGCATTGCAGTTGTTGTTGCCGCAGGGTTGGCTCCCAAATTCAGGTGTGTACCAAATACCAGGGCCATATGTCTTAGCATCCTCTATATTTGCCTCCAGTCTGATAATACTTTCTGGGTGAGACTCTAATATGGAAGACCATCTGAGAGGACATAAAAGAATATTTTGATTAACCAACATCGTAATATACAGAGTTTTTTTTAACAGGGTTGTCAGCAATCGTAATTTATTTACTTCCGCAAAATAATATAGAGGCAGGCATTATATGTGTCACTCCCCCAACACTACTGTCACATTTAATTGCATTGGTAAGTGGCCTCTTTTTGTTTGTTATTTGAATAACTAACATTTGATTGGAATATGCAGCACTAACAGGCTAGTAGTAAATGTGTGCATTTAATGCTAGGAAAATGTCTAAGGTGCCTTTATAGCTGATATGAAATTAGGGCCCCATAGCTTATAAGATCCATTCACTCTATGGCCAAAAGACCAATCTATCGTAGCAGTTTCTTTTTTCTGCTGGTATTGGTTAAAGGTTTGGTTGTTTGGCCTTTTCATTTTCTTTATTTAATTGAGTAAGTCCAAAACACTGTAATTAGCTTATTACAATTAGTTAAATCAATATGCCCCTCTAATTTATGTGAATTGAGCCTGTAAAGCAAAAAAGCTTGAAATGGAATAACTGCAAATAAAGTCTATTTTACAAAAGAAAACTCATTTAAATAGACTTAAATTTCTTTAGTTAGATTGCTGTTATAATATAAGGTAGAATTGAAAAATTGAATCCAGCAAATTAACTAATGATGCAAACAGCTACTCGAACAAGAGCCAATGAAATGTGAGATTGAAGCCAGCAGACAATGTTTTATTTCACACAAAGGATACATGGCTCTTCATGCAAAACGGTGCATCAGAACAAAATCATTACAAGTTGTATTTGGTGTTATAAATCATTATTTGCAATAGAAAAATTAAGTAGTTTCTTGAGTAGACCCATTACTTTCTTCTAACCATGATAAAAAAAATAACGGAGGGGTTTTAGAATGGGTAGTTAAATGAGCCCACCATAATTGCGTTATTTTGTGAAACACCTATTGCATTTCATAAGGACATGTAGATTGTCTACTAGATAGTGATATGTGAAAAGGATTTGGGTGTACACAGATAATACAAATTCCTATTGTCCGTCATTAATTATTTAATCTCGAAGTAAATTATGTGCTGCATCTACGTACATTGCATTGTTGTTAGTGTCCTTTATCATATATATTTTATCTTATTAATAGAGCAAATGAGGAAGGAGGATACATGCTGAGCAGTTCTTACTGTTCACTTCAATGGAAATAAAATTTGGGAGAGATGTATAAGGGGCTTTCGACTAGCTATCACCTCTTTAACACTATCGCACGAAGTCAAGATTGACCCTAATTTCTCAAGTTCTATCTTGTACAGAGTAATATACCCTCATATTGAAACTTGAAGACAATTTGAGCTACTTTCTAGTCACTGGAATAATTAACCAGATTATATTATCCTTTTCCCTGTGTGAGTAATCATCTACACATAGGTTCAGGAGGATTTAAAATAAATAGTACACATTTCCATTGAAGGCAATGGAAACAAAAATCGGGAGCGATGTAAAACGGGCTGCCAACTCACTATCACCCGTTTTAGTCTCTCGCACAAAGTCAAGATCTACCCCAATGTGTTACAATAGGGCAGGATATCATACTGATCTTTGCCTTCTTACCTTTTCAGCAATGAATCCACTTTATTGTTAAGGAATAGCTTCTAAAAGATTCATAATGCCCACCTATTTCTCTATTTCTTTAAATTCCAACTAATAGTTCAGTTCTGTACATTTCTTGCTGACTGTTTAAAAGAGTTCAAAAGAAGGCCTTTGAAGAGCAAACTGCCTGAAACACGTAACAACTGTTCTTGTTATCTGGTACATACTTACTGAATTATGTATGTTTTGATGGTATTTTGCAGATATAAAAGCTTTAATAAGTAATGCACCACATTTCTGGGAACTGAAGTTCAATAAGGACATGGAATTTTATTATGCATAATATTCCATGCTTTTTCTACACTCTTGTGATCTTGCGTGACAAGAAAACACGAGAGTTGTGACTTGCACCAAAGATTTACCTTCTACCAGATAATAAATGTGATGAATCTGTGTGTGGAAACAAAATCAATATGTGCACCTTTCACAAACACAGAATCATAGAATATAACAGCACAGAAACAAGCCATTCATCCCATAATGTATCTGCTGGTGGTTTTCTCTACATGAACTGCCTAATCTACTCCCATTTTTTTGCTCCTTCCATTTCCCATTTAATATTTCTCTTTTCAAGCAATGAATAAATTTCCTTTTAAAAGAATTTATGTTCCTGAGCGGAGGCTTGAGAAAAGTCAGCCCCGGCTCTAAAGCATGAGGACAATGTTCTCGGAGACTTGCCGTAAAGAGGTGCTAGCAGTGCATCACAACCATATGGGGGGTTTGTATCTTCATATGATGTGTGGCAGATGGTTGGAAATGTTGAGGATTCCAATCCATCCTCTGCAGCAAAATCTCCAATGTTATGCATCCTGGAGTGAGTGGCAGCTACGGGAACATTTGTAAATGTCTCCCATAGCAGTGAGGCCACCAGCTATTGCATGCCTCCAATTTGAAGCATTTGCATACTAATAGTCTGCAGGCTTGGGGGGGATTGTATGGAGAGATCGATAACTATCGGTTTCAGATTTTTCCATAGCAGCATCTCGAAGAGTCTGGAGGACATCTGGTACACTATCTCAGAGGCTTAGGGATCTCAGTGAATCCATTAGGTCTGTTCCGCCACAGATCAGTGGCCACCAGGATGCGGTCCCCAATTCCAGTGGAATAGCTAGAGAGCAATCTGAGCACCCTCAGGGCAGCAACAGAAGAGAGCTGTCTGGACAATCCCCTCAGATACCTTCACAGGTGAGAGCATGTCTGCAGAACCAGCCTGCTAAGGAGTCAAGCCCAGAGATGCAGTTTGCTGTGGATTCATCCCAGTACCCAGTGGCCCTGAAAGGAGGGTCACCTCCATCCCAAGAGTTTTATTGTAAGGGTCATCAGCCGCCCACATCACAGACTACAGACCCTCTGGGGGCACTTAGAAGAAATGCAAGAATAGGCCAAAGGAGAGATCAAAAGCTCACCAGGCATACGCACAGTGATGATTCTTAGTTAATGTTTCTGCATTTTGTTTGAGTACTTTAATAATATGTTTAGTTCTTGTAATCTGTATGCTTGTCTTCATTCTAATATAAACTGGAACTGAAATTGCCAATACTGATCTATAAATTTGATTCATACATGTCAATGTAAGTGGAGAGACTGGAAAGAGATCATGGGGGTGGAATAATGGTCTTCATGATATTTACTGAGGTAGAATTTCAATAGACAGATCACATATGACTGAAGGTATCTAGAATAAGTCTGCTTTACAGCTCTTGATTTGAAGCTGATGGTGATGCTGCAGCATCTTCTTCATGTCATTATGCTTCTGCCTCTATGGTTTCAGGTTCTGCCTCTCCTTCCTCCATGATGATACCTATATGCAGGCTTTTTTTGCAGAGCAAAATTGTGGAGAACAGTATAGGCCCATGACAATTTTAGAGATGGGGCTAGAGCGTACTGCAATGAACCATCTGACCTGTCTAGTCACCTGAATCTTCATTTTAACATAACAATTGCTTGCTCAGTCATAATATAAGTTCAGATACAAGCTTCATTATAGTGATCCTCCACTCTACTAGTGGCCCAATACAGTGATATCATGTGCCAGGGTAGTACTGGGTAATCCTTGTCACCAAGTTGCCATCCTGTGGCTTGCTCATGATTCTGAAAGAAAAAAAGAACGAAAGAAAAAGAAAGAAAGAATTTGCATTTCTATAACACATTTCACAAACTCAGGATATTGCAAAGAACTTCAAAGCCAATTAAGTACTATTGAAGTGTAGTCATTCTTGTAATATAAGGAAACACAGAGCAGGCAATTTGCACATAGCAAAGGCCCCGCAAACAGCAATGAGATAAATGACAAGATAATCTGTTTAAGTGTTGTTGGTTGAGGGATAAATGTTGACCAGGACACCGGGAGAACTCCCCTGCTCTTCTTCAAATAGTGTGATGGGATCTTTTATGCTTATATGACAGGGCAGACAGGTACTAAGTTTAACTTTTCATCCAAAAGACACTATCTCCAACAATGCCTTACTATCTCATTACTGAATTGAAAGACTGCATGGACTGTTGATTTCCTCATGGTAAAGGAGTCATGGCAGCTTTCTGTACACCTGGTATTAACATAAAGGAAGCTGTATCTGTAGTCATACACCTGTTGCATGTTGGAAGGAATAAAAGCCCGTACAGTTAACAAAATGGTGAGGGCTGACAGTTGGGGTTTGTATTGCCACATGCAGCAGTCGATTGCCCCACAAACTTTTGGAGATCATCCCATCTGAAAATTGTTATTTGTGTGGCTGTACAATTCAGAGGTCGTGTGCTTCTTTAACCACTTCCGGCAAAATTTCTAATCTGGCACAAACTGGGCAGGTCTCTGACACATCCAGGATCTGTCCCAGTTTCTGGGTCCAGAGTGAATGATTGCCCTACTTCTGCCATCCCACACCTCCAAAATTTTGGGTCCATTTTTTCTAAACTGCCCATTAATCCTTATTAATATATATTTAACTTCAGATTCAAAAAAAATACTTTTTGTCAACTTTTTTCATGACTTCCCATAAAGTGGTAACTTAACTTTACAATACTTTTGAGATATATAAATATGCTGCTGGATCAGAGAGAAAAATAAATAGCTGCAATCTTTTAGAAAAAAGCAATTTTTTTTGCCAACGAAGCAAAACCTATATTGGTAGTTCAGTTGGACGTGCACTGCTTTACTCTAATCCAGGGCCTGAAATGCATAGCAATAGGTCAAAGAAAATAATCAATTATTTGATCTTGATGGGAGCTTCATCCACATCTGCATGAATGAATTTCTGATTGGTGGGACAACTGTTATGTCAGGATCCATGAAGCAGGGCAAGGTAATGGATTAGTCACCACAGCTTCAATTAATGGTTTCAGTTCCCAGCGGCATATTGATGTCCATCAGCTAAGAGTTCCTGTCAAAAGCAACCAGACAGCAACAACGTCAGTTGCACTTAATTTGCAGTGCGTGTAAAATCCTGAAGCCAAGAATTGACAGACACATCCGATTTTACCTCAGGACAACATATGAATTATTTTCCTCTTCCAGAACACTTTAGATTGAAAGACAAAATAATTCAGTCGTGATGAGTGAGGGATTAGTGCACAGTATTCATCATTTAGATTCATAAACAACATATAATGCTTCCTTGCAGCGCTAAGTACTACACAATAGAAAAATCAAGGATAATATCTTCTATGGCTAATATTTTGCTGGTGTGCACAAACATTTGAAACTTCAGAAATCTCTAATCAACAAAGTGATTATTAATAAAAAAATATAGAAGCCCTTACATCTTTTTGTTGACAATCTTGAGCACCACCAGTAAGAGATAACAGAGAGCCATTAATAATGCTTCTACTTTGTTTTCATCTCCTATTGCACCAAGCTACTTACATTGCATACATATTGTATTTATATAGAAGTGTTTGTGCTGGGAATTCCTGGCTGCCTCTCTATACTGGGGCTATGAATTAACTGTCTATTTTCTATATTCTATCCAGCAGCTTTCAATGGCACATGGTTCAAACATAGCTTGTCACAACTAATATTTTCACTTGTACACCCTAATCTAATTTTAAGTGCACTCATAGGCTATGTAGCCTCACTTTGCATACAACTACACTTAATATTGCAAAATATGCTGTCAATTGATCTCGTAATGTGTATGTTAAACTTAGCATGATTATCATTTACTGCCTAGAAAAATTATGTAACCTTCCAGAAATCAGTATTAAAATATTATAAAGCTGCAATGCTGAAATTCACCAAAATGGAGAGTATTTCCTTAGTTATGGCACTCACTCAAAAACTGAAATCAAAACCTTAAAAGAACTGGCAAAATGATTACACAGTTCTAAAATATCCCATGTGCCCATTTGATGTGGCACACATTAGTACACAAAGGCTATTATTGAAAGCAGAACATTGAAAAACGTAAATTAATATTCAGCAGAAATAACACAGATGATGTCTATCTCTGAAGGCAGCAGTTCTTTCTCGTCGCATTGCTGGTTTTATGTTGCTCCAAAAGCCTTGTTTTAAGACAGACTCAGTTCTGTCTGAATGTACCAATATCACACAACAGTGACCTTGAATGTTAAATCCATGACAAATATGTCCAGTCAATGTCAACAACTGTCCAGAAAACAACTCAAGGCATTTGATGTGAAATGTTCAAATATGGTAAAAGCCTGCCTGAAGTTTTGGATGCATTTGTTTTAAAGATCATTCAGACAATGAATCTCTTGGGAATTATGCTGTTATTCCTATTTGCTTCAATTGGATACAAAAAGTAACAAGCAGACCTTTGGGCTCCAAGCTGTATACAGCATGATAATCTTAGACTATGCACGGGTAAATAATTCAGGATAAATATAAACCTAAAGGAAGGATGTTACTGCTCTATATTTTAATGCCTTGATCAATTTATGTATATTATGCAAGAAGTTTCCTTTATGGGCTATTGTACTAAGTTCCATCTAATATGAAGTCATGCTCAACTCCTTTATTGCAAGTATATATGTTGCATAAGTCAACAAATTGTAATGATTTAATATAAAGCAGCAAGTAAAATTACTAAAGGCAAGGCTCTCTTTCATTCTAAGAAGTAAATGAATGCTTAGAAAATCCTGTGGGGCCTGCAGACCTCTGTACCTTTTCCCAATATGCATTCCTCGCATGTGATGCTCCATGCCAAGAGTACAAACAAGTAACATTTACCCAAATATGTTTACATTGCATGCAATTTTCCCAACATGCACAAACCATTGTACACAAACCATTGTCAGTGGATAGATTTATGCCAAATGCATACACAAATTAGCGGTTTAATGAATAACTTTTCCCACCACATGCAATTTTTGAATTCAAACTCATGGGTAAATAAGATCAGACTGAATTAGAGGGTGGAATTTCCTGATTGTGTTGTTTACTCCCAATTTGTGCTCAATGTTTGCACTTGCTGTGTTGTTTCTTCCGGCTATTCAGGATTTGAATAAATTAATATTTTGTACGAGCTCCTGCCTACCCAGCAGATGTTCTGAGGGAGCAGTCACACATGGAGCACATCTGTCAGACATTTAAAGGACTGTATTCTTAAATTCAAGTGAAGGGGTTTAGAGCTACCAAATTCTTGGAACATGGAGGGTTCTCAGATGCTGCACTTGAAGTCATCCTGGATTAAGTTAGTTAAAAGAGGCTGCTCTCTTTGGATCTGAAGGGCACCATCTCCAAAAAACCTAATAGCAGAGAGCTGACAGGGAGAATGCTATTTGCAATTCCCAGAGGACCTTGCTCCAAATGCAGAAGATACTAGACCTGAGGAAAGCTGCCAAGGTAAGCCTATGCAATAAATTTCTATACCAAGTAGCTGCTCCCAGTATGCATGTCATAAAGTGATTCCTCAGAAGCTGTTAGACTTTACTGCTGTCACATCCAAAGCATTCATACAATCTTACAGCCCATTGAATGTTAATCATGCATGGCTATACTGCAGCATGGCTCAAATACAAGCTGTAACTTACATCTGAAACTGTTGTCACAGCAAACCCTTCTAATGCAACCTAGCTACATGATGCATGTTCCTTCACATTCACACATAAAGGGCGGCATGACTTGGCACTTGTGTGTCACTGTACATGGTCTTGAAACTTGCAACATCTCAAAATAGCTTCTCTATTTTCAGGAACAGATGGCACATAATAAAATTAACAGACCCAAATGCCCAGAAATTTCAAGCCCTTGAATCCCTTTGAAGAGGCAATACCAAACATCATTAGTTAGGAAAGTATGGAGGGAATGGAAAAGGGTGAGTTGAAGACCCCCCCCCCCTCCACCCCCGCCAAGCTTAGGGCTAGTACCATTCTACTTTTGTTATGTTTTCATCCCCTACTGACTCACTCACTGGCATACACTCAACCACTAAAATGATCACACAGTGTATATTGCAATGCAATGACTGTTTGAAGGCACAGCTGAGGCTGCTATCTCAAGGTGATGGCATATCTTTCCCATCTTGTCCCCTACACATGTGATAGTAGGTGTCCCATAAAGGACTGGCCAACCATAGCAGTGGTGGATGTGACTGGATCAGTTACAGGGCCATCTCAAGAAACAACACATGGACACCTCCAGCACACTTTTTCTGGGGATTCACCTAGAAGTTATCGGTTAAGAGTTAGAAGTTTCACACAGTACACTAGTGTTCAGGGAAAAAAGCATAGGAAAAAAATCTAACACATGAAATGAACTTGGATAATAAATTAATTGCAATGTATTTGAACTTTATTCACAGAGTTTTTTTCTAACTGTGTACAATAAGGTAACAGCACAGCAAAAGATGAGTAATGTTAGCTGAGGAAGTGCAGAAGGCAGTTTTTGCAGAAGGTGCTTGGGCCAAAAGAATTAAAGGGACATCTCAGACATTTAGCTGAATGTCCCTTGGATTAGCATCTGGTACACCAGTCTTCCTGGCTGCACTGGGATTTCTGCAGTCACATTCTCTTGGTCACAATTTGAGTGGGTTTATTTTAATTATACAAAGTTTACTTTGGCAACATAATTTGAGTTTTAGCATATGCTCATATTTGGAATATCTTACAGTCTTTAGTCTACCTAGATCCTGGCTTGACACCTTGGTTGTTTTGGGTGTCTGTATCACTGTTGCTGGAGTCTCATTTCCATGGTCTGGTATTGTGACAGCTCTCATTTGTGAGACTTCTGTTTTCCGATTCCTTCTGTGCGTTTGAATTTCATCTGTTGTTAGCACTGGGATAGGTATCGCAACAAGCGGACCTGGATCATTACCCATCTTTTGCTGTGCTGTTACCTTATTGTACGCAGTTAGAAAAAAACTCTGTGAACAAAGTTCAAATACATTGCAATTAATTTATTATCTAACTTTGTTTCACGTGTTAGATTTTTTTCCTGTACTTTTTTCCCTGAGCACTAGTGTATTGTGTGAAACTTCTAACTCTTAACCTATAACTTCTTGGTGAATCCCCAGAAAAAGGAATAAGTGTTCTGGCTGGCTGTAGGGATTCAGGTATCCTTGTGTTGTTTCTTGTGATGGCCCTGTAACTGATTCAGTCACTTCCACCACTGCTATGGTCCTGGATGTTCAAATTAGATTTGTGAATACATTTCTGGTTATGATGATATGATAGTCTGTCATCAATGCTGGTATAGTAAGATTTTGGTGGATCGGTCTTTCCAGTAATAATTACAGATTTCCACAATCCAATTTTATTATTGTGTTACCTTCCTTCAAAGATATTCCTGCTAAATTATAGTAATGTTTTATGCATGAGCCGGTTCTCGTGGAGACACTTGTGGATTTTTCACTGTAGGCTGGAGTTTTTGGGATTGTTCAGAATGACTGTTTTTATATGTTGACCCATAAGTAGTTGCCCTGGGCTGGCTAGATTACCAGTTGATATCGATCTGTAATTTAACAGTCCTAAGTAGAAATCAATTCCATCCAGCTATGTTTTGTTAATGCTATTTCAATCTGCACATACTTCTCTTCAAGACCACTATTCCTGTGGTATGGACTGGCGAAGGTGTGCTTCAATTATCACTGGCCTGCAAAATCTTTAAACATGAGGGATGTATATTGTGACACATTGTCTGTGGACACTGAGTCACACACACCATCGCACAGATGACTTTTTATATTCAGCAAAGATGTCACTTCAAAGTAATAAATGTAGTAGTCTACGAGTAACAGAAAGGTTTTATTCCACATGAACAAATCTGAAACAGCATTTGCTGTGGTCTGTTTGGTCTTTCCTGCAGCATCATTGGTTCTTTTGTTTGATGATTTTCTTGACACATTTTGCACAATGTTCAACCTCCTGAACGTCTCTGGTCATGCCTGGCCAGTAGACCAGATCTCTAGCTTTTCTAAGATACCCTGCAACTATGGTCAAATAGACTTCGGTATAACAATATTTTTGACTTTGAACACAATATTTACAGCATCTCATGATGAAAATGCCAGTATTTCAAGATATCAATCATGGATAAGGGCATCTCTGATCACTTCCTTGTATCCTTCTCCACCCACATCCTACTTCCCCCTCTCAACCCCACCTCCTTCTGTGTCCACTCCTGGAAGAAACTTTCCCCCGAGTCACTTACAATAGCACTTTCAAATTCCCAACTGTTTAGCCCTCCATTCACCACAGCATTTCTGCAGCTACTGATGTGCTCGATCACACCCTCACCTCCACCTTTAATGCCCTTGTCCCCATTAAAACCATTACTCTCTCTCACCCTGGTCTTTCCCCTGGTACGGCCCTCATCTGCGCTCCCTCAGGTCCAAGGGATACAGACTTGAACATTTATGGCGGACAACTGGTTTAGCCATTCATCACCAGATCTGGCTGGACCACATAAAGCACTATCGGGTCCTGCTCTCATTTGCCAAAACTGCTCACTATTCCAGGATCATCCTGGAATGCGAAGATAATCCCCGGCTTCTTTTCTCCACTACAAACCATCTTCTTAAACCCCTCTCTCCTGCCCCCTCACCTCCAACGAAAAGTGCGAGGAGTTCATGGAATTTATTTGTCACTAAGATTGAGTCCATCCGTTCAGCTGTCTCTGCCGCTTCCTTCCCTTCTAGCACACCAAACCAAACTTCCCCTACGGTTCCCCCCTGCCCTAGCCCTGAACTCATTTTTTTCTGTAGTTTCTCTCCTATATCCCCTTATGCCCTCTCTGAGCTCATCTTGACCATGAGACCCACTTCCTGCTCCCTCGACCTGATTCCCACTAAACTGTTGACCACCCAATTTCCCTTCCTGGCCCCCATGTTAGCTGATATTGTAAAGGGTTCCCTCTCCTTGGGTACTGGCGACCTCCCCTTCAAATCTGCCGTCATCACACCCCTCCTCAAAAAGCCCACCCTTTAGCCCTCTGTCCTTGCAAACTACTGCCCCACCCCGAACCTCCCTTTCCTCTCCAAAGTCCTTGAACGTGTTGTTACCTCCCAAATCCATGCCTATCTTTCCTGCAACTTCATGTTTGAATCCCTCCAATCAGATTTCTGCCCCTGCCACAGTACTGAAACGGTCGTTATCAAAGTCACAATTGACATCCTATGTGACTGTGACCGTGGTAAACTATCCCTCCTCATCCTTCTCGACCTGTCTGCAGCCTTTGACACGGTTGACCACACCATCCTCCTCCAACGCCTCTCCTCCATCGTCCAGCTGGGCGGGACTGCCCTCACCTGGTTCCATTCCTGTCTATTCAGTCGTAGCCAGCGAATCATCTGCAATGGCTTCTCTTCCCGCTCCCGCACCGTTACCTCTGGACTCGCCCAAGGATCTACCTTTGGCCCCCTCCTATCTCTCATCTACATGCTGCCCCTCGGCGACATCATCCGATAACACAACATCAGGTTCCAGATATACACTGACAACACCCAGCTCTACCTCACAACCACCTCCGTCGACCCCTACACTTTCTATCATTTGTCACATTGCTTGTCCGACAGCAAAAATGTCCTCCAACTAAATATTGGGAAGACCAAAGCCATTGTCTTTGGTCCCCGCTGCAAACTCCGTTCCCTAGCCACCGACTCCATCCCTCCCACTAGCCACAGTCTGAGGCTGAACCAGACTGATCACAACATTGGCGTTCTATTTGACCCTGAGATGAGCTTCCGACCACAAATCCACTCCATCACCAAGGCCGCCTACTTCTACCTCCGTAACATTGCCCGTCTCCACCCTTGCCTCAGCTCATCTGCTGCTGATACCCTCATCCATGCCTTTGCTACCTCCAGACTGGACTATTCCAATGGTCTCCTGGCTGGCCTCCTATTTTCCACCCTCTATAAACTTGAGCTCATCCAAAACTCTGCTGCCCACATCCTAACTCGCACCAAGTTCCATTCACCCATCACCCCTCTGCTCACTGACCTACTGCCTGGGAACGCCTTGATTTTAAAATTCTCATCCTTGTTTACAAATCCCTCCATGGCCTTGCCTCTCCCTATCTGTCCAACCTCCTCCAGCCCTACAACCTACCGAGATCTCTGCATTCCTCCAGTTCTGGCTTCTTGCGCATCCCCGATTTTAATTGCCCCACCATTGGCGGCCGTGCCTTCAGCTGCCTAGGCCCTAAGCTCTGGAATTCCCTCCCTAAACCTCTCTGCCTCTCTACCTCTCTCTCCTCCTTGAAGACGCTCCTGAAAACTTACCTCTTTGACCAAGCTTTTGGTCACCTGTCCTAATAACTCCTTATGTGGTTCCGTGTCAAATTTTGGGTTGCTAACAGTCCTGTGAAGCACCTTGAGACATTTTACTACGTTAAAGGCGCTATATAAATGTGAGTTGTTGTTGTTGTTGTTGTTGACGACGACGACCTGTACAAGAAGAAGGAGAACAAAAAAAACAACTTGCATTAATATAGCAGCTATAAAATGTCCTTGACATAGAAATAAGAGGAATGGATGCTGAGCCCTATAACTGGTTAGTGGAAGTGGCTGAAAGTTAGGTTGAAAAGATGGGTTAGAGAAGATTTTAAATAATGATAATTAAATAGAAAATGGACACAATTAGGGAGGAAGTTCCAGAGAGAGGGACCAAAGTGATTGAAAGCTTTCCTAACCAATAGCGGGGCTACGGGAGGAGGGGATGCACAGGAGGCCAGAGTCAGAGGACTGATGGGTAGGAGAGGTGAAAAATAGCTGGAGGAGTTTGCAGAGTTAGGAAGTTTGTGAGGCTTGAAGGGATATAAAGATGAAGGCAAGGATTTTAAACTGGCTATGTTGGAGGACAGAAAGCCAGTGAAGGTCAGTGAGAGAGGGGGTGAGGAGTGATTGTGACTTAATGTGGGATCGGATGTAGACAGCTGTGTTTTGGACAAATTTGAATTTTGTGGAGGGTGGATGGCCAGCAAAGAGAACATTGGAGTCATTGAGTTTGGAGGTAACAAAAGCAATGCTAAGGACTTCAGCAGCAGTGGGAGTATTGAGGTCGGAGGGAAGACGGGCAATGTTGCCGAGGTGGAAGTAATGGACTTGGTAATGGAAAAGACGTGGGGCATGAAGTTCAGCTTTGGATTGAACATGATGTCAAAGTTGCACACAGTGTAAGTGGCATGAGAGAGGAGAATGGCATCAATGACAAGAAAGCGGAGTTTATGGTGGATACCAATAAAGGTAGCTTTCGTGCTCCAGATGTTCAACTAAAGCTGTGACTCATCCAAGGTTTTATATCAGACAGGTAGTCTGAGCGCAGAAGTGTTCATGCACTTCATCACAAAATGATGGAAAGGGAGAGCTGGATGTCATCAGCATACATTTAGAAACTGATCCCATGCCCGTTAATGATGTCACCAAGGGATGGATTCTTGGTGAACTCCAAAGATGACAGTGTGGAACAAGGAGGAGAATACATTGATGGAGATGTGCTGGCTTCATCTGGATAGGTAGGAATCGAACAACACAAGGGAAGACCCAGGGATCTGGACAACAGAGGAGAGGCAGTGGAGGAGGGTAGCATGGTCAACTGTGTCAAATGCTATGAGTAGTGATAATATGCCATGGCCACAGTTATAATCAAGGTGAATATTTTGAGTGGGGTTGATGGTGGTTTTGAAGAGGAGATGTTGCCAGTGGAAAGGAACCATTAACAGTACCAGCTGCCATGGGGTCCAGAAAGGGTAGTGGAGTGGGGAGGGAATCATTGGAGCAGATTGGTCTCGTAGAACAAATGAGTTTGGAAACAGCAAGGGGGAGATGGGAGAAAAACTGCAAACTGGAGAGGGTTGATGAGGATGGCTCACACTGTCTTAGCACAGGCATGAGGTTTTGCTCATGTCACAATATCAGGGTTGTGATTCCCTCCTGAATACAGCTGGCTTCACAGAAAGTTTTGACCCTTTTGTTTGTTGTGAGGATGATGTTATTTGATAACTGCCACTGGTGTGGAGGCTTAATTTAAATTTATGACACAGCCATTTGTGAAAGCTCTTATCTGTAAAAGGTGGAAATCCAGTTTCTGGATCATAGCCAGGCATGCTTAACAGGCCACAGATTTCTTAAACAATCCAAATTGGATGTCCAACAGCAGTTCAGCCAAACGTATGAGAAACTGTGACAGCTTATCTATCGTATTTTTAACTGTTCCATGCTGGTTTTCAGAGCTGCCCAGATTATTAAACATTTTGTCAATATGCGCAGATTCAAAAAGTCACTATCCACAAAGAGAAACTGCTTCTTTGTAGATTTCAAGAAATTTGGGGCTAATATTCCCTCCAGTTTGGTACTATATTAACTTCTGAACCTATTGAATACATTCCAGCTATTATTGCTGCCACAGATAGCCATCATCTCACAAGTGTATTGAAAACATTTGTTTTCAGATCCAAGGGAACTACCATCATCTTCATTATAATCATCTGTCTGTATTCTCAATATTTCCCAGCACTACAATGAATGGCTTTCATTTGAAGACTTTTCTTTACATCTTGGCGGACCTAACATTTCAACAGGGATTCCTGAGGATGACTTCATGATACTTGAAATACCTGCGCACAGGAGATACTGAATTCTTGTGGTTGAGATATGGGGCGTTAAATTGGTTAACCCCCGAAAATGGGTGCTGGGATCAGGGTGCGCGATTAACCAGCATTTGGATGAGCACTTGAAATGTCATAGCATACAAGGCTACGGACCAAATGCTGGAATATGGGATTAGAATAGACAGGGCTGATGGCCGGCGCGGACACGATGGGCCGAAGGGCCTCTATCCGTGCTGTATAACTCTATGACTCTCTATGACTCTAACCCACACCCAGTCGTTGAGACGCAGGCAGCGTGTAACATTCGTGCTGCCTGATGATTTCTATGATTGCTGCGTGCAGCCAGCGCTTCCTGTGCTATTGATTGGCTGCACACACCAGCAGGGGGCCCCAATATAGAGAGTGGCTAGCACTACTTAAAGACAGTCTGCACCTCTTAAAGGGGCGGTGCACTGTGGCTGCAGGACGACCTGGAATTGGTGTGGCAACTAACTCTGTGCTGGAATATACTGAGAAATGGCTGGGCCTGCGAGACAACGTGCACCAAGGTTCTCGGACGTGCACTAGAGGCCTTGGTGCAAGAGGTGGACGCACAGAGGGGCATTCTTTATCTGCAGGGGCGGGTGGCCCTCCAGACATGTGCTAAAGAGGCAGTGGGAGGCTGTGATGGATGAGGTAAATGCCAGGAGCTTCACACCATGCACATGGATGCAGTGCAGGAAGAAGTTCAATGATTTGACACGAGTGGTCAAGGTGAGTGACTTCAACTGTCAAGTGGCATCTCCCACCAACTGCACCACTAGCCTCATCCACTGCGCCACACAGTGCACTGCCCCTCCCCCACCCACCTACCAACAAAGTCTTTCCATCAGTACGCAACTCTTCAAAGCAGATGCAGCATCTCAACCTCACACAGTATCACTCTTGCAAGCCGCACATCTACAACTCACAGGTCACACACACACTGGCAGCTATTCAACCATAACAGCCACATCACCCAAACATCTTGCAGGACATACACTGACACACTTCCCTCTTTCTTGCAGGAGAAGGTGGTGCAGAACAGTCGGTAGCAGGAAAGACCTAGGGGAGGACAGGCATGCCTACACGTCCTCACCCCCATGGAGGAGACAGTGCTGGGGATCATTAGACAGGCCGTCGCTGTGGCTGTGGCCATTGATGGTACTGGAGGTATTGATGATGAGGGTCTCTGCATACCAAATGTTCCTTATCCTAATGCTCCCAAAGCACTGAGTGCAACGGAGCACCGAGTGAGACAACTGAGAGTTTGCTGAGTGTGGGAGTTTAAGAGTTAATCTCTTTTAAGTCTAGTGTAAATTGCTATCAGCTGTTTAAGTTCAATTACTCTCAACTGTTCAAGTTCAATTTTAAAGTTTAAATTTTTAAGTTTCTGTCAGGCTTCAGCAGAGAGAGCTGCTGTAGTTAGTTAATTGGGTAGCTGGATTAAACTGGTTCCTGAAATAGGAGCAAGCCTGACTCATGTGAGTCACAAACATGAGAAATACAGGGGCCTGTGAGTGCAACAAGTACTGAGTGCAACCAAGCACAGAGTGAAACAACTGAGAGTTTGGTGAGTGTGGGAATTCGGTGAAATGGGGGAAGGAGGTGCTGTTTTGTCTTGCTTTTCCTAACGTTTTCCGCAGAGCGGCGGTGGACCTGAGCAGCAGAAGACTGACTGGGGAATAAAAGCAGCAGCAGACCTGCAACAAGAGAAAACTACTGTGCGACGTCACAGGTGAGGCAGTAGAGTCCGAGAGGTGAGCACAGTATAAAAGGAGAGAACCAGAGCGGCAGGAGAGACTGAGAGTCTAAGGCAAGTCATGGCAGCAGAGCTCGCACCCATGATATGCTCCTCCTGCACTATGTGGGAAGTCATGGACACTACTAGTGTCCCTAGTGACTATGTGTGCAGGAAGTGTGTCCAGCTGCAGCTACTGGCTAACCGCATTTTGGAGCTGGAGCTGTGGGTGGGTTCACTGCGGAGCATCCGTGATGCTGAGACTACCGTGGATAGCACGTTCAGTGAGGTGGTCACACCGCAGGTAAAGATTATGCAGGCAGAAAGGAAATGGGTGACCGCCAGGCAGAGTAAAAGGACTAGGCAGGGAGAGCAGGAGTCCCCTGGGGCCATCTCCTTCTCAAACAGATATACTGCTTTGGATACTGTTGGGGGAGATGGCTTATCAGGGGAAAGCAGCAAGACACAAATTCGTGGCACCACTGGTGGCTCTGCTGCACAGGAGGGGAGGAAGAAGAGTGGCAGGGCTATAGTTATAGGGGATTCAATTGTAAGGGGAACAGATAGGCGTTTCTGCGGCAGCAAACGTGACTCCAGGATGGTATGTTGCCTCCCTGATGCTAGGGTCAAGGATGTCAAGGAGCGGCTGCAGAGCATTCTGGAAGGGGAGGGTGAACATCCAGTAGTCCTGGTCCATATTGGTACCAACGACATAGGTTTAAAAAAAGGGATGAGGTCCTGCAAGGTGAATTTAAGGAGTTAGGAGATAAATTCAAAAGCAGGACCTCAAAGGTAGTGATCTCAGGATTACTACCGGTGCCATGTGCTCGTGAGTATAGGAACAGGAGAACAGACCGGATGAATGCGTGGCTGCAGGGATGGTGTAGGAGGGAGGGATTTAGATTCCTGGGACATTGGGACCGATTCTGGGGAAGGTGGGACCTGTACAAGCGGGACGGGTTACACCCGAGCAGGACCGGGACCAATGTCCTCGCGAGGGTGTTTGCTAGTGCTGTTGGGGAAGGTTTAAACTAGAGTGGCAGGGGGATGGGAACCTGAGCGGGGAGTCAGAAGGGAGTAAAGTTGAGAGCAGCAAGAGAGGGGAAGACCCAGGGGAAATTTACAAAACAAACAGTTGTTCAAGAACAAGTGAAAGGGAAAAGCGTAGAGCAGCAGAAAGAAAGTGTACTTTAGGCACTACAGATAAAGTAAAAACTCGAAGGCGTAAGGCGATTAACCCAGCATCAAAGCTGAAGCATCAGGCTAGGGTGTGTGGCCCAACTAAGTTCGATATACAAATGCACGGAGTATAAGGAATAAATTAAATGAACTACAGGTTCAAATTCAAATTGGAGGGTATGACATGATAGCTATTACTGAGACATGGCTGCAGGATGGTCAGTTTTGGGAACTAAATATATCGGGTTATAAGGTCTACAGGAGAGATAGGGAAAATGGAAGAGGGGGAGGAGTAGCCTTAGTGATTAGAGATGAAATCACTTCAATGATAATGGAGGATATAATGAGATGTAAGCAGCCAACAGAGACCTTATGAGTTGAATTGAGAAATAGGAAAGGATCTAAGACTATAGTGGGAGTTGTGTATAGGACCCCTGGCAGCAGCTCTGAAGTGCTGGATTGTATAAATGCAGAGATTAGGCAAGCGTGTAACAAAGGCATAGTGGTCTTAATGGGAGACTTTAACCGTCACATAGATTGGGAAAAGCAGACTTGCAACTGCCAAAAAGGTAGTGAATTTCTTGAGTGTGTCTGGGATAGTTTTCTACAGCAGTATGTCCTAGAGGCAACAAGGGGGCAAGCCATACTAGATTTAGTAATGAGTAATGAACCAGATTTAGTTAACGGCTTAACTGTGCGTGAACATCTATCCAATACCGATCATAACATGATTGAGTTCAATGTAATATTTGAAAGGGAAGAAAGTGAATCAGCTGCTAAGATTCTAGACTTGGGTAAGGCCAACTTCAATGGGTTGAAACTGAGACTGTCCACAGTAAACTGGGCAAATCTGTTAACGACTGATGATCAGTGGGAAATGTTTAAAGAAACATTTAACGTGATACAGAATCGGTTTATACCCCTGAGGGGCAAGAACTCTACTTGCCAAAAAAAAAACTAAAGAGGTAAGGGACAGTATAAGACATAAGGAAAGGGCATACAAAAAGGCAAAAAATGGCACAGATCCTGGCGAATGGAACAGATACAAAGATCAAAGGGTCACAAAACAGATAGTAAGGGCTACAAAAAGAGAGTATGAAAAGAAACTTGCAAGGATATCAAAACCAATACGAAGAACTTTTATAGTTATATTAGGAAAAAGAGGGCGGTCAGGAGCAGTGTTGGCCCCTTAAAAATTGAAAGTGGGGATATTGTCATTGACAATGGGGAAATGGCGGACATGTTGAACAATTAGTAGTACTTACAGTAGAAAAAGATGATAGCATGCCGGAAATCCCAAGAAAACTAATATTGAATTGGTGACAGGGACTCAATAAAATTAAGATAAGTAAAACAACGGTAATGAAGAAAATAATAGCACTAAAGAGTGACAAATCCCCAGGACCAGATGGTTTCCATCCTAGGGTTTTAAAGGGAGTAGGTGAGCACATTGCAGATGCCCTAACTATAATCTTTCAAAGTTCTCTAGATTCAGGAACAGGAGAGAGAGGGAAACCAGGGAATTATAGACCAGTTAGCCTAACATCTGTTGTGGGGAAAATACTGGAGTCTATAATTAAGGATAGGGTGACTGAACACCTCGAGAATTTTCAGTTAATCAGAGAGAGCCAGGATGGATTTGTGAAAGGTAGGTCGTGCCTGACAAACCTGATTGAATTTTTTGAAGAGGTGACTAAAGTAGTGGACAGGGGAATGCCAATGGATGTTATTTATATGGACTTCCAGAAGGCATTTGATAAGGTCCCACATAAGAGACTGTTAGCTAAGATAGAAGCCCATGGAATCGAGGGAAAAGTACGGATTTGGTTAGGAAGTTGGCTGAGCAAAAGGCGACAGAGAGTAGGGATAATGGGTAGGTACTCACATTGGCAGGATGTGACTAGTGGAGTCCCACAGGGATCTGTCTTGGGGCCTCAATTATTCACTATTTATTTATTAACGACTTAGATGAAGGTATAGAAAGTCTCATATCTAAGTTTGCCGATGACACAAAGATTGGTGGCATTGTAAGCAGTGAAGATGAAAACATAAAATTACAAAACGATATTGATAGATTACGTGAATGGGCAAAACTGTGGCAAATGGAATTCAATGTAAGCAAATGTGAGGTCATCCACTTTGGACCAAAAAAGGATAGAACAGGGTACTTTCTAAATGGTAAAATTAAAGACTCAGGGGTTCAGGTACATAGATCATTGAAGTGTCATGAACAGGTGCAGAAAATAATCAATAAGTCTAATGGAATGCTGGCCTTCATATCTAGAGGATTAGAGTACAAGGGGGCAGAAGTTATGCTGCAGCTATACAAAACCCTGGTTAGACTGCACCTGGAGTACTGTGAGCAATTCTGGGCACCGCACCTTCGGAAGGACATATTGGCCTTGGAGGGAGTGCAGCGTAGGTTTACTAGAATGATACCCGGACTTCAAGGGTTAAGTTACGAGGAGAGATTACACAAATTGGGGTTGTATTCTCTAGAGTTTCGAAGGTTAAGGGGTGATCTGATCGAAGTTTATAAGATATTAAGGGGAACAGATAGGGTGGATAGAGGGAAACTATTTCTGCTGGTTGGGGATTCTAGGAGTAGGAGGCACAGTCTAAAAATTAGAGCCAGACCTTTCAGGAGTGAGATTAGAAAACATTTCTACACACAAAGGGTGGTAGAAGTTTGGAACTCTCTTCCGCAAACGGCAATTGATACTAGCTCAATTGCTAAATTTAAATCTGAGATAGATAGCTTTTTGGCAATTAAAGGTATTACGGGATATGGGCCAAAGGCAGGTATATGGAGTTAGATCACAGATCAGCCATGATCTTATCAAATGGCGGAGCAGGCACGAGGGGCTGAATGGCCTACTCCTGTTCCCATGTTCCTATTTATCGCTCCCCACTTCTCCTTCATCCCACAATCTTTTCCGACTCATGTGCTGCAGGTGGTGTCAGCACGCATTTCTTATTTTCTCCTCTCCCCTCACCACAACTCAACCCATGTCCCTTTGTCATTTCAGATACCCCAGAACTGGAACCGGCACCGTCAGAGGAGTCAGAGGATAATGATGCAGACACACTGTCACTCAATCTTACACTCGCAGCCACCAGCTCAGAGGCAGACACTGCGCATACTTTAGAGGCTAGGTTAGAGGAGGGATCTGCATGTGGTGAGTCACTGGGCACAAGTGATCAGGAGCCGGGGCGGAGGGAAGCTGATATTGCAGGTGCCAGCTCACCGGAGGGTGAAGTTGCACACTAGTTCTACTGCCGAGGAGTCAGATGATGACTTCAATGGGCCACGCTACAAAAGAAGGCTGATGGGCGTACACAACCAAATGCTTGTTGCACTGGAGAGCCTGCGCACAATGTCAAGTTGCATGGCGGAGTCCAGCTCCAACTTGGCACAGGGCTTTGCGCAGACCTTGGAGCCCCATCCTTTCCCACATGGAACGGGTGGTCACCTCCATCAGCGCACCTGTGGAACCCATCATGATAGAGTGTCTGATGACCAATGCCACGACCTTAATTGCAGCACAAACATATGCCATCCAAGGTCTGATTGCTGCATTTGGAGCTCAGACTGCTGCCTTGGAAGCTCAGACTGCTGCTATTCTGGGTCTGAGGACCACTGTGGAACGGGGCTTCCAGGGTGTCACAGCACTCCAGCAATCTGTTGTCCAGCAAATCACCAGGATTACTGAGACACCGCCCCGGGAGAGTGGCAGTGGTACCATGGCAGTCGGTCCTGCTGTCCTCTCTCAGGATGACAGCATTCCTGTTCCCATCCCAGCCACTCCGCCAGTGCCCTTGCTGTTACCTGTCAGCCAGCCAGGCCAGGCTGCTGCAGCCCAGGCCGAGATGGTACAGTCTGAAGCCGGGCTCTCCCGGCCCAGAGCTGCTCGAGGTCGTTCTCCAAGGCCATTTACATTCTCCCCAATTGAAGGCCAGCAGCATTCCACCACCCATGCTCCAGCCACTGAAAATGCGCCTCATAGGAGCACTAGGAAAGATAAAGGCACAGGAACAACAGGCACTGAGGGATTGGACAAGGATCAATAGTCTCATTTTGTTTGAATTATGACAGGTGTTAATTTATAAATTTGGATTTGCATTGCATTTAGTGTTGGTTTTCATTTCTGCAATAGGCTGAGGGAGGAATGTGTAATCATAAGGAGGATGATTTGATGGTCATGTGGGAGTGGAAAGGTAAGGAGTGTGGGACTGTTGGTGAATGGGGAGGTGTTGTTGAGGTTACTGGTATTGCTCATTAATAATCTGATCACACAGAGCCCTGGCAGACAAGGCCTGTCTACCTTGTTGCCTCCCTGCCTCTTCCTCCACTTTTTTTTTGTTCGTTCACGGGATGTGGGCGTCGCTGGTGAGGCCAGCATTTATTGCCCATCCCTAATTGCCCTCGAGAAGGTGGTGGTGAGCCGCCTTCTTGAACCGCTGCAGTCCGTGTGGTGACGGTTCTCCCACAGTGCTGTTAGGAAGGGAGTTCCAGGATTTTGACCCAGCGACAATGAAGGAACGGCGATATATTTCCAAGTCGGGATGGTGTGTGACTTGGAGGGGAATGTGCAGGTGGTGATGTTCCCATGTGCCTGCTGCTCTTGTCCTTCTAGGTGGTAGAGGTCGCGGGTTTGGTAGGTGCTGTCGAAGAAGCCTTGGCGAGTTGCTGCAGTGCATCCTGTGGATGGTGCACACTGCAGCCACAGTGCGCCGGTGGTGAAGGGAGTGAATGTTTAGGGTGGTGGATGGGGTGCCAATCAAGCGGGCTGCATTATCTTGGATGGTGTCGAGCTTCTTGAGTGTTGTTGGAGCTGCACTCATCCAGGCAAGTGGAGAGTATTCCATCACACTCCTGACTTGTGCCTTGTAGATGGTGGAAAGGCTTTGGGGAGTCAGGAGGTGAGTCACTCGCCGCAGAATACCCAGCCTCTGACCTGCTCTCGTAGCCACAGTATTTATATGGCTGGTCCAGTTAAGTTTCTGGTCAATGGTGACCCCCAGGATGTTGATGGTGGGGGATTCGGCGATGGTAATGCTGTTGAATGTCAAGGGGAGGTGGTTAGACTCTCTCTTGTTGGAGATGGTCATTGCCTGGCACTTGTCTGGCGCGAATGTTACTTGCCACTTATGAGCCCAAGCCTGGATGTTGTCCAGGTCTTGCTGCATGCGGGCTCGGACTGCTTCATTATTTGAGGGGTTGTGAATGGAACTGAACACTGTGCAGTCATCAGCGAACATCCCCATTTCTGACCTTATGATGGAGGGAAGGTCATTGATGAAGCAGCTGAAGATGGTTGGGCCTAGGACACTGCCCTGAGGAACTCCTGCAGCAATGTCCTGGGGCTGAGATGATTGGCCTCCAACAACTACTACCATCTTCCTTTGTGCTAGGTATGACTCCAGCCACTGGAGAGTTTTCCCCCTGATTCCCATTGACTTCAATTTTACTAGGGCTCCTTGGTGCCACACTCGGTCAAATGCTGCCTTGATGTCAAGGACAGTCACTCTCACCTCACTTCTGGAATTCAGCTCTTTTGTCCATGTTTGGACCAAGGCTGTAATGAGGTCTGGAGCCGAGTGGTCCTGGCGGAACCCAAACTGAGCATCGGTGAGCAGGTTATTGGTGAGTAAGTGCCGCTTGATAGCACTGTCGACGACACCTTCCATCACTTTGCTGATGATTGAGAGTAGACTGATGGGGCGGTAATTGGCCGGATTGGATTTGTCCTGCTTTTTGTGGACAGGACATACCTGGGCAATTTTCCACATTGTTGGGTAGATGCCAGTGGTGTAGCTGTACTGGAACAGCTTGGCTAGAGGCGCAGCTAGTTCTGGAGCACAAGTCTTCAGCTGGGATGTTGTCGGGTCCCATAGCCTTTGCTGTATCCTGCTGTACTTCCTGCTGTACTTCCTCCTCCTCTTCCTCCTCCACTTCCTCCTCCTCTGCCTCTGGCTCAGTTTCTCGCTGGTTAGGTGGTGGCAAGGGCTGTTCCCTCATAAGAGCGAGGTTGTGCAGCATGCAGCGTACAACAATGAATCTTGATAGCCGCTCAGCTGGGTACTGCAGGACTCCTCCAGAGCGGTCCAGGCAGTGGAAGCATTGCTGAGGAAGCCTATGGTGTGCTCGATAATGTTCCATGTGGCAGCATGGCTCTCGTTGTAAGCCTGCTGTGCACCTGTGCGTGCATTCCGGACCAGAGTCATGAGCCATTCCCATGAGGGGATAACCCTTGTCATCCAGTAGCCAGCCTTTGACTTGCCATGCTGGTTGAAATATAGGTGGCACATTGGACTGCTGCAGAATGAAGGAGTCGTGACTGCTGCCAGGGTAGCGGGCATTGACCTGCATGATGCGCAGCGTGTGGTCGTACACCAGCTGCACAATGAGGGAGTGGAATCCCTTTCTGTTCATGAATATGGCTGAGTTCAGATGTGGAGCACGCATGGCAATATATGTGCAGTGAATGGCACCCTGCACCATGGGGAAGCCTGCAATGCGAGCAAACTCTTATGCCCACTCATGCTGCTTGTCTTTATCAAGAGGGAATGCGATGAATCTGTTTGAGTGTGTACAGAGCCTCCTTGACCTCCCTTTTAGAGCAGTGCGCTGCAAACTGCGAGATGTTGCTTATATCACCAGCAGCAGCCTGAAAGGAGCCAGAGCCATAAAAATTAAGCACCACGGTTACCTTGACAGCCATGATGTGGAGATGCCGGTGATGGACTGGGGTGGACAAATGTAAGGAATCTTACAACACCAGGTCATAGTCCAACAGTTTTATTTGAAAATCACAAGCTTTCGGAGGTTTTCTCCTCCTGAAGGAGAAAGCCTCCGAAAGCTTGTGATTTTCAAATAAAACTGTTGGATTATAACCTGGTGTTGTAAGATTCCTTACCTTGACAGCTACTGTCCTTGCTGTCCTTGCCCTGCTCTGAGGCTGCAGTTGTGGCTGCAGCAGTTGACAAATCTCAGTCACGACCTCTTTCGTGAACCGCAGCTGTCGGATGCACTGGTGATCGCTGAAGTTGCAGTAAGAGAATTGGTCCCTGAAGGCCCTCGTTGGATATGGCCTCCTGCTGAGTGCCCTGCACCTCCTCCTCCTCCCTCTTCTGGCAGTTTGTCCTGCTCTGCTTGGCCTCTCTGCATTCTCCCAGTCATGTTCAGTTCCCAGAGGAAGCCCTAAGAGGCCACCCATGTCTGGCAGCAACCTTGTTCAGCAAACTATTTTAAATGCCACTAACAGTACTGCACGACCAGCCAGACCACTGTCTATATAATATAGCAACTTTCTCCAAGTATAGAAAACTTCCACAAACACCCACAATTGTACCAGCAGCCAGAATAACGAATCCAGGAACTAACCTGTAACTCCTGCATGCTCCCTTTAAGTAGCGCTGGTGGGGGGGGTCCTTCATGCCCTTCAACTCCTGTTCAGTTGTGTGAGATTAGGACAGTGAGTTTCCTGGAGCGGGGAGTTCGAAAATGGCGCCAGCTGCTTCAAATCAGCATTGCACACTTACTAACGTCATAATCTCCCTACTTTACATCCTTCCGGCGTTCATGAACAAACGCCTTTACCAAGATGGCGCCCTGCGCACATCACACTGGAGGTGTGTGTGTGCATTGGACGCCATTTTTGAGGATAGGAGTCCATGTAGCATCTACACAACAGATGCTACGTGGCCCAATTTAGCCTCCTACATGTCTGTGCAAAAATAAATAAGTTGCTGTGTTGACAGGAGTAATACCAGTTCCTTTAAATGAGAATTTTCCAAATGTCAATACAGATATATAATTTAGAAATAGTGTAGATTGGCGTACATTCATTAGACTGATATATAAGTTCAATGGTAGTGGTTGTTGGAGGCCAATCATCTCAGCCCCAGGGCATGGCTGCAGGAGTTCCTCAAGGCAGTGTCCTAGGCCCAACCATCTTCAGCTGCTTCATCAATGACCTTCCCTCCATCATAAGGTCAGAAATGGGGATGTTCGCTGATGATTGCAAAGTGTTCAGTTCCATTCACAACTCCTCAAATAATGAAGCAGTCCAAGCCCGCATGCAGCAAGACCTGGCTTGGGCTCATAAGTGGCAAGTAACATTCGCGCCAGACAAGTGCCAGGCAATTACCATCTCCAACAAGAAAGAGTCTAACCACCTCCGCTTGACATTCAACGGCATTACCATCGCCAAAACCCCCACCATCAACATCCTGGGGATCACCATTGACCAGAAACTTAACTGGACCAGCTATATAAATACTGTGGCTACGAGAGCAGGTCAGAGGCTGGGTATTCTGCGGCGAGTGACTCACCTCCTGACTCCCCAAAGCCTTTCCACCATCTACAAGGCACAAGTCAGGAGTATGATGGAATATCCTCCACTAGCTTGGATGAGTGCAGCTCCAACAACACTTAAGAAGCTCGACACCATCCAGGACAAAGCAGCCCGCTTGATTGGCACCCCATCCACCACCCTAAACATTCACTCCCTTCACCACCGGCGCACAGTGGCTGCAGTGTGTACCATCTACAGGATGCACTGCAGCAACTCGCCAAGGCTTCTTCGACATCACCTCCCAAATCCGCGACTTCTACCACCTAGAAGGACAAGAGCAGCAGGCACATGGGAACAACACCACCTGCACGTTCCCCTCCAAGTCACACACCATCCCGACTTGGAAATATATCGCCGTTCCTTCATCGTCGCTGGGTCAAAATCCTGGAACTCCCTACCTAACAGCACTGTGGGAGAACCTTCACCACACGGACTGCAGCGGTTCAAGAAGACGGCTCACCACCACCTTCTCAAGAGCAATTTGGGATGGGCAATAAATGCCGGCCTCGCCAGCGACGCCCGCATCCCATGAACAAATAAAAAAAAATCTGAGCATTTTTGAAACTTGACAAATTGGTCTAATTTGCATTAGTTTTCTCAAACATTTAACAAAGCACATAAAAGGACATCAATCTGATACATTTGTTTCTCTCTCTACAGATGCTGTCTGACCTGCTGAGTGTTTCCAGCATTTTCTGTTTTTATAACAAAACACATATGTTGTAAGTTTGCCTAAACTATAACTTGTACATCAATTTATCATTGGCTCTGTGCCAGTGCTTGTTTTAAATTTGAGAAATCGATTTGTATCTGGATCAAAAAAAAAGTTTGGATTTTTTTTCTTGTTTACAAAGGCCACAGCCTGAAATTATTATAGGTGATATTACTGTACAAACATTTATTGTATATATCAGATTCATCTCTGCTGTTTTAGTGGAGATATTAGTCTTTTTTTAGTAAAAGCTAGTGGCTCCAGCTGTAAACAGTTTTTGCTTATTTGGATTTAGTTTAGTATCACCCAAAGAAAGGCCTGCAATATCCATTATCAAAGGAACAGATATGTCTCTAAAAGCTGCAAAAGCTAATTTCTAAACTTACATTTAGTTTATGTACAGGAAAATTCCATCAGTACATACTGTACATATATTTTACCTGGGACTGATGGTAGAAGAATGTGATGGAAGCTGATGGATCATGAAAAGCTGCGACGGAGAGAGAGAAGCCAAGAGAAAGAATCCAGAACAGAAAAACTGAAGCAGTGAGAGAAACCTGGCAGGTAAAAGACCAGATAAAGTAACAAAATTATACAAGAAAGAAAAGCAAGCAGCAATTTATCTTATCTGGCTTGCCCTGTTGTACTTTATGAGCAGTATGACATTACTGAAGCTGCTCTAAAAGGTTACAGGAGCGTTTTAGCTATACAAAAGAGATATGGAAAGGTACTGATGCCATTTTGACTAGTGTACCAATAAGGGCCTAACTGCCATATGGGGCTGAAAGCAAGAGTTCAGTTTTTAACCCTTAATATTAAAACCACTGCTTATATGCTTTATTTCATAGGCTTTGCATAAATTAGTAAGGCTCCTTTATATTTAATGCAAACCCACTACCCAACTGATTTACGGGATGCGTAAATGCTGAAAGTGCAATTGATTTCGAAAATAATAATAACCCAGCAACACTGAATTGAAGAATTGGTCAAAACATTGAGCCAACCAGTATTTTTCAGAAAAATCTAGGTTATATTCATAAATTCTATCGGGTTCAAAAAAAAATCTTACATTGGCTTTTAGTTTGGTTGTAAAATTGTTTGAAAGTCCTTCCACTGTTTGGGATCTTTATGTGGCCAAGTTGGCTCCAAGCTGTTACGTCTGGTGATGGGAAATTGGAATAAAATTGATCCTCTGTGGCAGAGTGAGTTATCTGATGGCTGGGTCAGACAGGATCGTAGTACTTGAGGCCGCTGTTAAAGATTGAACAGCCACCCTGGCTCATTGACTGTAATTGGGGGCTCTTTAGATTTGGCTCCAGCAACCTCAAAGCCAATGCCCCAATAGATAGGGTGGTACCAGCTGGACCAGCAACAGAAAAGTCTGTAACTGAATTGGTATTTGTGTTCATATCAACTTACAATAACATATTAACATAACATAGTAATGGTTAGAAAGAAATATGAATTTGTATCCTATTCATTAGCTTTTGCGAACTGTTCAGTTATATAAGGATGTGAGAATTTTTTTTCAAAGATTACTTCAAAGGTTATTTCCACAAATACTCCAGCTTACCAATTTGTAATAGAATCCTAAACTGTTGAAAGGATTTCAACACACCTTAGAGAAAAATAAGGATGGGAATGTGGAAGCAAAGGGAAATAAATTTCAGAACCTGTTAGATTGTAAGTTTGAGTGTCCAGCAGTGAGTTAATAATGGCTCACGCTGAGTTGTTTTGAGGTAGCACACATCAAATTCTCTCCACCACAAAGTACAATCAATGCACAAGTACATCTTACAGCATTGTTGATGGTGGCAGTCCTCACTTTGACAACAGTGCAATCATATAGATGAGATGGCTCTACTGACATGAGAGGAGCCAAGAACCACCTCAGGAGATGGTTTTTCATAGTTTCTCTGCAGGTAGCACTGCAGCTAGCAGAAAGCATAAATGGTGCTGGTAGCATTGGACATTATTAGCTGCCATTTATGATCCCATGATTATGACTTAAAGAACTGCAATCATGCACATGTGTTCATTTGTCACTGATTCCCTGAATTTTACCCCATAAGGTAAATGGCATGAATTCAGAGCACTTTGCTTTAGTGAGCCAGTGGTCTAACGCATGCAGAAACCCATCACTTGTTCAGGAGTCTCCAATCGAAGCTGCTGAGAAACTTGCCTAAGTACAAAGAGCTTAGGCATAGGTTGGCAAGAGACAACATTTAGGGACCCTCAAGGATAGTACTGGAATTTAACCAACCACAACCATGGAGCCGACCAACACAGAGTACTGGTAAGCTTCTCACTGCTTGTCTAGCCAAGGCCACTTTACCTGATAGGCCTTTTACTTGCAGGGGCATCTGGAGCCTAGTGTGAAGAATCCCAGCTCCCAGAATTAATCAACCCCTCCAGGGTCTGTTGGTGGGCTCATTATCAGTGCTTATTATACTGCAGTCATGCCAGGCTCAGGTACTGAATTATCAAATCCGCCACAGAGGAGTAATTTGGTTCCAACCTCCCATCAGGCTTGTATCCGTGGAGCCACCTCAACCCCCAAAGAAACACTGTTTATGAAAGCCCCTTGAAAAGAAATTATTCTAATAAATAAATGAAGTGAAAAAAACACATGCAAGATAAAGAACTGGGGACATGCCTGAAAGAAGCTGTAGGCCCATTACCCATACAAATGGGGGGACTAATGCTCGTTTCAGGCTATTTTGATAAGGGCCCCATCCCCTATTCAGGTAATTTGTGGGAATCCATAGTGTTCATGCACATTGATAATTGCTGGTTGCAGTGTAGACGGCTGCAAAAAATTGCAAATCTCCTAATCAAATGCATTTTCTATGCCAAGGAAAAGCAACAAGGCTGGTATATGTCTTCAGAGACAGTGACAGGTTAGATTAAAAAAAAGATGGCAAGGGTTGTCATTGGAGTGACAGCCATGCATAAATCATATTTGGTAAGGACGATCTGTGAAATGCATGCATCAAGTCTGTAAGCAAGTGTGTTAGCCAAGATCATATTACAATTTAAAAGGGAATTTGTCCATGCAGCCAACACAGTGAAGGGTCTTTTATGTATTATGGAAATAGTAGCTCTTTTCCAGGGCTCAAGGGAGCTTCTCTGTGAAGGTTATAGGTTCACCAGAAGGCATAAAAACTCCAGTAAGAAGATTAATAAAGTCTGTGTAGAAGCTGACTAGTTTGTCTTTAGCCTTAAGATATCCTGATTTTTGGTTTGGATGTAATTAGCCATGTCAGGCACTTTTTTCCTATGATACATATGATATAATGGGAACGTGATTGGACTGTTTGTCGGCCGTGTAACTACCGATTTTTCAAGCCGAGTGCCCACAACTGAAACACACAGGAAGTGTGTTGGTCACCGTATTAGTTAGGATTTATTCGTTAATGGGATGTCGGTGTCGCTGGCAAGTCCAGCATTTATTGCCCATCCCCAATTGCCCTTGAGAAGGTAGTGGTGAGCCGCCTTCTTGAACCACTGCGGTTTGTGTGGTGAAGGTTCTCCCACAGTGCTGTTAGGTAGGGAGTTCCAGGATTTTGACCCAGCGACGATGAAGGGACGGCGATATATTTCCAAGTCGGGATAGTGAGTGACTTGGAGGGGAACGTGCAGGTGGTGTTACATAAGAACATAAGAACATAAGAAATAGGAGCAGGAGTAGGCCAATCAGCCCCTCGAGCCTGCTCCCCCATTCAATAAGATCATGGCTGATCTGATCCTAACCTCAAATCTAAATTCATGTCCAATTTCCTGCCCGATCCCCGTAACCCCTAATTCCCTTTACTTCTAGGAAACTGTCTATTTCTGTTTTAAATTTATTTAATGATGTAGCTTCCACAGCTTCCTGGGGCAACAAATTCCACAGGCCTACTACCCTCTGAGTGAAGAAGTTTCTCCTCATCTCAGTTTTGAAAAAGCAGCCCCTTATTCTAAGATTATGCCCCCTCGTTCTAGTTTCACCCATCCTTGGGAACATCCTTACCGCATCCACCCGATCAAGCCCCTTCACAATCTTATATGTTTCAATAAGATCGTCTCTCATTCTTCTGAACTCCAATGAGTAGAGTCCCAATCTACTCAATCTCTCCTCATATGTCTGCCCCCTCATCCCCGGGATTAACCGAGTGAACCTTCTTTGTACTGCCTCGAGAGCAAGTATGTCTTTTCTTAAGTATGGACACCAAAACTGTATGCAGTATTCCAGGTGCGGTCTCACCAATACCTTAAATAACTGCAGCAATACCTCCCTGTTTTTATATTCTATCCCCCTAGCAATAAAAGCCAATATTCCGTTGGCCTTCTTGATCACCTGCTGCACCTGCATACTAACTTTTTGATCTTCTTGCACTAGGACCCCCAGATCCCTTTGTACTGCAGTACTTTCCAGTTTCTCACCATTAAGATAATAACTTGCTCTCTGATTTTTCCTGCCAAAGTGCATAACCTCACATTTTCCAATATTGTATTGCATCTGCCAAATCTCCACCCACTCACCCAGCCTGTCTATATCCCCCTGTAGGTTTTTTATGTCCTCCTCACTCTCCGCTTTCCCTCCCATCTTTGTATCATCTGCAAACTTCGATATGTTACACTCGGTCCCCTCCTCCAAATCGTTAATATAGATTGTAAAGAGTTGGGGACCCAGCACCGACCCCTGCGGAACACCACTGGCTACTGGTTGCCAGTCCGAGAATGAACCATTTATCCCAACTCTCTGCTTCCTGTTAGATAACCAATCCTCCACCCATGCCAGAATATTACTCCCAATCCAGTGATTCTTTATCTTGAGCAATAATCTTTTATGTGGCACCTTGCCGAATGCCTTCTGGAAATCTAAATACACTACGTCCACCAGTTCCCCTTTATCCACCCTGCACGTTATGTCCTCAAAGAACTCAAGCAAATTTGTCAGACATGACTTCCCCTTCGTAAAGCCATGCTGACTTTGTCCTATTAAATTATGTTTATCCAAATGTTCTGTTACTGTCTCCTTAATAATAGACTCCAAAATTTTACCCACCACAGATGTTAGGCTAACTGGTTTATAATTTCCAGCCTTCTGCCTACTACCCTTTTTAAATAAAGGTGTTACATTAGCAGTTTTCCAATCTGCCGGGACCTTTGCCGAGTCCAGAGAATTTTGGAAAATTATTACCAAAGCATCCACAATCCCTACTGCCACTTCCCTCAAGACCCTAGGATGTAAGCCATCAGGTCCAGGGGATTTATCCGCCTTGAGTCCCATTAATTTACTGAGTACCAATTCCTTAGTGATTTTAATCGTATTTAGCTCCTCCCCCCCCCTAGAGCCCCCTGTTTGTCCAGTGTTGGGATATTCTTAGTGTCCTCTACCGTAAACACTGAAACAAAATATTTGTTCAGCATTTTTGCCATCTCCATGTTTCCCACCATTAATTTCCGGGTCTCATCCTCTAAGCTACCTACGTTTGCCTTAGCCACCCTTTTTCTTTTTATGTAACTGTGGAAACTCTTGCTATCTGTCTTTATATTTTTTGCTAATTTATTTTCATAATCTATCTTCCCTTTCTTAATCAATCCTTTCGTTACTTTTTGCTGTCTTTTGAAGACTTCCCAATCTTCTATCCTCCCACTAAGTTTGGCTACCTTATATGTCCTTGTTTTTAGTCGGATACTATCCTTAATTTCTTTACTTAGCCACGAATGGCTGTCATTTCTTTTACACCCTTTATTCCTCAGTGGAATATATATTTTTTGAAAGTTGTAAAATTACTCCTTGAATGAACACCACTGCTCATGTACCGTCTTACCCTTTAATCTATTTTCCCAGTCCACTTTAATCAATTCCGCTCTCATACCATCATAGTCTCCTATATTCAAGCTCAGTACACTTGTTTGAGAACCAATCTTCTCACCCTCTAATTGGATATGGAATGTAACCACGTTATGGTCACTTATTCCAAGGGGATCCTTAACTAGGACATTATTAATTAATCCTCGCTCATTACACAGGACCAGGTCCAAGGTTGCCTGCCCCCTTGTAGGATCAGTTACATTCTGCTCAAGAAATCCATCCCTAATACACTCAATAAACTCTTCCTCAAGGCTGCCCTGCCCAATTTGATTTGTCCAGTTAATATGATAGTTAAAATCCCCCATAATCATCGCTGTTCCCTTATTACATGCCCCGACTATTTCCTGATAAATACTTCTTCCAGTAGAGTTGCAACTATTAGGAGGCCTATATACTACACCCATGAGTGTTTTTCCCCCTTATTATTCCTTATCTCTACCCAAACTGTTTCATTATCCTGATCCTTTGTCCCAATATCATTTCTCTGTATTTCAGTGATTCCTTCCTTTATTAACATAGCCACCCCACCTCCCCTCCCTTCCTGCCTGTCCTTCCTGATTGTTAAATACCCTGGCATATTTAATTCCCAGTCGTTGTCACCCTGCAGCCATGTTTCTGTAACGGCCACAAGATCATACCCATACGTAATTATTTGTGCCGTTAACTCGTCCATTTTGTTAAGAATGCTACGTGCATTCAGATGAAGAACTTTCAAATATGTTTTGTGACACTTAGTTCCTGCTTTTTCCTTTTTTAACACTTTACCTTTTACTCCATACCTTCTGTCCCTTCCTGACACGCTTTCCTCTGTCTCCCTGCTCAGGTTCCCAACCCCCTGCCACAGCTTTGATGCTGGGTTAATCGCCTTACGCCTTCTAGTTTTTATTTTATCTGTCGTGCCGAAAGTACACTTTCTTTCCGCTGCTCTGTGCTTTTCCCTTTCACTTGTTCTTGAACAACTGTTTGTACTATTTGTATTGTAGATTTCCCTTGGGTCTTCCCCTCTCTTGCTGCTCTCAATTTTATTCCCTTCTGACTCCCCGCTCAGGTTCCCATCCCCCTGCCACTCTAGTTTAAACCTTCCCCAACAGCACTAGCAAACACCCCCGCGAGGACATTGGTCCCGGGCCTGTTCGGGCGTAACCCGTCACGCTTGTACAGGTCCCACCTTCCCCAGAACCGGTCCCAATGTCCCAGGAATCTAAACCCCTCCCTCCTACACCATCCCTGCAGCCATGCATACATCCTGTCTATTCTCCTGTTCCTATACTCACTAGCACATGGCACTGGTAGTAATCCTGAGATCACTACCTTTGAGGTCCTGCTTTTTAATTTATCTCCTAACTCCTTAAATTCACCTTGCAGGACCTCATCCCTTTTTTTACCTATGTCGTTGGTTCCAATATGGACCACGACTACTGGCTGTTCACCCTCCCGCTCCAGAATGCCCTGCAGCCACTCCATGACATCCTTGACCCTAGCACCAGGGAGGCAACATACCATCCTGTAGTCACGTTTGGGTGTTGTTCCCATGTGCCTGCTGCTCTTGTCCTTCTAGGTGGTAGAGGTCAGGGGTCTGGGAGGTGCTGTCAAAGAAGCCTTGGCGAGTTGCTGCAGTGCATCCTGTAGATCATGCAGCCATCTGTGCACCAGTGGTGAAGGGAATGAATGTTTAGGGTGGTGGATGGGATGCCAATTAAGCGGGCTGCTTTGTCTTGGATGGTGTCGAGCTTCTTGAGTGTTGTTGGAGCTACACTCATCCAGGCAAGTGGAGAGTATTCCATCACATTCCTGACTTGTGCCTTGTAGATGGTGGAAAGGCTTTGGGGAGTCAGGAGGTGAGTCACTCGCCATAGAATACCCAGCCTCTGACCTGCTCTTATAACCACAGTATTTATGTGGCTGGTCCAGTTAAGTTTCTGGTCAATGGTGGCCCCCAGGATGTTGATGGTGGGGGATTCGGCGATGGTAGTGCCATCGAATGTCAAGGGGAGGTGGTTAGACTCTCTCTTGTTGGAGATGGTCATTGCCTGACACTTCTCTGGCGCTAATGTTACTTGCCACTTATCAGCCCAAGCCTGGATGTCGTCCAGGTCTTGCTGCTTGCGGGCACAGACTGCTTCATTATCTGAGGGGTTGTGAATGGAACTCAACACTGTGCAATCATCAGCGAACATCCCATTTCTGACCTTATGATGGAGGGAAGGACATTGATGAAGCAGCTGAAGATGGTTGGGCCTAGGACACTGCCCTGAGGAACTCCTGCAGCAATGTCCTGGGCCCGAGATGATTGGCCTCCAACAACCACTACCATCTTCCTTTGTGCTAGGTATGACTCCAGCCACTGAAGAGTTTTCCCCCTGATTCCCATTGACTTCAGTTTTCCTAGGGCTCCTTGATGCCACACTCGGTCAAATGCTGCCTTAATGTCAAGGGCAGTCACTCTCACCTCACCTCTGGAATTCAGCTCTTCTGTCCATGTTTGGACCAAGGCTGTAATGAGGTCTGGAGCTGAGTGGTCCTGGTGGAATCCAATCTGAGCATTGGGCGCCCCTTTGTCATCCCGTACGTTTACTTGAAATGAGCTTTACAAGTGCATAATCGATCTTCTGCGGTAGTGATGTTTTGGCCTAGAAATTGAGTTGCGTCTGACTTCGGGCACAAACCCAATGGCAGCCACAAACCACCGCACCGAAACTGATGATGTAAGAGGACCTCGCGAAATTGGTCCTCTTGCATCGTCAGGACACGACTGGCATGCTGGGAACACCAGTCGCATCTCAAGAGGCTGGCCGCTGGTCGTGAAGAAAATTAAGATCGGCCGGCAGTGATGACTGCACCGAACCTGCTGTGTGTCCAGGGAGGCCAGGGAAGAGATTGGGAGGGGCGGGGGTTGTGTGAACAGAGGCCAGCAGCGGCCTGCTTTTTTAATGTGGGGCCAGGAGGATTTTTTACTTATTGTTTTACTGTCATCCTCCAGCAGCCCGTTTAAAGACTGCTGCTTTGGTTGCTTTTTGCCTGAGAAATCTGACTGCAGCGTGCTCAGTTTCTGATTCAGACAGTTGCAGGCAGGTGTACTGGGCAACTACGAGGCACCCTAGCCAACATGGTGTTCACGCTTGGAATGAGCATGTGCATCAGTGCCTGAAAAACGACAATGCAGGTTTCAATTTCTCGGTCTTTGCTTTTATCCACCAGCAGAAGCAGATCCAGAAACAAAATGTTGTTGACATGAAGCATGTTCGCAGCCTCCTTATCTCACACAGTTTCCAGGCACACCACAACCAAAAACTATGGAATGTCCGCCTGCTGCTTTGATGCTGCCACAATCCTGAAGCTTAGTGTTTGAGTTTTGCTCTTTTCCTGTGTTTGCTTTTCTCAATTAGAGACTTCCATCTAAATATTCTTCAGGTCTCCACGTGTGAAAAGTGAAATTTTGCATTTTGAAATGTTACCATTGTTTAATGTTGATATATTTCGTAATGTATAATAAATGGTTGAAGCAGCTGCAATTCTTTTATGTGTGTATGTGAAAGCAAAGACAGCAGAAAAAGAGCAGCATATTCTGGAAAAACTGTACCATTATTCAAGCTGGGGGGAGGTTCTGAATAGAACCTTTCGCAACCTGTCTTTCGGATGAGACATTAAACCGTCCTCCCAGGTAGATGTAAAAGATCCCATGGCACTATTCGAAGAACAGCAGAGGAGTTCTCCCTGGTGCCCTGGCCAATATTTATCCCTCAATCAACATTACTAAAAACATTGGGGGTTAAATTGGATAAGGCCCGATACTGGGCGTAGGGGTTGCGGTGCACGTTTAACCCGTGCCCGGTGTTGCCGATGCAGCAGCTCTCGAGATTCATGCTGCATCCTCATTACCATGATTCCCACATGCAGACAGAGCTACACATGGTGCTGAATGCACCAGCAGGAGGCCCAATATGGGGCATGGCCAGCACTGGGTAAAGGCAGCCTGCACCTCTTAAAGGAGAGGTGCACTGTCAATGGAAGCAGTGCAGGATGACAGGCAGAATGGCTGGAGCGGCAAGAGAGTGTGCCTCGAGGTTCTCTGACAGTGCACTGGAGGCTTTAGTGGAGGAAGCGCAGGAACGGAGAGCCATCCTGTACTCGCAGGGTGGCAAGAGACCCTCCAGACACCAGCTGCGGAGGCAGTGGGAGGAAATGGCCCTGGAGGTGAATGGCAGGACTATAGTACCACACACATGGATACAGTGCCGGAAAAAGTTCAATGATTTGACACGAGTGGTCAAGATGAGTGAAGGCAAGTGTCAAGTGGTGCATCCTACCAACTGCAACACTGCTCCATACACGACACCCCTCCCCCTCACTCACTCACCAACAAACGCTGCCCATCCATACGCAATGCTGCTCTTCGGATGCTGCACCTCATCCTCACAAAGTACCACACTTGCAATCCACACACCCATCACTCAAAGGTCACACATACTGGCAGCTATTTGACCATGACAGGCACATCACCCAAACACATTGCAGGACACTCACTGACACACTTCCCTTTGTCTTGCAGGAGAAGGAGGTGTATAACAGTTGGCAGCACAAAAGAACGGACGGAGGGCAGGCACGCCTGCACATCCTCACCCCCTTGGAGGAGACCATGCTGCGTATAATTGGCTGGGCCATCGCTGTGGCCGTGGCCACTGGCGGTGCTGGAGGTCCCCGACGAAGGAGGAGTCTCTGTGTACCTAATGCTCCTTCTCGTTTCCCACAACTCTCTCATCCCACAATCTTTTCTGACTCAGGTGCTGCAGATGGTGTCAGCACCCTCGCCTTACGCACTCCTATCTCCGCTCCACAACTCAACCCGTCTCCCTTTGTCATTGCAAGAGCCCAAGACCTGGAGCCGGCATCGTCTGAGGAGGAGGAGGAAGAGGAGGAAGAGGTGTAGGGGGTGGTGGTGTGTGTCAGCTTCGCCTCTGACTTCTGAGCGGTTCAAATCGCTCCCACTCCCTGGGTTCTAAACCTTGGACTTATTTGGGGGTTGTGACAAAGTGCAGCAGACAACTGACTTTGGTGCAAGAAACTTTGATCTTTATTCAAGAGAGAAAATGCACCACAACATTCTTAACACTCTCATAAAAGGGGGAACACTTCGGTACACACAAGGGAAATTACAGTAGAAAGATACCTCACCCCTCCCAATCCCACTTTAGCTAGCTGAGTTGGACTCTAAAGAGATAATGCTCACCAAACGAATCCTTGACAGTAATTCACCCAGAGGCAAGTCAGGAATAGATCGTAGAGTGGAAACTTTGCAGATCTTCGGTTTTCTCCCGAGTTGGTTTTCTTGGTCGCGGTGGCCCAATATTACCTGGTTGGTTGGCGGCAATATTCGGTCGGTTGTTTCGTAAGGCCCTTGTTGCCGCAAGGTGTCTGATGGTCACTGGGGCTGTTGCTCTGGTTTCTTCTTGTGTGTTGGCCTGCTTCTAGAGCTGCTGACCTTCTCTCTGTTGCCCCCTCGCCTTGTTGAACTGTCGCCTCCCGAGCTGTTGAACAATCCTTTGCACTTGCAGGTCTGGCTGACCGGTTCTCTCACGTAGGGTTCATTGGTTCCATTGGAAGCTACTCTCCTTCCAGAGACAGGCAGAACAAGAGAAGCAGAACACAAGAGCCAGCAAGAGCCAGAGAGAGAGAGAGAGGTTTCGAGTTTCCACTTCAATATCTCTCTCTTACAACGGTCTTCGTCACTTAAAAAAAAAGGCACTTCATCTCTGTTTAAACAGTTCTTACAAAGTCCTTAAGAATCTTTGATGGCTTTTTGATGGTCCCTCATCATGTTGCAATTGCTTCTCCCGATGGGTCATTGTTAATTCCGATTTTTAGAGCTTGTCACACAAGGCTTCCTTTTGTATCCAACGTCATAGGTGTTGATCGGTTTTGCTTTAAAACAAAGATATGGCCCCACCATGTCTGAAGCAGTTGCCTCTTTCAATGGCTACTGCCTTTCGAATTAGTGCTGAGTGTTGACCACCTGCTGTAGGTTTTGCATTAAAACAGAGACATGTCTGAAGCAGTAATTCTCCCACATTCCACTGTGTGTGTTGTTGATTCGTCTGGTGACCTCTCACCTATCCTTCCATCTTAGAATTTTAGTCAATGGCCAAAGTTTTCCATACTCAGGGAAAAGGTGAATTCCCAGAATTCTTAAAGTCACTCCTATGAGGAAGCGAGTCCCTTAAAGGACGTGGATTCCTCGAAAAGTACTTTTCCCTGGTTGATGCTTCCTGGTGCAGCACGTGTGTGAGTCGGCCCAATATTTCATCACCCTGAAATGGTTAGAAAAGAGTCCAAAGTCCTTTTCTTTAGGGTGTTTTTCCTCTGAGTTTTTGGGGGATCTGTGAATTTTGAGAATCTTACAAGGAGGAAGACACTGATAATGAAGCCACACCGTCACTTAATCTGACACTCGCATCCACCAGCTCAGAGACTGACACTACATGTAGTATAGAGACTAGGTTAGAGGAAGGATCTGCACATGGTGAGACACCAGGCACAAGTGCGCAGGAGCCGGGGCGGGGGGAACAGATACTATAGGTGCCAGCTCGCTGGAAGGCAAGGTCACACAATGGCTTTGCTGCTGAGGCGTCAGATGATGACTTCAATGGGCCAGGCTACAGAAGAAGACTGATGGGCGCACACAGCCAAATGTTTGGTGCACTGGATAGCCTGCCAGAAAGCCTGCGCACAATCTCAAGGGGCATGGAGGAGTCCACCTCCAACTTGGCCCAACCAACTTCAGCTTCTTCATCAATGTCCTTCCCTCCATCATAAGGTCAGAAATGGGGATGTTCGCTGATGATTGCACAGTGCTCGGTTCCATTCGCAACCCCTCAGATAATGAAGCAATCTGTGTCCGCAAGCAGAAAGACCTGGACAACATCCAGGCTTGGGCTAATAAGTGGCAAGTAACATTCGTGCCACACAAGTGCCAAGCAATGACCATCTCCAATTAGAGAGAGTCTAACCACCTCCCCATGACATTCAACGGCATTACCATCGCCGAATCCCCCACCATCAACATCCTGGGGGTCACCATTGACCAGAAACTTAACTGGACCAGCCACATAAATACTGTGGCTACAAGAGCAAGTCAGAGGCTGGGTATTCTGCAGTGAGAGACTCACCTCCTGACTCCCTAAAGCCTTTCCACCATCTACAAGGCACAAGTCAGGAATATGATGGAATACTCTCCACTTGCCTGAATGAGTACAGCTCCAACAACATTCAAGAAGCTCGACACCATCCAGCACAAAGCAGTCCACTTGATTGGCACCCCATCCACCACCTTAAACATTAATTCCCTCCACCACCAGCGCACCTTGGCTGCAGTACCATCTACAAAATGCACTGCAGCAACTCGCCAAGGCTTCTTCACCAGAAACTCCTAAATCCGTAACCTCTACCACCTCGAAGGACAAGGGCAGCGGGCGCATGGGAACATCATCACCTGAACATTCCCCTCCAAGTCACACACCACCCCGACTTGGAAATATATCGCCGTTCCTTCATCATCGCTGGGTCAAAATACTGGAACTCCCTACCTAACAGCACTGTGGGAGAATCTTCACCACACAGACTGCAGCAGTTCAAGAAGGCGGCTCACCACCACCTTCTCAAGGACAATTAGGGATGGGCAATAAATTCTGGCCTTGCCAGCAACACTCACATCCCATGAATGAATAAAGAAAACAAAAGTAATGCAGGTCCTGCCAAACCACTCTTTATATACTATAGCAACTCTATCCAAGTTTAGGAAGCTTCAACAAATATATACAATTGTACCAGTGGCCAGAAGCAATAATCCAGCCACTAACCTGCAACACCGACATGATCCCTTTAAATAGCACTGGTGGGGGTTACTCCAGGCCGTCTAAGACATGTTGAGCTGTTCGTGGTGAAGAAAGTTCGTTGGCTGGAACGTTGGGTGCCAAAATGGTGTCTATTCCTTTAAATCAGTGTTGCACTCTGATCTAATGCGTATTCTCCCTACTTTACATGATGCCGACATTCGTTATCAGACTGTGCGCAAACACCTTTATCAAAATGGCATCCGACCCACGTCACACTAGAAGCGTGCGCATGCATTCCGGATGCCATTTTGGGACCTCAAGAGAGTGCGTAGCACCTAAAAAACGGGCACAACACGGCCTAATTTGTGGCCCATAATATCTGATCATTATCTCATTGCTGTTTGTGGGAGCTTGCTACGCACAAATGAATTTAAATGCTCCTATCTAACCAAAACAGTTGCAGTAATATTCAGGAAAGAAAGATGCAAATTAATTTAATCTTCTCTGAAGTTTTTTTTTGGTCTTCGTTATAAACATAAACCCTAAATTAACAGTTTGCCCATCTGAAATTCTTGGTAAGGAACTGCTGTTAGTAACTCAGAAATATTTTGAAGGAATATAACTTGTATATTTCTGCTCAAAATATTGCATCCAACGGTGAAGGAAGCATACAAGGAACTATATGGTAAAACACTAGTGTTAAAGTTGGTTTTGAAATTATGGTTAAAATAGAGAGCTGTAATGTAGTTCATATGCTTGAGGAACTAAGGAATAGCTAGACGAAAAAAGACCAAAGTCCATCTAGTTCGCCTTTCACCATCCTCGTAGTCACATGATATAATAATAATGGAATTGTTGACAATCATAGCAATCAATCTATATCAATTAATCTACAACAGACCATAAGTTTATGTAGTACAACTCAGATAAATATAATTTTTTCTATTTTAAATATTTTTCCTGAGAAATTGTTTATTTTCTGAATGTCATCATCTGCCAGTTGACATTTTAGCTGACCTAGATGAAACATTTGTGAGGCTGAATAAAGCAGTGTTTAAAGAGACAGACAGACAGAGACAGATACATGCGGGGGAGCAAGAGAGACATATACCTGGGGGGGAAAGAGAATAAGAGAGGACTGAAAAAGATGGAGATACACATGAACAAACATAGACAGAGAATAGAGAAGGCCAATTGCCTGGTTTCATATTACAAAAGCATGCCTTCTCCCCTCTGTGACACATGCAAGTTACTTCAATTTTCTGTGCGTCTGCATCCTCAATACACACACATTTCACATACGTTCATTAGTTGGGAAATATACCCTAATTCCTAATAAGATCCCACATTCTTAGAATGGTATCTGAATTTAAAAGTGGCAGCACAAGCTCTCTGATATTAAGGGCTGTAGCCATCTGACATCTATTCTGACATAGATCTTATACCAGTTGTACTGTAATCATAAAAATAACCAATAAAATTGACCAAGTATTGGTCTGCATAATCAAATGATCAAAGCTTTAGTGAAGGGCAGTACCTTATGTTGAACTTGTGGCTTTCAGTTAAAATGTAATTGAAAATGATCAAATAAGTACATTGCAAATTTCTCTAACAGTTAACCCCAGTCTGTCACAAATTAAAAATAAGTACCGACTAATAAAAAGTGATAATGTTTAGAAGAATCCCACTTTCATGAAAGGCTTACAAAGTACCACATCATTACTTTAATTTCCATTCTACTGACATGTATCGTCTTGCTTTGTGCTATGGATTCTGATGATGGATAGGTAGTGTTTGCAACAAGCAGAGGCTTGCATTGATTGGACATTGATCAATAGTGATTTATGAGAACCTTCAGGTAAAAGCTTCATAGCTGAGATCATGTAGTGGCTACAAAAGTGTCGAAGCATAACAAAATATAGCTGTGCAATAATGAAATAATGGAACAAATGGATTTCTGTTTGTAATGGAAGGTTTTCTATATTATTTTATTCACTGCTTGACAGCACTATATCAGCTTTTGAATTCTATCTGTTGGAATTCAAAAATAAACTTGGAGTGAATCATTCCCACAGACATTGGTGACACTGATGACTGCTGTGATGTAATGTTTTTTCACATTTTAATACTTTATGAAAGTACTTTTATTTTGTATATATGAAAATAACACATCTTGCACTATATATATATATATTTCTTATCTTCAATGTTGAAGCATAATTGCTGAGGATGCATCAGTTTATTATAATAGACTTTTATAAAGTACAAATGTCAAGTTTAGTTCTGATATGATGCCCATTGCAGAATTATAGTCCTTCAGTGAGATATGAAAAATCGCTTCATTGACAGGTAAAGATGTTAATCTGCCTTTAAAGGCTTGTCTTGGTCATAGTGCATTTGATTAATCGTCACAGTTGTGGTTGTAACCTCTTCACTCTGTTAGATTTTTGTAGTTTCTTTTGATACAGACACAATGCCTACACAACAAAAGACACTCCACTCCAAAAATAATTCATTGTGGGAAACATTTTGATGTGATAAGGTGTTAAATGCTAGTATTATTTATTTTGATCAACGTTTCTAGCTTTTTCTTTGTTTTAGTTCTTCATTTACCAGTCTTTACATTCCTATTATAGTGTAACTGTTCATAATTTAGCCTTGGTTGTTTGTGTGATGGGACTTTGTGTTTAGAAAATATGGAGCAAGTAAATGTCTTCCTCCCCACAAGCTCACTATTTCCACAAACCATATATAACCTGTTCTATTCTCTTTGCTAATATTACACACTCTGGGTTACCCAGATGATGCCCAATAGTAATCCAGCAAAAACTCTACCCACTATTCACCCTGGCTAGCTGCCCTCCACAGACCATATCACTTTCCCTTGATCTTAGCATTGTATCCTGTGTAGTATTTCAACCCAGCAAATATTTATCTCTATTAACCTTCAATACTATTGTGTTTTTTAAAGAAATTAATGGACGCACATCCAATTACTTTTGTTGGGAGTCTGGGAAAACGTACCTCCAGTTTCTTACTCACTGCTTGTTAGCTTAAACCTGTGATCTCTAATTCACAGTCCAAATTAAATAGCCTGATTACATCTACAACTTGAACCTGAATTTCCTCACAGGATCTGCCAAACTCCAATCGTAACTTGGTTACGTGACCCGGTTATGCTGGGTCCCAGCCGTTGCCATGATTTTGCAGGGGGTTTTGTAAAGGGTGGAACTTCTGCCTGCTCCATACAAGGCAAATGATGTTAGAAGGTGGTCTCAGGGGCAGAGCTGGGGGTTGGAATTCCCCATGCAATGAGTTCGTCCTTCCCCAGCTCAGTTGGGACCTGGCATGGAATTGGAGGCCAGTAGACCTAGAGAGGTGAAGCATACCAGTTTCCAGATGTGCGGAAGTAGACCCCACCATGTGGTGAGGGGTGGGGGGAGGGACATCTCACCCAGGGAAACAGTCTGGGCTCCTAACAATTGGCCAATTGTTTTAGAAAATTGGGATTTGACCCCCTTACATAGGGGGCCAAGAGAATTATTTATGGGGTCTGGGCAAAGCCCCACCCCCAAAAGGTGACCATCCACCACATTTTGCAGCTGCATGGGGAAGGTAGGCACTGGAGATGTGCCCATGGTGGTATACTGCCAGAGTGGAGTCAGCGCTGGGGGATGCCTGAGTACCTGCATCCTGGCATAACCACTCGATTCATGGCCTTTGGATTTTTGAGGCCCTTATTTTTCCTGAGAGTTGAGATATTGAAGATATGTTGGCCGTTGCAGTTTCATCTCACTTTTATCCATGCATTTACTATTAAAATCTAAACATGGAATTTTATGAACCCAGTTGTTGGTGTACTTGAGGATAGCTTGGATTTCTCTGAAAATCACACAGGTTTGTTCCTTTCCTGCTGGAGGTTTTTGATACAACATTCTTGCTCGAATCTAATCCAGGTGATTATTGTTTCTTTGATTCCAGTGATGTGTGAGATAAAAATGCCAGGAAGTATTATGAGTCCACAATTCCCATCACAAAGAACTTCTGACATCGCTCATTCTATTAGCAGAGCTGATGATTAGAGGTTAGGTGCTTTCACACGGGAAGAGAGAGGAAAAAAGATTGAAGAGCAAGTGACCCTAATTTGGATAAAAGGGAGTAACATTCTGGGAGGAGGCCATCTGACCACCCTTTGAATGGGGAATATGCATAACACATTGGGCCCTAAATATTTTTTTTAAATACAGAGAAAGGAAAAAAATTAAATAACAATCTCAAAGACAAGCTTCATTATGGGTCAATGTTAGTCTACTTTATTTATTTATTTAATCTCAGCTAGATTTGAATTGAAACGAAAAATGTTTTGAGATGTGAACAGTAAAAAGTTTTTTGTTCTGATTTGCAAAACAAAAGAAATACACCCTTAACTTATATATAAAGAAGCAATCAGCTCTTTTCAATCAAGTCCAATATTTTCTAAATTAATGTATATTAGTTTGGGTTACTTAGGGCTAATTACACAATTCCACGCTCCCAGAAGGAAGCCATGCTTGAATGGTGTGTGGGTCAGAGATAGGGCTCACAAACACAGTTCCTTATTTTTTGAAATCTAAGTTCAAAAATAGCTTAGAAACGTGTAGTAAAAATAAAAATCTATTCTCTCCTGATGGCTATTTAGTGTCCTCAGTGAATGAGTATGGGTGGTTTCAATCAAACTGCTAGTGAGCAAGAATCCACAGTCAAAATGAACTTTAATTCTAGTCTGAAGGATGCTCATTGAGGAATCTCAGGCAGTGGCCAAAGAGTAAAGGTGTATACATGTTCTACTCCTTAATATCATTCTTCAGATTGATGAATGCAAAATTCTTAAGAAAATAATTTTATAATCATGGAGTGTAGTGTGATTATTTACCAATATGTCACAAAGGAAAAAGTATACATAACATTGAGACTTAAATGGGAGCATGAACACACAACCATTTGTCATTGAGAAATCAATAAAATGTTCTGTTCCTTCATCAAAAAGTGAGTGCTCCTTGAGCAAATTAAATGGGAAACAGTAAACTTAAAATAGACTCTAACCGTGAGAAAACAAAAGAATAATGATTATTTAAATAATGATTTATTTTGTCTTCCATTTTTTATAATTACACTGTCCTTTGCATGTTACATTATAGTCTAATATTGACAAGTTTAACACTGAACTACCACAGGTAATATGTTATGCTTGAGTAACCTAGCAACCATAATACATGGGGCTGTATGATTTCTTTTGCATTACATAATCTACAAACTAAGAATACCCGAAAAAATTCTCATCACAGTGCTTTGCTTTAAAGATCTATTTCAATTGCTGAGGTTGTTTTTCTTTCCTTTCAAGGTGTTACATTATGTAACTAAAATTAGAATTTTTTTCCTATCTATGATGTCTTCTTTTAAAAATAGCTTTGTCATTTTTTTCCTCTAACAGTGCAGAAACATGCCCAGAAAGATATTCAACATCCACTTGATATATTGGAGTGGAATATGTTGGCAATGAATGCGATAATAGAAGATTCCAATGTTCAGCCTGAGGGATCTTTATATGAAAATAAATGACACAATACAGAAATAATGGAGATAATGGGAATCATAGTTGTTGTTTGTCCTTTATACAAGAAATTTCCAGAATCTGAAATTGTCATCCATGAAAATCTTTGCACCAAGGACCAGTTTTCAGAGTTAATGGTTCACAAAATGCTAATGGCTGTGTTAATGCAAACTGAAGTCAGTCAAGTATATCCCATGGGGTGTTCGATCAAATAGAAAAAGAGTGAATAAATCAATTAAAATTAAAAGGATTTCTAAAAGATGGTGTTGTCCTTAAGTCAGATGTAACCAACTATTGAGTAAGGAAGGGATGTAAATCAGCTTTTTTTCCAACTGAGCTCTTCATCTAGCTTGTGGAGAGTGACAATAATGCAATGGGGATCAACTGGAAGGAAAGTAATACAAATAAGGGATTGAGAGACCTAGGGGTAAAAATTAGTCTGGGCCTGTTTTCGGGCCCAGACTCGGTGCTGCAGAGGCAGGGCGCGCCCTATGTAAGAGGTCCAAAGATCGATAGAAATTGTTCTTCGGGCCTCATCTGCATAATCTGGGAGAGCTGCTGGCACTGATCCAGCCTCCACAGGCAGCTCGCCCCACGAGAGAAGCCAATTTTGGTCCGCCTGCCTCAGCGGCAGCAGACCTCAGGTACATTCTGGAAGGCAGGGGGCGGATTGCGACTCCTGTAGAGTCGGAGCTCTATAGGAAGGTGTTTTTGAGGGAAAAAAAAATCAAAAACTTACCTTTGGTTGGTAGCTGCAGGTGTCACAGAAGAATCCTGAGTGGGCAGGCCCAACACCTGCCCTGTTCATAAGGTGACCAATTTGTGAAAGGGGTCCATTAACATGAGTCAAGCTCTAATTTACATACTTAAGATGCCTCAAGTTTGTTTTAGACATCCGTTCGGGACACCTAGAAAATGGACTCCACGAATTTGGCAGTGGGACCATCGCCTGCGCAGATTGGGCCCAGGCCATCCCACTGCTAAATTGGTATGCTTTGCACCTATTTCATGCCTGAGAAAACAGGCGCAACACGTTTCCTTCCACCCAAAGCCATTTTCTCAACTACTGGAGACTCATTTGCAGACTCTTGTTCCCCTAATGAATACCAAGAATATTCTATTGAGGCGTATGAATTACCATGATAGAACGGGAATGAGGAGTGGATCTAAAGTAGCATTTGACTAACACGTTTGAAAGCAAAACAAGTGCTAATTTTGTATATTGAGTTTGTACAATTAGTAAGAAGAACTTGAATGCAAGGTGAGTGCAAGGAAATGAACCATTGTATGATTTTCAGACTTGGATAGAAGTGGATATATGGTGTCATTCACCTAACATTCAAGAGGAGAACACAAGCACTGATTTTGTATATAGAAAATTGCACAATTTATAGAGTCACCCTGAGTGGGAGATGAGTGGAAGTAAGTGATCTGTTGAATGATTCTCAGAACTGAACAGGGATGGATCTATACTGATATTTGTGTAACACTTGAGACGAGAATTAGAGTACTAAATTTTCATACTGAATTTGTATCGTTTGTAGAATTCACACTGGATGGAGACAAATGCCTGTTCCTTCTTTATGCCGTAGCACAGCTCCTCCAGCCTTGGAATCAGCCAGCACATTCAAAAGCTGCAGCCAGAGATGACTGGCTAGGGATGAAGAAATCACATGTAAATCTGTGTTATTGAGCATTGACAGGTAAGATCCTTCTTTGTGCACTGCAGATCACCTGCATACTGACTGAATAGAAGCCTTTGCAGTTAATGTATAACTGTTAGAGCCTTATTTTCACGAGTGGAGTTGATTAAGCTCAATGCTAGCATGGATATAACATTGTTGCTGTCATGGAAATATTCAAGATTGCTGTCATTTTCACATTCACAGGCAGAGCAGTTTAAGTCACAGTGGACATCCATAGGCCATCAGCTACCATTTTACAAATCTCTAACTGCCTACCTATCAGCCTAAATCTCCATATAAACCATTTTACTGCAAGGTTGAATAGCTCAGATAGTTCAGTCAATTCAGAACTAAACTGGAGGACAGAGGACTTGGATTCAAATCCCAGGATCCTTCACAGACAAATAAAATGTGTACCATGTTTTAGGATGTAGGACAAAATGACGACTTCAAAGAGTGAGCAGGGCTTACCACACTGTTGCATTATCTCTTGCTGAGTGGAGATGGACCTCCAGGAGTAGTTTGTCTCTCTGTTATGCCTACATAGGATATTCTAAACCTATAGACCTTCTCTTATTCCAATTGTCCTTTGCAGCCCATTGCTTCTGAATGTGCAGTTTGACTTATTCCTCCTCTGAAGGAAGTGGCTGCCACATTAGGAGCAATGCCATGTTGCTATTACCTTTTTGGGTTGGTCACCATGCTGTTTAGTCCTCATCTGAGTGTGATCATGTAACTACATGGAAAATGTAGCTTTAACTAACATTTAAGTCAACCCACCAAATAAGGGGCCTAATTGCTGATTTTGCCCCAGTGATGGAAAAGCTGTACTGATGTTATAAACCCATGATGACTTCACATGTCCAAAGAGATTTAGCAGTCCATGTACACAGATCACTAAAATGTAAAGATTTTGGACTCTAGGGGAATCAAGGGATATGGGGATCTGGCAGGAAAGTAGAATTGAGGTTGAAGATCAGCCATGATCTGATTGAATGATGCAGCAGGCTCGAGGGGCCAAATGGCCTACTTCTGCTCCTATTTCTTATGTTCTTATGTAGTGGTCAGGTACAAAAAATAATCAAAAAGGCTAATGGAACGTTAGCTTTTATACCTAGAGGGCTGGAATATAAAAGGGGAGGAAGTTTTGCTACAGCTATACAAAGCCCTGGTTGGACCACATTTAGAGTACTTGTACAGTTCTGGGCACCGCACCTTAGAAAGGATATATTGGCCTTGGAAGGAGTGCAACGCAGATTCACCAGAATGTAAAAAAAAATACCTATTTGCTCATTTGATACACAGCAAACTCAACTCTGATATAGAAAGGCTTTTAAGTTTAGGATGTTTCATTGTATGATTTACTTGACACCCATCTCATTAAATGAAGATATAAAAGTAGGGAATTCCAGTAAGGATTTCACAAAACCTGTGGAAGGTCTAAGATTTGGTCATATTTAACAGTTGGCAGAATGGTGGAAAACCGAAGGCCAAACCTAGCTGAGACATTCCTGACAAAATGTGCACCATGTGCTAAAATCACTGTGTAACAAGTATTTTTTTTATTCATTCATGGGTTGTGGGTGTCGCTGGCGAGGCCGGCATTTATTGTCCATCCCTAATTGCCCTTGAGAAGGTGGTGGTGAGCCACCTTCTTGAACCGCTGCAGTCCGTGTGATGAAGGTTCTCCCACAGTGCTGTTAGGAAGGGAGTTCCAGGATTTTGACCCAGTGACGATGAAGGAACGGCGATATATTTCCAAGTTGGGATGGTGTGTGACTTGGAGGGGAACGTGCAGGTGGTGTTGTTCCCATGTGCCTGCTGCTCTTGTCCTTCTAGGTGGTAGAGGTCGCGGGTTTGGGAGGTGCTGTCGAAGAAGCCTTGTTGAGTTGCTGCAGTGCATCCTGTGGATGGTACACACTGCAGCCACTGTGCGCCGGTGGTGAAGGGAGTGAATGTTTAGGGTGGTGGATGGGGTGCCAATCAAGCGGGCTGCTTTGTCCTGGATGATGTCGAGCTTCTTAAGTGTTGTTGGAGCTGCACTCATCCAGGCAAGTGGAGAGTATTCCATCACACTCCTGACTTGTGCCTTGTAGATGGTAGAAAGGCTTTGGGGAGTCAGGTGGTGAGTCACTTGCCACAGAATACCCAGCCTCTGGCCTGCTCTTTTAGCCACAGTATTTATATAGCTGGTCCAGTTAAGTTTCTGTTCAATGGTGACCCCCAGGATGTTGATGGTGGGGGATTCGGCGATGGTAATGCCGTTGAATGTCAAGGGGAGGTTGTTAGACTCTCTCTTGTTGGAGATGGTCATTGCCTGGCACTTGTCTGGTGCGAATGTTACTTGCCACTTATGAGCCCAAGCCTGGATGTTGTCCAGGTCTTACTGCATGCGGGCTCGGACTGCTTCATTATTTGAGTGGTTGCAAATGAAACTGAACACTGTGCAATCATCAGTGAACATCCGCACTTCTGACCTTATGATGGAGGGAAGGTCATTGATGAAGCAGCTAAAGATGGTTGGGTCTAGGATCCAATCAGATCCTTGTGGGAAGGATTGTTACAAAAACAAATAATCTATCAGAATCACCTCCTAAGGAAATAGAATAGTTTCAATAAAAATATGCATAACAATTTTTCAACAAAATCTTATCTCTTATGTTACGCCCATTTTTTGCCCTATCAACCTGAGCTATATTCAAACCCAGGACCCAAAAGGTGAAACAGCAATGGGGGGATAAAAATCAGGTGAGGTGTATAATGGGCAACCAATCCGATACCATCCAATTTGCATCCTGACTGAAGTTGAATTTCACCTCCAATGTTCTAATCCACTACGTTAACTAATTACTCCTTCTGGCCCATGGTAGCTGGCTATGTTAAAGGTTCCCTTTCCTCTGTCACCATCCTTCTCACCTTCAAAATAGCTGTCCCTCTACTCAAAAAATCCCACCCTCAATCTATCCATTCTCTCTCGCACCCATCTCTAACCTCTCTTTCCTCTCTAAGGCGATTGAGTGTGTTGTCGCCTCTCAGCTCCGTGTTCATTTCTCCAAAAAACTACCCCCATCACACAGAACTGAAACTGCTCTAGCCAAAGTCGTGAATGACATCGTCTGTGACTGTAACCATGGTACATTACTTCTCCTTGTCCTCTTTGACCCTACCACAGCATTTGACAAGGTAAATATGTCATCCTCCCCCACAGCCTCTCCTCCCTTGTCCAGTTCTATGGGACTATACTTATATGGTTCAACATCTATTGAAGAAGCCTCACATCTCCAAAAATGAGTCCTCTTCACTCCCCTGCATGGTCAGCTCAAGGGTGCCCCAAAGATCTATCCTGTCCCCCGCTTCCTTATCTATAGACTGCCTATCAAAGATATCGTCCATGGAATGGCATAAACTTTGATATTAATGCTAATGACACCCAGCTCTACTTCTCCATTGCTTATCTTCACTCCCTGATCATTTCCATGCTGTCGGACTATCTGCCGAACATCAAGTCCTGAATAGTCACAACTTCTTTTAATTGATCATCAAAAAGCCCAAAGCCATTGTTTTCACTGCTCACCATCAAATTGCGCTTATATAGAGCCTTCAATATAGTAAAACGACCCAAGGCGTTTCACAGGAGCGTTATCAAACAAAATTTAACACCAAGCTACATAAGGAGATATTAGGACAGGTGACCAAACGCTTGGTCAAAGAGGTAGGTTTTAAGGAGCGTCTTAATGGAGAAGAGAGAGACGGGGAGAGGAGGAGAGGTTTGGGGAGGGAATTTCAGAGCTTAGGGCCTAGGCAGCTGAAGGAAGCATTGGTTGCTAATGGTGGAGCTATTAAAATTGGGGACAAGCAAAAGGCCTGCATTGGAGGAGTGCAGAGATCTCGGAGGGTTGTGGAGCTGAAGGAGGTTACAGAGATAGGGAAGGTCAAGGCCAGGAGGGATCTGTAAACAAGGATGAGAATTTTAAAATTGAGACATTGCTGGACCAGGACCCAATGTAGGTCAACGAGCACAGGGGTGATGGGTGAACGGGACTTTGTGCAAGTTAGGATATGGACAGGAGGGTTTTGGATGAGCTCAAGTTTATGGAGGGTGGAAGATGGAATAGTCAAGTCTTGCAGTAACAAAGGCAGGGATGAGGGTTTCAGGAGCAGATGAACTGAGCCAGGAGCAGAGACGGGCGTTCTTAACAAGGCGGAAGTAGGCGGTCCTGGTGATGGAGCGGATATGTGGTTGGAAGCTCATCTCAGGGTCAAATAGGATGCCAAGGTTTCGAACGGTCTGGTGCAGCTTCAGACAGTGGCCAGGGAGAGAGATGGAGTCGGTGGGTAGGGATCAGAGTTTGTGGTGGAAACCGAAAACAATGGCTTCGGTCTTCCCAATATTTAATTGGAGGAAACATAGAAACATAGAAAATAGGAGCAGGATTAGGCCATTCGGCCCTTCGAGTCTACTCCGCCATTCAATATGATCATGGCTGATCCTCTATCTCAATACCATATTCCCGCTCTCTCCCCATACCCCTTGATGCCTTTTGTGTCTAGAAATCTATCGATCTCCTTCTTAAATATATTCAGTCACTTGGCCTTCACAGCCTTCTGTGGTAGAGAATTCCACAAGTTCACCACCCTCTGAGTGAAGAAATTTCTCCTCATCTCAGTCCTAAATGTCCTACCCCATATCCTGAGACTGACCCCTCATTCTGGACCCCCCAGCCAGGGGAAACATCCTCCCTGCATCCAGTCTGTCTAGCCCTGTCAGAATTTTATATGTTTCAATGTGATCTCCTCTCATTCTTCTAAACTCCAGTGAATACAGGCCTAGTCGACCCAATCTCTCCTCGTATGATAGTCCTGTCATCCCAGGAATCAGTCTGGTGAACCTTTGCTGCATTCCCTCTATTGCAAGTATATCCTTTCTTAGGTAAGGAGACCAAAACTGCACACAATATTCCAGGTGTGGTCTCACAAGGCCCTGTATAACTGCAGTAAGACATCCTTGCTCCTGTACTCAAATCCTCTTGCAACATACCATTTGTCTTCCTAACTGCTTGCTGCACCTGAATGTTTCTTTCAGTGACTGGTGTACAAGGGCACCCAGGTCCCTTTGTACATCAACATTTCCCAATCTATCACCATTTAAATAATACTCTGCCTTTCTGTTTTTCCTTCCGAAGTGGATAACTTCACATTTATCCACATTATACTGTATCTGCCATGTATTTGTCCACTCACTCAACTTGTCTAAATCACCTTGAAGCCTCTTTGCATCCTCCTCTCAACTCACAATCCCACCTAGTTTTGTGTTGTCAGCAAACTTGGAAATATTACATTTGGTTCCTCATCCAAATCATTGATATATATTGTGAGTAGCTGGGGCCCAAGCACTGATCCCTGTGGTACCCCACTAGTCACTGGCTGCCACCTCGAAAAAGACCCATTTATTCCTACTCTCTGTTTCCTGTCTGTTAACCAATTTTCAATCCATGCCAGTATATTACCCCCAATCCCATGTGCTTTAATTTTGCACACTAACCTCTTACGTGGGACTTTATCAAAGGCCTTCTGAAAATCCAAATAAACCACATCCACTGGTTCTCCCTTATCTATTCTACCAGTTACATCCTCAAAAAACTCCAGTAGGTTTGTCAAACATGATTTCCCTTTCATAAATCCATGTTGACTTTGTCTAATCCCGTTAATATTTTCTAAGTATCCTCTTATCTCATCCTTTATAATAGACTCTAGCATTTTCCCTACTACTGATGTAAGGCTAACCGGTCTGTAGTTCCCTGTTTTCTCTCTCCCTCCTTTTTTAAATAGTGGGGTTACATTTTCCACCCTCCAGTCTGCAGGAACTGTTCCATAATCTATAGAGTTTTGGAAGATGACAACCAATGCATCCACTATTTCCATAGATACCTCATTTAATACTCTGGGATGCAGATTTTCAGGCCCTGGGGATTTATCGGCTTTCAGTCCCATTAATTTCTCCAGCACTATTTTTTTTTACTAATACTAATTTCCTTTAATTCCTCCTTCTCACTAGTTGGTTCCCTAGCATTCCTGGTTATTTATTATTTGTGTCCTCTTCCGTGAAGAAGAACCAAAGTATTCGTTTAATTGCTCTGCCATTTCCTTGTTCTGCTCATCCAGTACTAGATATCCTACAAGCAGGGTGACAAATCGGAGACAGTGGAGGGGTCGAGAGAGGTGGTGGTAAAGTAGAGCTGGGTGTCGTTAGTGTACATATGGAACCTGACATAAAGTTTTTGGATGATGTCGCCGAAGGGCAGCATGCAGATGAGAAATCGGAGGGGACAAAGGATAGATCCTTGGGGGACTCCAGAGGTAACGGTGTGGGAGTAGGAAGAGAAGCCATTGCAGGTGATTCTCTGGCTACGACTGGATAGATAAGCATGGAACCAGGCAATTGCAGTCCCACCCAGCTGGACGATGGAGGAGAGGCGTTGGAGGAGGATGGTGTGGTCAACCGTGTCAAAGACTGCAGACAGGTCGAGAAGGATGAGGAGGGATAGTTTACCATGGTCACAGTCACATAGGATGTCAATTTGATAAGGACCGTTTCAGTGCTGTGGCAGGGACAGAAGCCTGATTGGAGAAGTTCAAACTTGGAGTTGCAAAATAGATGGGCATGGATTTGGGAGGTGACAACAAGTTCAAGGACTTGGGAGAGGAGAGGGAGGTTGGCGTTAGGGCGATAGTTTGCAAGATCAGAGTGGTCAAGAGTGGGTTTTTTGAGGAGATGGATGATGTCGGCCGATTTGAAGGGGAGGGGGACAATACCTGAGGAGAAGGAACTGTTAACAGTATCAGCTAACATGGGGGCCAAGAAGGGAAGTTGGGTGGTCAGTAGTTTGATGGGAATCGGGTTGAGGGAGCAGGAGGTGAGTCTCATGAACAAGATGAGCTCGGAGAGGGTATGAGGGAAGATAGGAGGGAAACAAGAGAAATGTGCAAGTTCAGGGCTGGGGCAGGGGGGATCCATGGGGGAACGTTTGGCTTGATGAGCTAGGGGAAGGGAGGGAAGTGGCAGTGGCAGCTGAACAGATGGTCTCAATCTTAGTGACAAAGTAATCCATGATCTCCTTGCACTTGTTGGAGATAAGGGTGGAGGAGGCATGGGAGAAGGGTTTAACAAGACGGTTTGTAGTGAAGAGAAGCCAGGGGATATCTTTGCATTCCAGGATGATCCTGGAATAGTGAGCAATTTTGGCAGAGGAGAGCAGGACCCAATAGTGCTCTATGTGGTCTAGCCAGATTTGGCGATGAATGGCTAAACCAATTGTTCACCATAAATGCTATTCTCTTGACACTGATGCCATGTAAAAAGAAAACTCATTTTTAAATTATATTTGTTCTTTGGATATGTGCGATGCTGGCAAGGTCGCATTTATTGTCCATCCTTCTCATTGAACTGCTCCAGTGCTTGTGATGATGGTGCTCCCCTGAGGGTACTAGATAAAGAATTCAGGATTCTGACCCTGTGACAATGAAGGACTAACAATATACGTCAAAGTCAGGATTATGTGTGATTTGGAGAGGAACTTGGAGGTGATGTTGTTCCCACAACATTGCTGCTCAGTGGTAGAAGTCAAGGGGTGGGGAAATGCTGTTAAAGTAACCTTGATAAGTTGCTGCAGTGCATCCTGTGGACCGTAGATAGCGCAGTCATAGTGTGCAAAAAAATGGAGAATAACTAGATAACTTTCATTAAAATGTATTTACAAAGCTCTGCATTGTCTCCTTCCGAGTCACTTGCAGATCTCCCAAGAGAAAAAAATCATTGATTAATGATTGTACCTGTGCCACATGAAGCATTGACTGGTATTGTGCAGATTACTGTCCTCATTTGATGTCTTTCTGGGGTCTGGCTTTATACAGCTCCTCTTTGGCAAGCATGTGGCTAGATACTTCCTTAAATGGAAATATTGTGCTGCATGAAACATACTACAACTCATCACAAGGCCTCACCATATCAGAAATGCTGTTTTAACAAGTAAAAGTTCTGCTTAATTATATTTCTGCCTTATGAATTTGTGAAATTATAGGTTTTTTTTCAAGGAGTTTGGGGTTCAGCAGTCAACCACATTTGAAGCTGATAACCTATGCGCCCCAAATGGCAGCCTTGCATTCTGACTTCCTCCTTGAAAATCCTTGATTCCCTCAAGGTGTAGGTCATGCGAAACTCAGGGAAAATAGGTATTAACTTGCATAATCTTTTGCTGGTAGTTGCATATCACCAATACATGAAGAGAGCAGTAACTCTTTCTATTGATAGAAGAGAAGACATCCACAGGAGCTTGAATGGTGACACAAGTACAATCAGTGGTGCTTTGTACTCAGGAAATGCCATAAAATTAAAATAAATTGTGAATTAGCCCTTCTGTCTAGTGCTGCATGCTCCTGTGAAACATTATATATGCACAAAAGGAATCTATTACTCAGATGATGCAATCGGGAACTGCATACTGGGTGATTGCACTGATGCCTCCTACTGATACTTGGATGGACTCAGTGATATTGAGGCTTAGAATTAGTGTACTTGCTAAATGTGTGTTAAAAGTTGTCGTTTTGTGAGAATTAAGCAGCAGGCGCTAACTTTTGCCTACATTGCTATGATTGCTCCTAGGGATAAGTCTAATGTATGTTAAAGCACTGAGTCCACTTCTAACCCACTGAGAGTGCAGTGTTACTTCTTGGCAGCAGGTCTGGTTGCAGGAGTTAACAAGTCAACTCACATTCCTGCCAAAATGCAGCCTCCATAAATACTGTTCCTCACTCGAGGTCCTGGTAGATGACATGTCGGTGATAATCATGCTGCATTGAGTCATTTTCTTCTGCTGCTCCTGCTCCTCCTCTGAAGTTTTTACCAAAGAGAAATAGGATGCTATACCCATGCTGCCGAGCTTTCCAAAAGACTCCTTTCTGACTAGTTCTATTAGAAAACTCCTGCTCTGCTCACTCCTTCAATGCTGGCGGCTCCCTCTGGTGTTTTTACATCAGCTTCAATTATGCACAATTAATGCATGTATCAGTTAAGTAAATCCTGAGTAAATTTGCACATTCCCGTTAATTTGTGTTTAACAAGTAAAGGACACATTCATGCTGACTCAGTGCTTTAACGTACATTAGACTTATCCCTAGGAGCAATCATAGCAATGTAGGCAAAAGTTAGCGCCTGCTGCTTAATTCTCACAAAACGACAACTTTTAACACACATTTAGCAAGTACACTAATTCTAAGCCTCAAAGCAAATTAAGTCCATTAAAACATTGGTGGGGGGAATTTGCAGAGCTGCAATTTACAATGCAGTGGTGCAGCAGATGGAACAGGCTGAAGAAATAGCACCAAAAGCCCAAAGTTCCCAAATGCAGACATTGAGCTCCTGTTGGACAGCAGGCTCCATAGGAGAATGGGTCAAAACGCATAGAGGAGATAGCAGCCCATGCCAATGTGCACAGTAATTCTCACAGCAGAGGGTTCAAGTATTCCAAGTTCAGAGGACTCAGTTGGTCTGCTAAGGTTGGTCAAAGCACTATAACATTGTCAAGTAGGACACTAAATTACACATGGCACATTGTAACCTCAGGTTCCAAACACTGGCCCATAATTTTCGTTGGCCTTTCTGGGATTTCTTCCAAGAGTGTGGCGGAAGGCCCAGGAATTAGGCCAAGACCTGAGTGCGCGAGTGCTTGGCATTCACTCCAAGTTTTCACACCAAACATAGCACCTTACATCAGCGAGAGCATGGCCATGGGAGGGAATTCCCAAGCTGGGAATTTCCTTGGTCCAGGCCTGAGTTATGCCAAATGGCCGGTATACCAGGAGGAATGAAGTGTACTAGCCTCACCTGGAGGTCCCAGCCCAGATCTCTAAACACAAAATCCAGCTGTCAAGTAAAATCAGCCCACTTTTGCATAAACTACTGCTGGGGCCGAGGCTGCGGTTATCAGCACAGACACAAGTTGCTGCTCAGTGTCGCATTACTCCCAACCCAACCCCCCCCCACCCCCACCCCCACCCCTCCACCAACTCTGATTCATCCATAGTGACACCAATAGTAACTAAATTAGGAATCTCCCTCTGATCCCAGGTACTCTACGGGGTCAGTGACATAGCATCCCAGCAGGAGTATCTTAGTTCTTGGAATGAAGGCCTTTGGATTTTTGGGGCCAATATTTTTCACTTACATGAATGTTTACTATGCCAAATTATTTTGCCACTAGGCACCTTTGACATCTTTAACAGCTACTTACAAAGCAATCTTCAATTATATCATTCTCAGGAAGCTGCACTCTACCTCCAATCTTTTCCATTGTAGCACCATGATGCATGACCATATAATCATGTCTCCTGTTGCCTGTAGTACCAATTTTATCATCCACTTTATTTTCCATCCCTCTCACTGACAAGGATTACATTATCTACATAGAACAGATTAACAATTTATTGTTGCAAAGTTTACAAAAAATAACTATTTAAAATCGGAGAAGCAGTATCTTTTGACAGAAAGTTCAAAGGGCTCATTTCAATGATTGACTGGGAAATTGTTGCAGGTGTATGGGTCTTCACAGGCACAAATGCTATTTTCCTGCTGATTGCATCATATGAATTCTATAACTTACCATGTGATTCCTGTCAAGTTCCACTTGCATGTTTATATCCTTATAATGTCGAACATGGCTTTTGTATTTATAAACTGTAATATTAAGTTTAGTTGATAGCCAAACAGAACACTGTGCTGCAGTTGTCATGTATTATGGTGACAGATCAGACAGATCTTTTAACTTTTAATTGTCTGCTTAAGGAAGGCATTGTGCTGGTATCAAAAATGGTGCAAAATGACTGCGAGTAATTCATCCTGCCAACAGCTGGGACTTTATTTTTGAAGATGTTTCTTATGAAGGGTAATTAACCTATACAGACTTTTCTTGTATTTGTGTTTCATGTTGCACTTTAGTATATTGAAGGATGTTTCATATTTCTATTTAAGTGTAAACAAAAACATGAATAACTCATCTGTAAAAATTCTAGCCTATGTTCAATATTTACCAATTTGAAATGAACACGGTGGCATAGAATAGCATTACATTTAATCTAGCAAACAGATTACTACAAGTAGCTCTTGTCATTAACTCTGTGAGAGGAAGACCATCATTAAAATTACAAGACCTGCTTACAAGAACCACTATTTTCACAGATGAATCATTCATATTTTTGCTTACACCTAAATAGAAATATGAAGCCATGTTCGACAATATAAGTATATACTTTCAAAAAATAAATGGTTCTATAAAAACTCAAAATTAAAAATTGTGAAAGCCCTCTTCTGAAGTGGTAGATGTATTGACTATAATGAGCCAATTGATCTCAAATCTCAAAACTATCAAATGACTGGTATGTAGCAGTAAGGTTTAACATAGTAATTTGCTAAGATTCTCTTAAGATAAATCCACAGGTCTAAGCCAAACTCTCAAAAATTACAAATGAGAGAACAAATCATGGATGAAAACTGGTAAATCACAATTCAGTAAATCTGTATGGGAATTTTTGAGAAAGTGCTATCCAGAAGTTTATTGTAGTGCACCGTAAACATTGTGCAATCCAAGCTGCTTGTGAATGAATCTAGTTTTATTTAATGTAAGTAAAAACCATCAGACATGGGATTTATTATGACTAACTGCCTTATGAAATTACTTAGTGGATAATTCCCCCCCATCCCAATAATCAAGATTTGAAACATAGATTATCTTATTGGGCCTAACATTACAAGAAAAAAATAACAAATTTAAAATCACATACATGGAAGGTTTCTTTCAAGAAACAACGCAAATTTATTTTTCTGCAGGGTGCTTCATTCCGGAATATTCCTTCAATATTTTTTCTGCTCAAATTATATATTATGCTTCAGTGAAAAAGCTTGTCTTTCAACTAAAAATTAAATCAAACATGTTGAAGTGTAAGTGGTTATCTTTTTTATGGTTCCAGATAATTAATCTCATGTAGCGTTATCACACTGATCGATTAACCATAACAAACAGTAATTTGAATTTATAGGGCTGGCTCTTTCCTATAATGTTTATCTATTTATATTTCCATTAGGTCCAGCAATTTTAATACTATCAGGTAACTGGGAATGGTTGAATGGGATGGAGGGAGGGAGGGAAGATGGATGTATGAAGATCACAGAAGCCCTTTTGAACTCCAATACATCCGCAAGTAACACTGATGTTGAGGTGGAATGGATGTATCTCTGGAATGCGATAGATCAGACTCCCAAGCAGACTATTGGATTCATATCTTGATGAGAACAAATCCATCCAACTTGTTTGGTAGAAAGAGGAGAGCGTATCAAAATCTACTTGCAGACCCAGGTTCAATAACCAAGAATCTACCTTTGCCATGAAGTGCAGATCAAACTACATCAAATTCAAGATTGATGGTGGGACGCTAAGGCAGCAGAGTTGCATGGATAAAGACAGTTCTACATAGAATTGAAGGCTATCTGTGGTCTACATCATGATGTGATTGTAGCTGTAAAGAACAGAGATAGTGGATCATTGATAATGGACCAAGAGGTAATACACCTATGATGGGTATAGCACTTTGAGGAGTTGCTCAGCACTGAGTCATCTATTGCTGAAGAAGTATTGGATTGCATTCTGCAAGAGGCCAATGTTGATATCTTGGATGCTCCAATGACCATCAGGGCAATAGAGACCACCACAAGATCTATGAACAATGGCAAAACACTGAAACATAATGGCATTCCATAAGAAATTTACAAGATTGGATGTAGAGCTTTTACTTGGTGCCTGCACAAGCTATTCTGCCTAATCTGGAGAGAGGAGAAGGGCCCACAAGACCCAAACGATGCAACCATCAAAATATATAAGAACAAAGGAGAGAAGTTTGACTGTTGTAATTATTGAAGCATCTCACTTCTATCTATAGCTGGGAAGATTCTAAATTGGATTCTTTGCAATCACCTGCTCCCTAATGTAGTGGACAGGAGGCATCCAGGATGGCAATGTGGCTTCAGGGCTAGCCAAGGGGCCATGTACATGATTTTCATTGCTCACCAAATTCAGAAGTACAGGAAGCAAAATAAAGACCTATATATGACATTTGTTGACTTGATCAAAGCTTGCGACACTGTCAGCCAGTTTGAAGACTTATGAGGAAATTCGGTTGTCTGGAATAGTTCTGAATGGTTCTTAAACAACTCCATAATGGGATGTGTGGCAGTGTGCGTATTGATGGTTCGCTGTCCAAATCGTTCCCTGATTCAAATGGTGTGAAGCAAGGACGTGTACTGGACCCTGCTCTATTCACACTCTTTTATGATAGATGATGCAACAACGATCTTCATGTAGGAGTTGGGATATGAATTTGCACAATGGGGAAACTGTTCGATCTATCAAAACTGCAAGCATCGACTAAGGTGTCCAAACAAATTACTCAAGAACTTGTGGCACATTCTGGAGAGCCTTCAGCTGATGGATAGATTTGCATAAAGAATCGGCAGCATTTATTCAACAACTTTTATGAACTGTGCTTATTTGCGTTGCTTAAAAATATTTTAAAAATCTTTGACAATGGTCAAGACAACTGACTTTCACCTCTGAACCCCTAGGATTGAGACTAGGAGTTTGAGATCTCTTGCTAGTTGCTGTTAAGGGAGATAGGAAGAAAAATTCTGCCAGTCACAAAGGACAAGCTCACAAAATATTTTCAATTCAGACTGTCATTTATTCATCTTAGAGAGGTTCCAGGTTTTTCTTAATAAAACATAGAGAATATTTTTATATAGGTTCCTTCTCCCTTAAAGTTTGCCAAAGACCATCTGTACTGTCATTTATGCTTCAAGCTAACAGACCAGATTTTGATGTTTTCCTGCAGAAACATTTCAATTTAACCGAAGATTTGTGTTTCTTTACAAATACTAATATTTTGGCCATACTGAAGCTTCCTGTCCATTAATGTGGACTAGTAAGTTCCTGGGTTTGATCTCAGGTCTGGGCTGAGTTAGCCAATCTCATTTTGATGGAAGTGCTTAGTGCCTTTGGGTCAGGGAGAAGAAAATTGGCCAGGGTTCCCTGTCCCTGATCACTATCCAACGACCACTAATGGGTGTGAGCATGCATCAATGTCCGGCAAAGACAAGATCAGACTCAGCTATCTTGGCTCCAATCGAATAAACTACCAACACTCACCATCGAGGTTCACACACGAAAATTGACCACTTGGATGAAGTGAAAGAGGGTGATGGACATTCACAAAATCATATCACAGCAAGGACTCAACGCTCAAGAGAGGAATACAGATACATCAAATATGTCTGTGGTTGTGAATTGCAGTTCTATATACCTTGCTATTATTTTCCCCACTATGAAGGTGAGTGCCAAATGAGTGAGTGTCATCTGTGTTTGAAGCCACATTAATAAAAAGTGGAGTTTTTTTTAATATAATTTAAAACATCATACCCAATGGATGGTATCTATGGGGGTGGGTTGCAAATAATTCTTCCTGAATATGCATCCAAATCATTGTTACTTTAGTAGTCTTGTAGTGATCATGCACCATTCAATCCTTAGAGGAAATAAGTGGCCTTAAATTTGTGCATATAATCCATGTACACTAATTTGGGAGGGGCAGGTAGATAGATTTACTGCACCCGCTGATCCATTGACTCAATTCAAAATGATTTAGGATTAAGCATAACCAAACCATTGAAGCTGAATTTGAAATTTAGCCCAACCACTATGGCAACAAAACAAATGGCACAATGCTCAAAACCGTATTTTATTTCCCTGTGTATTTCAGCATCATTAAAGTGACAAACAAATCTGAATAGCCCAATTAAGGTCAAATTTGAGTATTGATAAACTAAATTGAAAGGATCTAATTCAGATCACTTCCAGTTCACATCACATCTCATCGCTAATTAAAATATATTCTGAAAATCAAATGATGTATTCTACAATCACTCTCTCCGGGTATAGGTGCAAGTTTGTGTTAAGTAAAGGGTTTTGTCTTTTTATGGGAATTTAGTAGCATATAGATTTAATAACTTGATACATAGCAGATACAGTTGAACTTATTTTTAAAAATGTCATCCAGAAAAACAACATACCTCACCTTGATTTTGATGTTCCTAAAATAGCTTCCCAGTGGATGACAGCTTAATTGTTTAACAATACTTAAAACGAATGAGCATAGTTCTGTAGATTTAAATCCCTGGAGTTTATATTAGCAATGTGCATGCAAAGAATTGATTCTCTAATCAGGTTCGGCTGCTTGAATGTTGAACAGAACATTAGGATCAAATGTCATATGTTCTGCACGCAATCATCTTCTGTTACAATCTACTCCACTTAAGCACATATCTGTCAATGCATATCCACTTAATGTATACTGTTGAGTGGGTTTTTTTGCTAATTTTAATAGCAAATTGGTCCTCTATTTCTATTAATTTTTTTATTTATGGTACATAAGATATATTCATCAACACATCTGCAAGGTTATCTTCCAGCTCTGATTTTGTCACAGGTACTTGTTGCTGAGATTTTGCAAATGCAACTTTTTTTCGCCAAGGGATTTGGGAATTTCAGTAATGGTGTTTGGGGGTGAGTGTTACTGTTTAGTCACAAGAAGGAGGCCATTTGGTTACAAAACAGTTCAATTTCCTGCAAATGACAGATTTTGTAATATATGTCAAAAATATTAACATTTTTAATGCTTTTATTGCTAGGGTCCAGCTAGATTGAGAATAGTATGAGGGGACTGTTGGGAATTTTTAATCATTCAGACTATAGATATGTGCATTATGTGTAGTGAAATTGCATACTCTTGCCTAATAAAATCTCATCAGCACATTCTGAAACATGTACGGTCAAAATTCTGAAAGTGCAAAAAAAAAGAGAACTCCAAGTAACAAATAGACTTCCATATGGGGTCCTGACATACAAAATATTTACATCCCAATTACCCACAACACTGAATTGGATATAAAGGTTTCCCTGAAACGGAAATCACATTTTGGTTCAGACACAAATGACAATGAATTATCCTACTACCACTTATGCTCTGGCTAATACCAGAGCTAGCACTTGCAGGTAGTCAGGCTGATCAAATGGCTAAAAAGTTCAGGGTAGCTGTGACCTTCACAGCCACAGATTAAGTAGTTGGCACTATTTCAGTTCTCTGGAAAGTCTTAGGATGCTAAATTGGGCCGTGTAGCTCCGTTGTTTTGGCGCGACACGGACTCTCTGACATCCAAGATGACGTCTTGGATGTGCATGCACGTTTCTAGTGTGTCTTGTGCCAGACGCCATCTTGGTATAGGAGTTAGGGCAGGCGCAGATAACGAACGCTGGAATCATGTAAAGTAGGGAGAAAATGGCTTCAATCAGTATGCAATGCTGATTTAAAGTGATAGACACCATTTTGGGACTTAACGCTCAACTCAACGCACAGTCTTAACCCCAAACATCTGAATGCGTCTTAGAGTGCCTGGAGGACCCCCCCACCAGCACTATTTAAAGGGGCCATGCAGGATTTACAGGTAAGTTGCTTGATTATTGCTTCTGGCTGCCAAGACATTTGTAACTGTTTTTGGAGGTCTTCTAGACTTGAATACTAGGATGTGGGGACATAGCCTAACATTTAGAGCCAAGAGGAGCAGGAGTGAAGTTGGGAAATGCTTCTACACACAAAGGGTGGGAGAAGTTTGGAACGCTCTTCTGCAGACGGCAGTTGATGCTAGCTCACTTGAGAAAGTTAAATCTGAGATTGATAGATTTCTGTGAACCAAGGGATATGGGGCTAAAGCAGGTATATGGAGTTAGGCCACAGGTCGACCATGATCTCATTGAAAGGCGGAACAGGCTCGATTGGCTAAATGCCACTGCCATTTGCTGCCTCTTGATATGTGCCACGTTCTCCTGCAAGAAAGCAGGACATGTGTCTGGGTGATGTGCCTGTCATGGTTGAATAGTTGCCAGTGTGGGTAGCCTGTGGGTGGCTTGCAACAGTGGTAATATGTAAGGGTGAGAGGAAGCATCTGATTGGCAGAGTTGAGTACTGATGGAAAGAGTTTGTTGTTATATGGAGGATGGGGCTGTAGTGCATGGTACAGTTGGTAGGAGACGCCACTTGACAGTTGACCTCACTCACCTTGCCCACTCATGTCAAAGCATTGAACTTCTTCCTGCACTACATCCATGTTCATGGTGCTGTGCGCCTGGCATTGACTTCGTCCCCGTACCTCCCACTGCCTTTTGAGTATGTGTCTGGAGGGCCTCTTGCCCCCCGACCCCCCTGCGGATATAGGAAGTCCCTCCTTCTGTCCACCTCTTGCACCAAGGTCTCTAGTGCATCAGCAGAGAACCTTGGTGCGTGCACTCTCGCAGGCCTGGTACCAACTCAGGTCAGCAGATTGGTGAGGTCTGGCGTGCAGATTGGAGGATGTGAGATTTAGTAGTGCACAACCTTTATTCAATGTTTTAACATAACTCATCAGTGTGTAAACATAGGGATCGGATCTGCATCTGTGTTTTATGTGTGCGATATCTGATCTCCGTGCAGACAGTAGACTGTTATTTTCAGCAAATAACAGGTACCAGCTACCTTTAAGAGATTTCTAAGAAACATCCTCCCTTTAAGAGATTGAGCTCCCTCAGGTGGTGGAAAGTGTGAATTGCATTGATTCCACAGGCAAGGCCTGGAATAGAACACTGATTGCAGGTAAGTCCTTGGGTGGGTTGAAACTTGCGTCCTGCCTGCACAGGGGCCATTGGACGCGGGGTAATAGCACATCACGCTACCTGCGTCCAAAAATGGCCCCTATCGAATTTTTCCCCCTACTCTCTGTAAGGGGTTTCTTTTTTTTACTGTTTCTCGGGCTTATAATAGGTCAGCCAGTTATGTTTTCCTGAGCTGCCCTGCCCGCAGTGCGGTTGCGAATCGCTTACCCCTTCCTGATTCTGAGCTGAGGACTTATCGAGTGGTAACAAAGACAGACAAACAGACCAGTGGATTGGTACAAGGAAAACCAATGTTTATTAATAAGAAAACTAAAACTACAAGGTAAACAGTATAATACAGAAGATAAAAGAAATCGCTATGGATGTAATACAGTCTTACACTTATCGGGTTAAAAGAAACGGACACAGAGGGAAAATTCTAAAATCACAAGTTTAGCAATATCCCTTAACCCCCAACCTTACACTTATGCTAGGTTGTCTTGTGGCGGCCAGAAAATTAATGCTCACCGGTGAAACAGATGAAAAAGGCCTGGCCCCTGTGCCTGCTGCTGCCGTCGACATGTGGTTGCGAGGTTTACTGGATGGCTTCCTTCTTAGTTGCTAGCAGACAGACAGGATAGGGCCAAGAGGCGAAGAGAACAGCTAGCCAGAGATATACTGGGCAGCCCCAGTTATACCCTCTTGGTAACAGGTTTTTTTCATACCTTATCAGCTTGCTTCATTGTTTGATTTAAGCACGAAACGTAAGACAAAGGACCCCATCTCTGGCCCATTTACATTAATGGCCATTTCCTGTATCGATTGTTTGCTAACTGCTTTACCATTGTTCCGAATGTACCTTGATGGTTCACCTTTTGTCCTGCGATCACTTCCTGCTCGAATTTTGATGTGTTGGCCGGCCATGTTGATAGCTTGCCTCAGGGCTAGAATGCAGCTGCATTGTTTAAAGAAACCTGTCTGAGACACGAAGCCTGCCAAGTTGTTGAGAATGCAATTTCAAATCTGCCGGTCCTCGGCCATGTGTCTGACTGCAGCCATTTTGAGAGACCTTGGATTTTTTAAAACAGTCACACCAGGGTTTCTTTAATAACTCCAATAAATCTTCGGGGTGGGGGGAACATGTGAAATTTTGCGAATCCCTTCATCTCCTCCAATACAGTTCCTCCATCAAGCCAAGGGATGATATTTGAGTTGGGTGTATGGACCACAGGTTGCTTAAGTGTGTGGAAACTGCAACGTGGCTTACTGTAGAAATGGGTATCAGCAAGCTTCCTGACACAAAAACTCACCTCCATCCTGCCTTACTCCCAAAGTCAGAAGTTCACCTCCACCCCCACTGCACCAGCATGAATATCACTTCCCTCACCAACCATTCTGAGTGAGATAATCAACTGTGTATTAGTCTGTGTCAGCTTATGAGCAGTTTTCTACAGTACACCTGTGTCCACTGGGACTGCCCAAGCTCATTTCACTAAAGGTCATAACAGCAATTACATTGGAGGAGACTTTCAATCCATCTACCAATGTTAGATTTGAACACAAGGAATGTTAACACCCTGAAAAAATTATAAAATGCAGACTTTGCAACACATATTGAATGCTTACTAGAAACTACTTCCCCATGACCATCAGCCTAGATAAACTCCAGTTCAGTACACTCCAACTATTTTTTTTTTACTTTTCATTTTTTTTTCTTTTTTTCTTTTTTTTTTGTGTTCTTAGGCCCCCCTTTTATTAGAAGGGGGGGTGTAGGGTGTGCTTAAATACTAAAAACCAAATAAAACGAAACCAGGTATCAAATTAAAATTTTATTTTCCCCGTTCAGGATGCACTCCAGCCCCTGCGGTGCCCACCGGTCGCGGAAAGCCTCAAGCGTACCGGCAGACACCGCGTGCTCCATCTCCAGGGCCACCCGGGCGCGGAGCATCCCGCGGAAGAGAGGCAGACAGTCCGAGCGACCGCCCCCACCGGCCGCACGCAACCTGGACCTGTGGATGGCCACCTTGGACAGGCCCAGGAGCAGGCCCACGAGGACGTCCACCGACCTGCCCGCTCCCCTCCTCACCGGGCGGCCAAAGATCAGGAGCGTGGGACTGAAGTGCAGCCAGAACCCGAGGAGCAGCCCCTCCAAATAATCAAACAGGGGCTGCAGTCTCCCACACCCCGTGAACAAATGAAACACGGACTCCTCCAGGCCGCAGAAATTGCAGGCGGCCTGGGAGTCCGTAAAATGGCGTAAACGCCTGTTGCACGCCACTGCTCCGTGCAACACTCTCCACCCCAGATCCCCGATGGAACACGGGAGGATCCCTGAGTAGAGAGCCCCCCACTGGGGACCCCCGTCTCCGCCGGACGGCAGGATGGTACGCCAGGGCGTGTCCGGGCGAGAGACGAGGGCGAGGAAGTGGAGAGTGTGCAGGAGCAGCCCGTACAGGAAATCCCTCCGCGCGGTGTGAAACGGCACGGAGGGAATTTCCGAGAGACGGCTCAAGTTGTGAGGCGCAGCCCTCCGAGGGAGGTTTCGGGGCCTGGCGCCGATGAGGAATTCCGTCCGAACGGGGGTCAGATCGGACGGGATGGCTCCGCACGCTTGAGCCGCCTCCACACCCCGAGTGGAGTCAGGGCCGAGCGCCGATTTCAACGCCCGGATGGCGGCGGCCGCGTCCTCGGCACGCCACGAGGACATCCGTGCGGCAAGCGCCCACGGCTCGAGCCAACCCGACCCTCCGCCATCCAGGACGTCCCTGACTCTGGTTACCCGACCGGCCACGGCCATCTGCTCCGCCAGCCGCGAGCGGCCGAAGCCGACATCGCGGAGGAACGGATTCCCGAGCAGCGGCTCCTGCAGGACGGCCGCTACCCCTGACGGGCGAGAGCACCGGCCGGAGGCAACCATGTTCCAGACCCTGAGCAGATCCTGGTAAAAGACAGGCAGCTCCCGCAAAGACGTGCGGCCGCCCAGCAGCGAGACGAACAGGAGCTGCGTGTCGTAGTTCAGGCCGTGCACCTGGCGGAAAAAGTACGTCGCCAGCGCACGCCATCTAAGAGGACGCTCCGCGTACAGGTATTGCTGCAGCGACCGAAGGCCGAAAGTCGCCATCTGGGTGCGGACGCACACCAGCCCCTGACCGCCCTCCCTAAACGGGAGACTCAGGACCGCGGCAGCGACCCAGTGCATCCCTTTGGCCCAGAAGAAGTCGACAAACTTCTTCTGAATCTTGGCGACAAACTCAGGGGGGGGGGGTCAAAGTGACCAACCGGTACCACAACATGGCGGCCACCAGCTGGTTTATGACCAGCACACGACCCCTGTAGGATAACACTCGGAGCAGTCCTGTCCAGCGCGCCAGGCGAGCGGCGACTTTGGCCTCCAGCTCTTCCCAGTTCGCCGGCCAGGCTTCCTCGGCAGGGCCGAGGTAGACTCCCAGGTACCGGAGGTGCGTGGTACTCCAGGCGAAAGGCCTGAGCTCCTCCGGCAGGGAGTCCACCCGCCACTGACCCACCAGGAGTCCGGAACATTTCTCCCAGTTGATCCTTGCGGAGGACGCGGCAGAGTAGACCTCTTGGCACTCGCGCATCCTCCGCAAGTCAAGGGGATCGGTGACCATGAGGAGCACGTTGTCGGCGTAAGCCGAAAGGACGACATCCATGCCCGGCTCGCGCAGAGCCAGTCCCGACAGCCTCTTTCGCAAGAGGCGCAGGAAAGGCTCCACGCAGACGGTGTATAATTGGCCGGACATGGGGCACCCCTGACGCACTCCTCTCCCGAAGCGAAGGGGCGCCGTCAAGGATCCGTTAACCTTAATCAGACACTCCGCGGCGGCGTACAGAAGTCGGATCTGGGCGACGAAATGCGACCCGAACCCGAAAGCGCGCAGAGTCCCGAACAAGTACTCGTGATCCACCCTGTCGAACGCCTTCTCCTGATCCAAGGAAAGGAAGGCGACCGACAGACCAGCCCTCTGGGAATGGTGGATCAGGTCCCGGACCAGGTGGATGTTATCCTGGATCTTTCGGCCCGGGACCGTGTAGGACTGGTCGGGGTGGATCATGTGGTCCAGCACGGCGCCGAGGCGAGCACACTCCAACTATTAGTGCACACTGGGTTATATATAAACATACAGACCAGTTAATTTCAGGTGCAATTAGTTATCTCCATTGTTCAATTGATTCATTCTTAATCAGCTAACCCTACAAGCATGGCAAATTTATAAAGGAACCCTTACTAAGAAAACAGTCTCATAAGAGTCAAGTTTTTTTGGTTTCCAAGCCAGAAATTACTGCATAGAACAGCAGCCAGATTGAAGAATTAAAAGTAAAAGATTAATGTAATATTTATGTTAGAAATATTTTTGTATAGGTTCAAGTCACACCCTTAAAATAGTCTAAACAATGGCAATACTCCAGCAATCACCATACTGTATATTTGCATTCTTTGCATAATTCTCCAAACCCAGTGCTATTTATATATGGTATCTCTGGCTGACAAATCTGAAATTTTTGATGTCTTTTAATAATAGCATAACTTAAAGTTCGACAAATAACTCTTCTAGATCATGAGAGGTACATTGATGTTGTAAATCCAGAAAATGCTAGAAATGCACAGCATCTAAAAAGATGGAAAAATAGAACTGATTTGGATGAAAGTGTCTTATCCAAAACATTAATCTATCTTTCTTTTTCAGATGCAGACTGACTGTTGTGCATTTCCCACATTTTGTTATTTCAATGATCCAGCATTAATGGCTTTTCTATAGCTAATATAGTGTTCATACGCATATTGTTAATAAATGTTAATTATTAGCATGTTTGTGCTTACTGTACAGATATAATATGAGGCATCCAATAAACAAAGATGTTGAAATATTATTGGTTTGAATTCTCTGCTGACTATGCAAACCCTTGTCACAGGTTAGGCAAGGAAATAAATATATATCAAGACCTCTTTTTTGTTCCAAAATAAATATAAATTCAGCACATTGGCTTATTTTTTCCCTACAAGCTGCAGCTTTTAATTTTTTAGGACTTAATAAAAATAGATTACATAAATTACATTTATTTGACTTACAGTAATTGGTGGAAGGATTAGAGGGGAGCTGAGGAGAACATTTTTCACCTAGAGGGTGGTTGGGGTCTGGAACTTACTGTCTGAAAGGGTGGTAGAGGCAGAAACCCTCATCACATTTAAAAAGTACTTGGATATGTACTTTAAGTGCTGTAACCTACAAAGCTACGGACCAAGTGCTGGAAAGTGGGATTAGGCGTAATAGCTCTTTTTCGACCGGCACAGACATGATGGGCCGAATGGCCTCCTTCTGTGCCATAAATTTCTATGATTCTATGACATGAAGTCAAATAGCTAATCTTAGAATTAATGATTAATTTGTGCTCTGTGAATAGAGTCAACAGGAACACTGATGCCGACATTCTCAGTGAGACATCGTGTATCAGTCAGTAGGGAAATAAATTATCTGAATCAAGCCTGAAGACACTGATTAATTAATGGCCTTGTCAATGAAAGTTTGGTTGTGAACAATTCTATTTCTTAAACTTGCTTAGGCAAATTCGGATGGCTGATTGTCTTATTGATAGCATCTTGTCCCAATATTTGAACCGCACTGTAAGTCAAATAAATGTTTTTGCTAACAACATTTGATTAATTTAATTTTAATTGATTTTAGCAACAGTGATTTAGATAATTTGTCAATACAATGTAACAAACTGAATATTTAAGTACAAAGTAATACAAATATCATGAGCATTTTTAATTCACTTTCTTTACATAGTAAACTCATATAATTTACTTTTAGAATTATTATATTGGGTTACATATACATGCTAATGAATACTTTGTTGAAGAAGAGTTCTTTTTAAAAAAAACATAAAAGCCAGCAAATAGCCTTTTAGTTTTCCAAGGAAAAGGGAAAGTGGTACGGGACTGATGAGCTGAAGAGGAAGAAAGATTGAACCAGTAATGCTATTACAAGTGAAGACAAATAACTTTATGGACAGAGGGTTGAAGGAATAAAAAAAGGAACATACAGTCATAGGGGCCTAAAATCCGGAATCCCAATCTGCCGTTTTAACAATGGCAGAGCGAGACTTCCTCTCTGTTGGACATTAACATTCCTGGAATTCCTGGTGTCAAACAATTTAATATAGTAGGTGGGCACCTATGCCAATATTGGTGTAGTTGAGTTGCCTACTATGTGACTAGCTGCTATAAGGAAACCAACATTTCCTACTTTGGTGAGCCCCATTTCTGCCGGCATATCATACGTTGGAGGCCCCAAAGATCAGTCTGGTAGTAATACTGTTGGGTGACATTATCCTGCCAACCCTTTTTCTCTTTTGACATCATCTTGAAATGGGGTGGACGTAAGAATCACCCACCCTCTCTGCCTGAAGAAATCCAGGCTAAATGGGGCAGAAACCTGGCATAACTGGGTCCCAGCTTCTAATCCCATTTGCCCATGCGTGCCCCATAATGCTCCCAGTTTGCCCTAAGCCCTGAGTAGATTCAAAGCCATACTGTTTATATTTTAAATGAATGTGATAGCAGCGCTGTTGCTTCTAATGCTATTTGGGCACATGAGGAGAACAAGCAATATGACTGACTTCAATAAATGATTAATAAAATGGTATGTACAGGGGCGAATACTTTGTAGCCTACTGTAATCTTGTTTGGGCTACAAGGAACTTATACAAGAAGGGCTGTCTACACATAATCAAATACCTAAGCTGCTGAACAAAGCAGAAAATAATTGGGAATCATTTAAGCTATATTTGGAAAGGCAGAGTGCAGTGACTGGCATAGTTCTGCACTGCAGACATCCTGATTCCTCTACTGTTTACATTACTTTTCTTAATCTTACCAGATCTGCTGATTTAGGTCAGTTGATGAGAACTGTACAAATTAAGTAGATGGGCTGAGGAATAGCAGTTGTTTTAATCTGGACAAATGCAAGGTAATGTGCACTAATATATGAAATGTGAAACATACATTCAGAATGGATAGGTCATTTTGAAATGGGATGGTAAGTTGCTGAATTGGGGAAAATCCAATCCCACTGGAATATATCATTTGGTACTTACCCTTGCTGCTGTTGTTTTCCTCAGGGAGAACAACGCTAATAATTGAAGGAGGTGTTGACACACCAAAATTGCTATTCTGAAAGAAATTATAGCATAACTAAAATTAAATTAAAATGGTAATGTTGCAGCAAATAATACAATGCGAGATAGAGAGGGGGATAAAAAAGGAGGGGGGTGGCAATAGTGGTTAAAGAAACAATTACAACCGTGAGGAGGGATGATATGTTAGAAGGATCAAATGAGGCCATATGGGTTGAACTGAAGAACAAGAAAGGGGCAATCACACTGCTGGGAGTGTATTATAGGCCCCCAAACACACAAAGGGTTGTAGAAATTTGGAACTCTCTTCCGCAAATGGCAATTGATAATAGCTCAATTGCTAAATTTAAATCTGAGATAGATAGCTTTTTGGCAACCAAAGGTATTAAGGGATATGGACCAAAGGCAGGTATATGGAGTTAGATCACAGATCAGCCATGATCTTATCAAATGGCGGAGCAGGCACAAGGGGCTGAATGGCCTACTCCTGTTCCTATGTTCCTATGTAAACAGTCAGAGGGAGATAGAAGAGCAAATATGTAGGCAAATTTCTGAGAGGTGTAAAGTTTCCCATTGGTGGAAGGGTCAAGAACCAAAGGACATAGATTTAAGGTGATTGGCAAAAGAACCAATGGTGACATGAGGAAAAGCTTTTTTACACAGCGAGTGGTTAGGATCTAGTATGCACTGCCCGAGGGGGTGGTGGAGGCAGATTCAATCATGGCCTTCAAAAGGGAACTGAATAAGTAGTTGGAAGGAAAAAATTTGCAGGGCTACGGGGAAAGAGTGGGGGAGTGGGACTAGCTGGCTTGCTCTTGCATAGAGCCGGCATGGACTCAATGGGCCAAAAGGCCGCCTTCCGTGCTGTGACCTTTCTATGATTCTATGATTCTATGAAAACACTAGGGCAGTAATAGTAGGGGATTTCAACTACCCTAATATTAAATGTGATAGAATCAGTGTAAAAGGTATAGAGGGTGCAGAATTCTTAAAATGCATTCAGGTGAACTTTTTTAGCCAGTACATAGAAAGCCCAACAAGAGAGGGCACAGCTCTGGACTTAGTTTTAGGGAATGAAGCTGGGCAGGTGGAAGGGCTATCAGTAGGAGAGCATTTTGGTGGTAGTGATCATAATTCAGTTGCATTTAGAGTAGTTATGGAAAAGGACAAAGATAGAACAGGAGTACACGTTTTCAATTGGGGAAAGGCCAATTTTACTAAGCTGAGATGATTTAGTAAAAGTGGACTGGAAACAGCTACTTGAAAGTAAATCAGTGTCAGAACAGTGGGAGGCATTCAAGGAGGAGATAGTGAGGGTTCAGAGCAAATATGTTCCCACAAAGAAAAAGGGTGGGACTCCCAAATCTAGAGCCCCCTAGATGTCAAGGAGCATACAGGGTCGGATAAGGCAAAAAAGGGAAGCTTGGGCTCGAATTTAGCAGGCCTGCGGGTTCCCAGCGGGTGGTCCTCCGGGAGCGTCGAAAACGCGGACGGGTAATTGTTCGCGTCCCCCACGCGATCGCGGGATAATTGGACCCATTAAGGCCTGCTTCCGGGTTCTGCGCTCCCCAGCTGCGTGCCGGCCGGCTGCGCATGCGCAGTACCGTCGACGCGATGTAGGAGCTCCAGTTAAAGGGGCAGTCTCCCAAAGCCCCTCCTGCTGCAAGCAAGAGGTCTGGGAGAATGGCTCAACCAAGGGGAAAGGCTGCGCCCCGTTTTTCAGATCTGGCACTGCAGCTGATGCTGGAGGGCGTGAGGAGGAGGAGGGAAACACTCTTCCCTGAGGATGGGCGCAAGTTCCCTGCCGCCGCAACCAGGAAGGCATGGGCAGAGGTGGCGGCGGAGGTGAGCAGCAGGGGCAACACCCCAAGGACTTGGGAGCAGTGCCGCAAGCGCTTCAATGACCTGACTAGGTCTGGCAAGGTGAGTACACCAACGCACCCTCCCACATCCCGTCCCCACCATCACGCCAAGCAGATCACAACCCCCTCCTGCACAGCCACCACTGCGCTCCATCAGCAATCCTCACAGCCACTCATTCACCATCCTCGCCGTGCACGCAAGTACCCACCGTCCCTGACCCCACCCGAACACTACCACACACCCCAATCCCCATGCAATGGGATGGGCACGTGGCCCACACTTCCTCCCATCCGTTCCGCGCCACGCTCAACCCAACCACACCGATGCTCGATGCGTCTCACGATGCAAGACGCACCCACTCACACATCTGTGTTTTGCCTTCACAGGAGAAGAGGAGCAAGAACAACCGCGAAAGGGCACGCACCGGAGGTGGGCCGCCGCAAGTGGTGGAGCTCACCGACGCAGAGGTGGAGGCGCTCGACCTCGCCCGCACGCGACATTGCCTGTCGGTGGCCGATGGCGAGTGTGTCGCTGCCGAAATGGGCGGTAAGGGAAAGCTGACACTCAACACCCATGATCGCGAGTGACCGTATCATCACCTGCCATCAGGCGCACTGTCAAGTTGGTCCACATGCCTCAAAGTGCCCTCTGTTCTCTTGCAGGTGCGTCTTTGGATCAAGCGAGCATGGAGGGCGATTCCTCAGAGGACATGGCGGTCTCTGAGGGTGCATCGTCACATCAGAGCCAACCATCCACCAGCGCAGAGACACGCACCTCGGTGGGTCCCCCTCGCCAACTAGTTGGGGTAGCACTTGGTGAGTCACTGCGCACGAGTGAGCATGAGCAGACCCTGGTGGCAGGGGCAGCCGCGGAGGGTCCGCGACGGAGGGAGCACTCATCTCCAGGCTCTGCTCAGCCGGACCCAGATGCTGAACCCAGGGGGCCACCAGAGAAAAGGAGAGTCGTCGAGGGCCACCAGCTAATTGCTGAGGTGCTGGCAGAGGTGCCGCGCGCATTGTCCACAATAGCGCAGGCGATGGAGGAGTCCACCTCCTGCATGTGGGCATTGGTGGCGCAGGCACAGGAGGGTACCGGCGACACAGTGTCGCGGGTAGGTGCGGGACTGTCTGCGGTGGAGGACAGGCTGGCCTCCCTCGAGCGTCACGCACAGCTCCACTTCGAGTCCTTGCAGGCCCTCACAACGTCTGTACGGATTCAGGGTGAGCAACATTCCGACGCCACCAACAGGCTGAGGGATACACTAGGGGTGGCCTTGCAAGGCCTCACACATGCCATCCAAACTGCCGTCCAGCAGGGTGGAAGGGGTGATGTGGGCCGAGGCCAAGAGAGGGATGATGGTGACCGGGGACATGGAAGCGGGGACGCCTCTCAAGGCGTCCCCACGTCCCACCCGTCGCCCACCTCTCAACCAGCACCCGCAATGGTGCCTCCTCTCCAGGTGGCCGAGTCTGCCCCTGCCCCGGTGCAGGAGGAGCAGTCTGTGGAGGTGCCCTCACGGGCACCGAAACCCAGGGGCCGTCCGCCAAAAGCATCTACCCGGTCAAGGCAAGAAGACGAGCAACCTGCCACTACCTCTGCTGGAGCCACAGGGGTAGCACCACGTAGGGGTTCCCGGAGAAGAATTCCAAAGGCCTTATAATCACAAAGGGAATACACCAGGGTGTTTATTATTTTGTACTTTGTTTCTTAAATGATGTCACATTCCACATATTAAATAGTCTATTCTCACCACTCCTGCCACCTCTCGTCCATTCTTCCGCGGCTTGTGCAGTAGTTGCGTTCCGTGGAGGCCATCATGACGGCGAACACCTGCTGCCACCCATTGGGCACACTGCTGTGGGTGCAGGATTACTGGCAGCACTCTTCAGTGGAGGGGGCTGGTATGGCCGCTCGCATGTGCAGGTGAGGAGATGCGAGCGCCTCGCAGTGTCTGACTCTAGGAGAACCGTTGACGTATGAGTGCGTCCCTGGCCCGGCGACCATCCCGGTGAGTCGCGGCTCGGCGCATGGGTCGTCCAACATCCTCGGGCGCGTCCTCCTCCTCCTCCTCCGCCTCCTCCTCCTCCTCCTCCTCCTCCTCCTCCTCCTCGCCCTCGCCTTCCTCAATGTGGGTGGCGGGTGTGGATGGGGCCTCCTCCAGCGGCACCCCTCTCTGTTGGGCCATGTTGTGCAGGGCACAGCAGACAACTATGATTCGTCCCACTCTGAATGGTGTGTATTGGAGCGCTCCCCCAGAACGATCAAGGCACCTGAAGCGCATCTTGAGAAGCCCTATGGTCTGCTCAATTGTAGACCTGGTAGCAGTGTGGCTGTCATTGTACCGACGCTCCGGCTCGGTGATGGGGTTCCTCAGAGGTGTCATGAGCCACGTGTGGAGGGGATACCCCTTGTCGCCGAGGAGCCAGCCGTTGCCGGCGTTGGGTGCCTGCAGGATGGGCGGGACGGCGGACTCCCTGAGGACGAAGGCATCGTGGCAGCTGCCGGGGTATCTGGCGCACACGTGTAGGAATCTCTGGCGGTGGTCACAGATGAGCTGGGCGTTCATGGAGTGATACCCCTTCCTGTTGATGAACAGCCCTGGCTCATGCGGAGGTGCCCGTATTGCGATGTGGGTGCAGTCGATTACACCCTGCACCCGTGGGAAGCCGGCCATGGCATGGAATCCAACCGCCCTCTCCATCTGGCTGCGCTCGTCCATGGCGAAGTTGATGTAGTGGGAGGCCCTGCGGAACAACCCATCGGTGACCTGCCTTATGCACTTGTGTGCAGAGGACTGACAGACCCCGGTGATGTCCCCGGTGGCACCCTGGAAGGAACCAGATGCGAAGAAGTTGAGGGCAGTGGTGACTTTGACGGCGACAGGTAAGAAGATGCTGCTTGGTCCATCAGGGAGCAGCTCGTCGTTAAGGAGGCTGCAGATGTCGGCGACTACCTGGCGATTGACTCTGAGCCTCCGTATGCACTGCTCCTCGGAGAGGTCCATGAAGCTGAGCCTCGCTCTGTACACCCTGTGCGGAGGGTAGTGCCTCCTGCGACGCATCTCTCTCTGCGGTTGCCCTCCCTCCTGCTGTGCAGGTGGGTGTGCCGCAGCACCGTGTTGGGGGGCCCCACCTCTCCGAGGCGGACGGCGTGGACTGTGAGGCTGCTGGGGCTGGTCATCCTGTTCGTCCTCCGACGATGTCAACGCACCACCCATCTGGCAGGTGTTGGTGTGAGGGGTTGTGCAGGGTAGGTGGGTGGGTCCTCGGACTGGGGCTGCGGTTTCGTGTCGGTCTGTCCTCTGGCTTGGCGGGGGTTGGTGGAGGGCAGGGGTTGCCCTATGTGACGCGGTGGCCTCCTGCGTGGGTGAGGGCGCTCCCCCGTGGAGCGCACCTTGGCACCTGGCACAGGCTGCTGGCTGCAACACGCCTGGTTTGAAGGGTCCTGTTTCCCCCAGTGTGGGAAACTGACTGCTTTGACCGTAAAATCCCACACTTCCTCTTTTGACAGCTGCTTCAGCTCATTAACTGACCACAACGAGCAAGTTAAGTACTCTCAAGTGGAACCCCGCTGGCTTTAATTGCCTGCGGGATTCCCACCAGCGGGGCTTGCGCGCGCAGCCCCGCACGTCAGCGCGGTACCCGGAAGTGGCCGGGATTTCGTCCGATTCCGGTCACGTGATCGGAGATCGGGATTTTCGGGGCCCCCCCGCTGGAAACCCGCAGGTAACCCGACCCTAAAATCGAGCCCCTTATGTCAGCAACCAAGAGCTCAATACTACAGAAAGCCTAAAGGAGTATAGAAAGTGCAGGGGTGAAATTAAAAAGGAAATTAGGAAAGCAAAGAGAGGGCATGAGAGAATATTGGCAAGTAAAATCAAGGAAAACCCAAAGATGTTTTATAAAGAGCAAGAGGATAACTAAGGAAAGAGAAGGGCCTATTAGAGACCAAAAAGGTAACCTGCGTGTGGAGGTGGAAGACATGGGTATGGTTCTTAATGAATACTTTGAGTCTGCCTTCACATTGTAGTTAAGGAGGAGTGTGAAATATTGGATGGGATAAACATAGTGAGGGAGGAAATATTAAGGGGATTAGCATTTTTATAAGTGGATAAATCACCAGGCCCGGATGAAATGTATGCCAGGCTGTTAAGAGAAGCAAGGGAGGAAATAGCAGAGGCTCTAACCATCATCTTTGAATCCTCTCTGGCTACAGGCATGGTGCCAGAGGATTGGAGGACTGCTCATGTTGTATCATTGTTCAAAAGGGGAGAAAGGGATAGACTGAGTAATTACAGGCCAGTTAGCCTAACCTTGGTGGTGGGCAAGTTATTGGAAAAAATTCTGAGGGACAGTATTAATCATCATTTAGAAAGGCACGGATTAATCAAGGACAGTCAGCATGGATTTGTTAAGGGAAGGTCGTGTCTGACTAACAATTGAATTTTTAGAGGAGGTAACAAGGAGGATCGACGAGGGCAATGCATTTGATGTAGTCTACATGGATTTTAGCAAGGCTTTTGACAAGGTCCCACATGGTAGATTGTCAGAAAAGTAAAAGTCCATGGGATCCAAGGGAAAGTGGCAAATTGGATCCAAAATTGGCTTAGTGGCAGGCAACAAAGGGTAATAGTCGCCGGGCGTTTTTGTGACTGGATGGCTGTTTCCAGTGGGGTTCTGCAGGGCTCAGTACCAGGTCCCTTGCTTTTTGTGCTATATATCAATGATTTAGACTTAAATATAGGGGGCATGATTAAGAAGTTTACAGATGATACAAAAATTGGCTGTGTGGTTAATAGTCAGGAGGAAAGCTATAGACTGCAGAAAGATATCAATGGACTGGTCAGGTGGACAGAAAAGTGGCAAATGGAATTCAATCTGGAGAAGTGTGAGGTAATGCATTTGGGGAGGGCAAATAAAGCAAGGGAATACACAATAAATGAGAGGTGTAGAGGAACAGAGGGACCTTGGAGTGCATGTCCACAGACCCCTGAAGGTAGCAGGGCAGGTAGATAAGGTGGTTAAGAAGGCATACAGGATACGTTCCTTCATTAGCCGAGGCATAGAATATAAGAGCATGGAGGTTATGCTAGAACTGTATAAAACACTAGTTAGGCCACAGCTTGAGTACTGTGTACAGTTCTGGTCACCACATTACAGGAAGGATGTGATTGTACTAGAGAGGGTACAGAGGAGATTTACAAGGATGTTGCCAGGACTGGTGAATTTTAGCTATGAGGAAAGATTGGATAGTCTAGGGTTGTTTTCTTTGGAACAGAGGAAGCTGAGGGGAGATTTAATTGAGGTGTTTAAAATTATGAGAGGCCTAGATAGAGTGGATAGGAAGGACCTACTTCTCCTCACAGAGGGGTCAATAACCAGGGGTCATAGATTTAATGTAATTGGTAGAACGATGCGAGGGGAGGTGAGGAAAAGATTTTTCACCCAGAGGGTGGTAGTGGTCTAGTACTCACTGCCTGGAAGAGTGATAGAGGCAGAAACCCTCATCACATTTAAAAGGTGCTTGGATGTGCACTTGAAGTGTCATAACCTACAAGGCCACAGACCGAGAGCTGTAAAGTGGGATTAGGCTGGATAGCTCTTTTTCGGCCAGCACAGACACGTTGGGCCAAATGGCCTCCTGTGCCGTAAATTTCTATGATTCTATGAAAGCATATTGTTGTGGTGCCCACTAGTCATGGTGGGCATCACAATAAATGAGTGTCAGTTAGCAATAGCAAAAAAGGAATTAGGTGTGATTATTGACTACTCATTGAAAGCATCCAATCAATATGGAGCTTTTGTCAACAAATATAATCGTTGCTGGGATATATTTCAAAGGCATTTCATTATAATTGGAAACAGATTAGTTAGCCCTGTGAAGTGCATACTTTCAAGTAGCAGTTTCCAGTCCACTTTTACTAAATCATCTCAGCTTAGTAAAATTGGTCTTTCCCCAATTGAAAACGTGTACTCCTGTTCTATCTTTGTCCTTTTTCATAACTACTCTAAATGCAAACAAAACACTTTTTGTTTGTTTAGCCATGTGTCTGTTAAGTATGGAAATCTATCACCATATTTTAAAGTCTCCAAACTAAATTAATGAGAAATTCACATAAGTAGAGTTTCTGTATGCATACTCTCTCCCTATAGGGACATACCAGATGCAGATTTGCAAGACCTAAGGCTTAGGGACCACCAGGTGTGTGTAGGAGTACAATGTTCTGAAGGACTTGTTAATTGTATCCATGTAATTTATATCAATTAGTGTTAATTGTATTCTGGTGGTGCGTATCAATTGGGGACTCTCGCATCCATTTGTATGAGAGTTTATCTTAGGTACGGTGTGGGTAATGCGGATCTCTATGAATAAAGGCTTGGAAGCAACTGAAGACCAGGCTCTAGTATTCTATCCTTCACCACCTGGCTATCCAATTTATTACAGTACTGTGAGCCTGTATGCTTAGGTATTAGATTATCAAGTCTGGTACTAAGGATTGAGTCAATATTAATCTCACATTAGCAGATATATCTTCTTAGTGCTAACTTAATTCTAAAGAGTTGTCTCTTCCCCAAGGGAAATAGTTATCAATCATTGAACAACTGATGAGCACAGATCTGAATCCTTGCTGGATAGACAGCAGGTACTAGGAACTCCTCTCAAGTGGCATGGTGAGCAGCACTTCTCTTCATCTCTCTTCCGCACCTAGTGGCACATGAGACAATCTATTTCTTGCAATGCTTTACATCCAGCAGATCGTACTCTAGGTTTCTCCTTAAAGAAAACTCTTTTCATGTGGATAGGTCATTATCCTGATTTCCAAGCCACTGCCAGGAGGATCAGGGTGAGCAGCACTATTCACCATAAAATGTGTAAGTGCTTTGCCATCATCTGCTTGACGACATCATAGATAAATATCTTACCCCATACAATGGTGGGTCATCAGTTGGAGGTGTGGAGCTTCAATAGTATCCAAATAAAGGTATGTATAGATGCTGGATATTTAAGTGTGTGTTCATATACCTAACCCCAGGTAATGACTTCCAACAGCCTTCAAAGTTTCCTTATCAGCTACATAATAAGCATCTATTTCCAGCATGATGAAAAGACCTCTGCAGGACAACTTGCCTGCCACATTAAGGTTCTAGATGGCCAAGTCCAATGTCATGTACCAGTATTAATAATTACTAATTGATTATTCCAGACCTTTAGGAGCTTTGACAAAGAGACTTCCTCACTATGAGGTCAATTCCCCTTCCAGGGTGCTAGATAACAGGTTACTGTAGGCAGGAGCCCTCCCTCCAACTCTTTTAGTCACAAATCTCCCTTACAGCTTGGCCATGGACCATACACATTGGCTGAAGGTCAGTGTGTGCACAATGATACATTGGAAAGCGTCAGACAAAGGTAATAAAAATAATTCAGGAATTCATTAGAAATTTATGAAGAGACTCTCCCACAATTTAACTTATTTCAGTTGGAGAAAGCAAAATTGAGAGAGAATGTGATCCAGGTCTGTAAAACGCTGAAGTCCATAACTAATTTAAAAATAAGCAGGTTTTTTTAGTTTAAGCTGAGATTGAAGAGCTATACAAGTACATTCATAAGCCCCCAGTGAAACTGGAAGACTATATAGTAGAAGACAAGTGGAATAGACTCCTATCTGAATGTTATATCAGTTAAATTCTATGAAAAAAAGATAGATAAATTGTTAAAAATTGGAACAAAAGTTTGAAAGATAAGTATAAGTTGTTGATCAAATACTCTGAGAAACACAGTTATTGCAACATAGAGTTACAACTAGTCATGGTTGAATAATGTATTTTGTAGATTTTAGAGTGACATTACATTGATGAGTTGCAGTAGATTATCTTTGGGTCAGGGAGCAAGATCACAGTTGCTTTATCTTGGAATAAATTGGATTAGAGTTTATGTCAGTGCAAATTGTAGATAGTCTGTTGTAAAGAAAGGGTTTAATAGACCAAATCATTTTATCTCATTCTATACTTTTTCAACACAAAATTAAAAGACTCTAAATGCAGATTTTGTGAGATGTTTTAAGTGCCGTGATGTCCGCTTTTCAATGTATATTATCTCTACAGAAAATATTACACTGGGACCTGCAAATGAGATTGGTGTTCAATAAAATTATACTTTAATTAGATTTTGTCTGGCTTATGCCACCTTATTTATAACAATTATCTACCATATAAAGATGGCTTAATTAGGGAATATGCTCATTGAAACATCAAGGAGATACCTCTTGGGTACAGTCAAACACTTACAATAAACTCTAATTAATTTTCTCTTGTAAGTGTAAAACTTTTAAAATGGAGCAATTTAATATCAATGATTACTCAGGTGGGACCTACAGGATTGTACTGAGACAGATAGTAAGAATTAATCGAATGGATATGAGGTATTGCTTTTTAAGACCATGGCTGCCAAATAACAGAAACATCCGAGGATTAAATTTCTCTTCTAATGAAATGCCTGTTTTTCTCGAATGAATGACTTGCTAAGAATATCACATTCTCAGATATTGCACATTTCAAAGCTGTGTGCTCCCATAATCATGTCAGGAGGTTGTTAATTATGTGGATAAACAAACATCCTTCCCTTTTTTGTTAAAGAGGAATTTTGAGCCATGGTGCCACAGTAATGCACAACTGGAAGAAGAAAATTGTACATTTTACATGTACAGTTACACTGAAAATATTCCACCCTTTATCAGCTATCAAAAATTATTTTTTATTAAATGATGACACTAAAATTAATTTTGTTATATTTTAAGACTGGAAAAGACCACTTCGGTCCATCTGGCTGACTCCAGAGGTCAAAAACAGAGTACACAGTTATCTTCCCATATTCCTCAATTAATGTTCACACCAAATGCCTGTGAAACTCCTTAAAATTATTGATGTTATCTACCTGATTCACCTATTTCATTAATCCATATCCAGCAATAACGAACAATAGTTTAACCACTGTAAATTTGAAAGTTTACTTAACTAAAGAGATGAAACTAACCATGCAAAAAATACTTCACACAGTTAAACATTTGAGATAAATGCTTCTTTTAAAAGTTGCAAAACTTCTGTATTTTCATAACCTTTAACTATCACATACAAAAAAAACATGTTTTCATATTAAAGTAATGGACTCTTATGCTTCTTTCATAGTCTAGTTCAATCATCTAAGTTGACTTAATTTTTAATATTGCAAACTAGTGTTCTACTAGGTTGAAATCTGGTGTTGCACACAGCCATACTACTATTTTGCAAATGATCTCTTGCAATATATATGCTGGTGGATGTCTTGAAGTTCATTTTATGTCAGCAACTTGCCATATAACAAGTTTTCAACCATTAGTAGGGAAGAGGTAACAATGTTATTAGTAATTTTAAGCAAAATAGTTTGGTATGCTTCTGAATCTATATTTGCTTCCCCTCCCAGACAATTCTTTAATAAACATATTTCAATGCTCCTAAGAATGTCCTCCATGTCTAAATCATGATGCGCTCTCTCCTGTGCCTTAATATAGGGCCAAAGATTTCAATAAAATGTATCTTTTTCCTTTGTGCATGCATAAGCTGTTCCACTTTGCTAAAAACATTTAGTTTACTATCAGCTGTCCATAATACCTGTTTTTAATGAGACAGACTTGACAATGTCCTTTTTAGTGAATACGAGCCCATTTTTTCTCTTATAAGAGACAATTTTTCCTTTATAGCTCTTCCATGTGATCTATTGCCATTAAATCTTTTTATAAGTCTCCTGTCATACTTTCATAACGTTTAAGCAAATCTAGTGCTATTTGTTCAGTCATCTTTCTCTGATTTCTTTTCACGTTTTAGGTAATTCTGCTAGTTCTAGGGCTGGTAAGTCTTGGCACTTACTTTTGAATAGATCATTGTTTCCTTTCTTCTTATTATTCATTCAGTGGCTTAGAGTGTGCTTCTAGCTGGGTAAATTTGCCAAACAAAAAAATTTAGGTCTCAGTTGAGACCTAAAAAATGTTTCAATTTATCTTTGAGGCACTTCTGTCCATCTAAGTCCCTCATCTCCTCTTGTGGTGCTCCTTTCATCTCCGAGCCTTTTCTTTAAACTTAGGTTAAAAGACAACCATTAAATGTAGCTTTTTTTTTCAACAATGGGAAAAATGGGTAAAAAAAATCCTGAAAAATATCAGTCTCCTTTTGCAAACGACAGAAACATTCCTTCCTTACACAATGAAAAAAAGACTAATTTTGGCGCCCACATTAGCATAGGCCAGGAAATAGATAAGTAAGGAAATAAATGGGGAAGAGTTAGAAAACACCTCTATTTGACTTTAACAAATCTTAAATTGCCACATCTTGTAAATTGGAATAGGCGAGCACTTGATAGATGCTCTGGACATTAAGTAGAATAGGTCAATATTCGCTGGAATTTAGAAGAATGAAAGGTGATCTCACTGAAACACATAAAATTCTTAGAGGGCTTGACAGGGTAGATGTTGAGAGGCTGTTTCCCCTGGCTGAAGAGTCTAGAACTAGGGGTCATAGTCTCAAGATAAGAAGTCAGCTATTTAGAACCAAGATGAGGAAAAATATCTTCACTCAGAGAGTTGTGAATCTTTGGAATTCTCTACCCCAGAGGGCTGTAGGTGCTCAGTCGTTGAGTATATTCAAGACTGAGATCGATAGATTTTTGGATACTAAGGGAATCAAGGGATATGGGCATAGGGTGGAAAAGTGGAGTTGAGGTAGAAGATCAGCCATAATCTTATTGAATGACAGAACAGCCTCGAGGGGCCGTATGGCCTACTCCTGCTCCTATTTCTTATGTTCTTATGGACTCTACATAAGAATAGATCTGTTTGCTGTTTATGCTGCAACGGCTGCCTATTACTGTAGTGAAATTGATGACCCAGGGGAACAAAGATCACTTGCATTACCATTTCCCTACATAGGGACGTGATCGAGTTGATAAGATACAGTCATGGTCTCAGCACAGGGAGGGCATACTAAAACACTTCAACCTGTGTTCACAGTCATACTCTAGTTCTAGTTGATCTGCTGATAGGCACATATGGAAAATTAGCAGTATCATTCCTATCAAAACAATATGTATAAGTAAATGCAAATAGAATAGATGGTACTTCACCAGCTTAACAAAGGGGTTACCAGCTGGTCCAGAGATATGTTGTGTGCATTGTATAAATGAGTTTTTATTTGTATGCAAAACTATCAGCTATGGTCTTCAACTGTCAACAGCTTACTAGAATCATTGAATCATGGAAAGGTTACAGCACGGAAGGAGGCCATTCGGCCCATTGAGTCCGCGCCGGCTCTATGCACGAGCAATCCAGCTAGTCCCACTCGCCCGCCCTATCCACATAGCCCTGCACATTTTTTCTTTTCAAGTACTTATCCAGTTCCCTTTTGATGACCATGATTGAACCTGCCTCCACCACTCCCTCGGGCAGTGCATTCCAGATCCCAACCACTCACTGCGTAAAAAAGTTTTTCCTCATGTCACCTTTGGTTCTTTTGCCAATCACCTTAAATCTATGCCCTCTGGTTCTTAACCCTTCCGCCAAATGGAACAGTTTTTCTCTTTCTACTCTGTCTAGACCCATCATGATTTTGAACATCTCTATCAAATCTCCTCTCAACCTTCTGTGTTCCAAGGAGAACAATCCCAGCTTCTCCAGTCTATCCACTTAATTTAAGTCCCTCATCCCTGGAATCATTCTAGTTAATCTCCTCTGCACCCTCTCTAACACCTTCACATCCTTCCTAAAGTGCGATGCCCAGAACTGGACACAATACTCCAATTGTGGTCGAACCAGTGTTTTATAAAGTTTCATCATGACTTCCTTGCTTTTGTACTCTATGCCTCTATTTATAAAGCCCAGAACCCCGTATGCTTTTTTAACTGCTTTCTCAACCTGCCCTGCCACCTTCAATGATTTGTGCACGTATACCCCCAGATCCCTCTGTTCCTCTAACCCTTTTAGAATTGTGCCCTCTAGTTTATATTGCCTTTCCTAATTTTTCCTACCGAAATGCATCACCTCGCATTTTTCTGCATTAAACTTCATCTGCCACGTGTCCGCCCATGCCACCAGTGTGTCTATCTCCTCTTGAAGTCTATCACTATCCTCCTAACTGTTCACTACGCTTCCAAGTTTTGTGTCATCTGCAAATTTGGAAATTGTGCCCTGTACTCCCAAGTCCAAGTCATTAATATATGTCAAGAAAAGCAGTGGTCCCAGCACCGACCCCTTGGGAACACCACTGCAAACCTCCCTCCAGTCTGAAAAACAACCGTTCACCACTACTCTCTGTTTCCTGTCATTTAGCCAATTCTGTATCTATGTTACGATTGCTTCCTTTATTCCATGAGTCGCAATCTTAATAGCAAGCCTACCACATGGCACTTTATCAAACGCCTTTTGAAAATCCATATACACCACATCAACTGCATTGCCCTCATCTACCCTTTCTGTTACCTCATCAAAAAACTCTAGCAAGTTGGTTAAAAATGATTGGTCTTTAACGAATCTATGCTGGCTTTCTCTAATCAATCCACCCTCGCCCAAGTGATGAGTGTAGATTGATTAGGGAACTGTTTGTTCTTTTGGAAAATAAATTCTCACGGTGAATACATTTCCTTATCGATAAAACTGGCACATCATATGTTGCCAATAACTTTTTAAACTTTTTTTTTAAAAGTGCCTTCACTACTCATTATTTCTGTCTTTCCTGTTGACATGCTAGGGCTAATCTTCCTCATTGTAACACCCCATTAGTGTTTCTTTCCATTATGTTCCAATGAGTAAAATGGGCAGAGTCCTTTAATAACAGGCCTCTGCTCCATTAGTGCATCACATGCATTTAAGCTGGGCAGGGGGAGGGTGCAAGTATTGGCATCTCTGACTTGAAGCAGGCTGGAGCTTCATTATAATATATAAATGACATGGAATCATAAAATGGTTACAGCACAGAAGGAGGCCATTCAGCCTATCAAGCCCGTGCTGGTTCTTTGTAAGAACAATCCAATTAGTCCTATTCCCCGGTTCTTTCCCCGTAGCCCTGCAAATATTTCCTTCAAGTATTTATCCAATTCCTTTTTGAAATTTACGATTGAATTTGCTTCCACCACCCTTTCAGGCAGCGCATTCCAGATCATAACCACTCGCTGCATAAAAAAGTTTTTCCTCATGATGCCTTTAATTCTTTTGCCAATCACCTTAAATCTGTGCCCTCTGGTTCTCAACACTTCCGCCAATGGGAACAGTTTCTCTTTATTTATTTTATCTAAACCCTTCATGATTTTAAACACTTCTATCAAATCTCCTCTTAACCTTCTCTGCCCTAAGGAGAACAACCCCAGCTTCTCCAATCTATCCACGTACTTGAAGTCCCTCATCCCTGGAACCATTCTGGTAAATGTTTTCTGCACTCTCTCGAAGGCCTTCATATCCTTCCTAAAGTGCGGTGCCCAGAATTGGACACAATACTCCAGTTGTGGCTGAACCAGTGTTTTGTAAAGGTTCAACATAACTTCCTTGCTTTTGTACTCTTTGCCTCTATTTATAAAGCCCAGGATCCCATATGCTTTTTTAACTGCTTTCTCAGCCTGTCCTGCCACTTTCAAAGATTTGTGCACATTCCCAGGTCCTTCTGTTCCTGCACCCCCTTTAGAATTGTACCATTTAGTTTATATTGCCTCTCCTCATTCTTCCTGCCAGTATGTATCACTTCACACTTTACTGTGCTAAATTTCATTTGCCATGTTTCCGCCCATTCCACCAGCCTGCCTGTGTCCTCTTGAAGTCTATTACTATCCTCCTCACCGTTTACTACACTTCCAAGTTTTGTGTGGGAGGAGTGTTTTGAGTTCTTCCACATATTTTTGCATACTTTGCACCATTTCTAAGGCCATTGGCCCTGAGTTTGCTCGACTTTATCAGCGATTCTTTGATGCTGGAATAGTGTTTGTACTCACTATGACTTGCATATTGTGGCAGATCCTGTCTGCGCCAAGTTTCCACCCCATAATGGCTGTGCTGCTGTTTCTAGTTGGGTCTGGAACCTTTTGACAGTGCATGTGCCAAAGCTATTGGGAGCTTATTATAACGTATTAAAATGACCTGGAACAGTGTAGAAGTGTCCAAATCCCTTAATTAGCACCCTAAGGGTAATTTGCTACAAAATAAAAGTGATGTATCTGTTACCAACAAAAGCTGATGCTGGCAATATGTTGGAGCCCGCAGCCTGAATAGATGTCTGCTGCTTTTGACTACCCTATAGCCTGCACTGTCTCGCTATTCTCACCACCTCCCATGGCTAGAGTGGAGTGCCCCCCCAACAGCTCTAAGGACCATTCCTTATAGGGGGGTTAGCTCACTAATGTCAGGTATTCCACCTCCAGCCATCTGCCATTCACAAGCATTGTGTGCAAGTTTCTCCTGAATTACGAACATACGAATTAAGAGCAGGAGTAGGCCATTCGGCCCCTCGAGCCTGCACTTCCATTTGATAAGAACATGGCTGATCTGATTGTGACCTCAACCCTACTTTCCCGTCTACCTACTATAACCTTTGACTCCCTTACTAATCAGGAATCTATCTAACTCAGCCTTAAAAATATTCAATGATCCTGCCTCCACCACTCTCTGGGGAAGGGAGTTCCACAGACTCACGACCCTCTGAGAGAAAAAAATTCTCCTCATCTCCATCTTAAATGGAGACCCCTTATTTTTAAACTGTGGCCCCTAGTTCTAGTCAGTCATACAAGGGGAAACATCCCCTCAGCATCTACCCCTTCTAGTTCCCTCAGGATCTTACATGTTTCAATAAGATCACCTCTCATTCTTCTAAACTCCAATGTATACAGGCCGAACTTGTCCAACCTTTCCTCATAAGATAACCCTCTCATCCCAGCAATCAGTTGAGTGAATCTTCTCTGAACTGGCTCCAAAGCAATTATGTCCTTTCTTAAATAAGGAGACCAAAACTGCACACAGTATTCTAGATGTGGTCTCACCAATGCCCTGTACAACTGTAGCAAAACATCTCTACTTTTATATTCCATTCCCCTTACAATAAATGACAATATTCCATTTGCCTTCCTAATCACTTGTTGTACCTGCATACTAACTGTTTGTGATTCAAGCACTAGGATACCCAGATCCCTCTGTACCTCAGAGTTCTGCAATCTCTCTCCATTTAAATAATATACTGCTTTTCTATTCCTCCTGCCAAAGTGGACAAGTTCATCTGCCAAATTTTTGCCCACTCACTTAACCTGTCCATATCCCTTTGCAGAATCCTTATGCCCTTTTCACAACTTACTCTCTTACCTACCTTTGTGTCATCAGCAAATTTAGCAACCATACATTTGGTCCCTTCATCCAAGTCATTGATATAGATTGTAAATAGTTGAGGCCCAAGCACTGATCCCTGTGGCACTCCACTCGTTACAACTTGCCAACCTGAAAATGACCCATTTATGCCTACTCTCTGTTGCCTGTTAGCTAACCAACCCTTTATCCATGCTAATATGTTACCCCCTAAACCATAGAGTCATAGAGTCATAGAGTTATACAGCACGGATAGAGGCCCTTCGGCCCATCGTGTCCGCGCCGGCCATCAAGCCCTGTCTAATCTAATCCCATATTCCAGCATTTGGTCCGTAGCCTTGTATGCTATGGCATTTCAAGTGCTCATCCAAATGCTTCTTGAATGTTGTGAGGGTTCCTGCCTCCACAACCCTCTCAGGCAGTGAGTTCCAGACTCCAACCACCCTCTGGGTGAAAAAGTTCTTTCTCAAATCCCCTCTAAACCTCCCGCCTTTTACCTTGAATCTATGTCCCCTTGTTATAGAACCCTCAACGAAGGGAAAAAGCTCCTTAGTATCCATCCTATCTGTGCCTCTCATAATTTTGTACACCTCAATCATGTCCCCCCTCAGCCTCCTCTGCTCCAAGGAAAACAAACCCAATCTTCCCAGTCTCTCATCATAGCTGAAGTGCTTCAGCCCTGGTAACATCCTGGTGAATCTCCTCTGCACCCTCTCCAAAGCGATCACATCCTTCCTGTAGTGTGGCTCTTATTTTGTGTAGTAGCCTTTGATGTGGCACCTTGTAAAAGCCTTCTGGAAATCCAAGTACACCACATCCACAGGATCCCCTTTATCCACATTGCTTGTTACTTCCTCAAAGAACTCTAATAAATTAGTCAAACATGATTTCCCTTTCACAAAGCCATGTTGACTCTGCCTGATTCCATTGAGATTTTCTAAGTGCCCTGCTATAACATCCTTAATAATAGATTCTATCATTTTCCCTATGACAGATGCTAAGCTAACTGGCCTGTAGTTTCCTGCTTTCTGTCTCCCTCCTTTCTTGAATAGAGGAGTTACATTCGCTATTTTCCAATCTGATAGGACCCTTCCAGAATCTAGGGAATTTTGGAAAATTAATACCAATGCATCTACTATCTCTGCAGCCACTTCTTTTAGGATCCTCGGATGAAGTTCATCGGGACCTGGGGACTTGCCAGCTTTTAGTTCTAATAATTTTTTCAAAACCCTTTCCCTGGTGATTGTAAATGTTTTAAGTTCCTCCCTCCCTTTCATCTCTTGATTCACAATTATTTCTAGCATGTTATTTGTATCCTCCACAGTGTAGGCTAGCATTTGAGGGATGTCTCCGAGGCAGCATCAACCAGCTGATGTAAGAGATCTGCTGGTAGCACCATGTCAAAGTAGAAGTAGGGTTTTTAAGCCACTGCTTGCAAGTCTTTCTAGTAAGGGTAATTGCCAATACATAATGCAAGATACAGAGTTAGTGAACCCACAATACAGTGAGGACTGCTTCTGTAGAAAGTCATATTAGAGGGTTAGCAGTGTGTTGGTGTCCAATAAAGGGAAGGGTTAGTGGCCTGCCTGTAATCTCACGTTCCCTTATCATGTTATTATAAGTTTTTCAGCATGAGTCTGTATTTCTGGGGGTGAGAGAGGTGGCCATCTCGCTGCATAATCACTCTTGACAGATTTCTGAAGTTTTCACCCATGGGCTCCCAACAATCTGCTGCAATTCCAAGGTCAACAATTCCACAATTCTGAAGGTCAGACTCATTGAAGTTGATGGCAGGCAGGTTGCAATGCATAAGAGGTCTCTGTGCCCATCTGATGGTACCTGCACGCCCATATCTGCAGACAGTGGTGACCAGACTTCACTTTGGCAGACAACTAATGCATGCAGAGGCTCCATCCCTCAATCAAAGCATGTAATACTTTACGCAGTGCTGCACAAAAGAAGAAATCCAGGGTGGTGATCAAACTTTGAAGGAATGAGAAATTAATTGACCACAGTAAACTGGGTTAATGGGTAAACCTACAGACAAACAGTGAGAAATAGTCAAAGAAGTATTTATTACGATACAAAACTAATCTATACCCTTAAAAGGCAAAGGCTCTATTTGTGTAGTTAAGCAACTATGGTCAACAAATGAGGTAAGAGACAATATCAAGTTAAAAGAAAAGGCTTACAGAAATGCAAGGAAAAGTGGAAATCCAGCAGACTGGAGAAGCTATGAAAAGCAGCAAATAGGTGCAATAAGGGAATATGAAAAAATTACAAGGGATATCGAAGCTAATTGCTAAAACTTTTAAAAATATATTAAGAGAAATAGAATGGTAAAGGGGGATGTGGGCCCATTAAAGACAGATGCAGGTGAGACTATAATGGACAATAATCAAATGGTATAATTGTTAAATGAGTACTTTGTATTTGTTTTCAAAGGGAGGAAGAGGATATACTAGCATTACAAGGGAACCTAAAAATAGGTAAAAGGGAGGGAAAAAAACGATAATGGAGAAAATAATGGGACTTAAGATGGACAAATCTTCAGGACCTGATGGTTTCCACCCCAAAGTATTAAAAGTGACGAAATTGGTGAGGAAACTGCAGATGTATTAGTCATAATTTTCCAAAGCTGTCTAGATTCAGGAATTGTACCTTTGGATTAGAAAATTGCAAATGTCACTCCATTATTTAAGAAGCGTTGGAGGGATGGAGAAACCAGGTAACTGCAGACCCATCTGTTTAACATCAATTGTGGGGAGGTTAATCGAATCAATCATCAGAGATAGAATGACTGAGCACTTGAACAAGTATGAGCTGATCAAAGAGTGTCAGGATGTCTGACTAATCTAATTGAATATTTAGAGGAAGTTACCAGCATGGTGGATAGGGGAGTGTCTATGGATATTGTCTATATAGACTTCTAGAAAGCATTGAATGAGGATCTGTATAAGAGATTATCAGCAAAAATGAAAGCACACGGAATTGCAGGTAACCTTGTGACATGGTTTGGTCATTGTACGATATAGAGAGCAGGGATAAAGGAAACGTTGTCTTATTGGTGTGATATGATAAGTTCCCCAGGGATCTGTACTGGGGCCTCAGCATTTCACTGCATATATTAATGACTTGGATGAAGGAATAGAGAGTTGTGTATCCAAGTTTGCAGATGACACTAAATCAAGAGGCACAGTAAGTTGTGTAAATGGGAGCAGAAAGTAACAAAGGAACATATACAGGCTGTGTTAAGTTGGCACAGAGCAGAGATTAAACCTAGGACCATCCTGGTCTGTATGTCACAATGGCCAGGGTTTACAGCTCCTGTATTTGCCAGCCTGCAATTTTCCATCCATTAAAGTGAATGGTTGGTAAAATCACAGGTTGACTGGTGCAGAAGCATAAAACTCCAGCTTATACCACTACCTAAGGCTCATCTTTAAAAATGAAATGCTGTCAGCTTTTGGGAAACTGCAGTTTCAAATAACAAAAGAGAAACAAAGCTACAGCTCATATTAACAATCACTAAATTAATGCGTGTCACACATCCTTTATACATTTGTTACAAATATCCTGTAAAATATCCTGAACCAGATTTAGTTAACAGCTTAACTGTGCGTGAACATCTATCCAATAGTGATCATAACATGATTGAGTTCAATGTAGTGTTTGAAAGGGAGAAAAGTGAGTCAGCTGCTAAGATTCTAGACTTGGGTAAGGCCGACTTCAATGGGATGAGACAGAGACTGTCTACAGTAAACTGGGCAAATCTGTTAATGGGTAAAACGACTGATGATCAGTGGCAAATGTTTAAAGAAACATTTAACGTGATACAGAATCAGTTTATACCCCTGAGGGGCAAGAACTCTACTTGCCAAAAAAAACAGCCATGGACAACTAAAGAGGTAAGGGACAGTATAAGACATAAGGAAAGGGCATACAAAAAGGCAAAAAATGGCACAGATCCTGGTGAATGGGAAAGATACAAAGATCAACAAAGAGTCACAAAACAGATAGTAAGAGCTACAAAAAGAGAGTATGAAAAGAAACTTGCATGGGATATCAAAACCAATACGAAGAACTTTTATAGTTACATTAGGAAAAAGAGGGTGGTCAGGAGCAGTGTTGGCCCCTTAAAAACTGAAAGTGGAGATATTGTCATTGACAATGGGGAAATGGTAGACATGTTGAACAATTACTTTGCATCAGTATTTACAGTAGAAAAAGAGGAGAGCATGCCGGAAATCCCAAGAAAACTAATATTGAATCAGGGACAGGGACTCGATAAAATTAACATAAGTAAAGCAACAGTAATGAAGAAAATAATAGCACTAAAGAGTGACAAATCCCCAGGACCAGATGGTTTCCATCCCAGGGTTTTAAAGGAAGTAGGTGAGCACATTGCAGATACCCTAACTATAATCTTTCAAAGTTCTCCAGATTCAGGAACAGTCCCTCTGGATTGGAAAATTGCACATGTCACTCCACTTTTTAAGAAAGGAGAGAGAGGGAAACCAGGGAATTATAGACCAGTTAGCCTAACATCTGTTGTGGGGAAAATGCTGGAGTCTATAATTAAGGATAGGGTGACTGAACATCTCGAGAGTTTTCAGTTAATCAGAGAGAGCCAGCATGGATTTGTGAAAGGTAGGTCGTGCCTGACAAACCTGATTGAATTTTTTGAAGAGGTGACTAAAGGAGTGGACAAGGGAATGTCAATGGATGTTATTTATATGGACTTCCAGAAAGCATTTGATAAGGTCCCACATAAGAGACTGTTAGCTAGGATAGAAGCCCATGGAATCGAGGGAAAAGTACGGACTTGGTTAGGAAGTTGGCTGAGCGAAAGGCGACAGAGTAGGGATAATGGGTAGGTACTCACATTGGCAGGATGTGACTAGTGGAGTCCCGCAGGGATCTGTCTTGGGGCCTCAATTATTCACAATATTTATTAACGACTTAGATGAAGGCATAGAAAGTCTCACATCTAAGTTTGCCGATGACACAAAGATTGGTGGCATTGTAAGCAGTGTAGATGAAAATATAAAATTACAAAGCGATATTGATAGATTAGATGAATGGGCAAAACTGTGGCAAATGGAATTCAATGTAGACAAATGTGAGGTCATCCACTTTGGATCAAAAAAGGATAGAACAGGGTACTTTCTAAATGGTAAAAAGTTAAAAACAGTGGATTTCCAAAGGGATCTAGGTGTTCAGGTACATAGATCATTGAAGTGTCATGAACAGGTGCAGAAAATAATCAATAAGGCTAATGGAATGCTGGCCTTTATATCTAGAGGACTAGAGTTCAAGGGGGCAGAAGTTATGCTGCAGCTATACAAAACCCTGGTTAGTCCGCACCTGGAGTTCTGTGAGCAGTTCTGGGCACTGCACCTTCGGAAGGACATATTGGCCTTGGAGGGAGTGCAGCGTAGGTTTACTGGAATGATACCCGGACTTCAAGGGTTAAGTTACGAGGAGAGATTACACAAATTGGGGTTGTATTCTGTGGAGTTTCGAAGGTTAAGGGGTGATCTGATCGAAGTTCATAAGATATTAAGGGGAATGGATAGGGTGGATAGAGAGAAACTATTTCCGCTGGTTGAGGATTCTAGGAGTAGGGGGCACAGTCTAAAAATTAGAGCCAGACCTTTCAGGAGCGAGATTAGAAAACATTTCTACACAAAGGGTGGTAGAAGTTTGGAATTCTCTTCCGTAAACGGCAATTGATACTAGCTCAATTGCTAAATTTAAATCTGAGATAGATAGCATTTTGGCAATCAGGGATTAAGGGATATGGGCCAAAGGCGGGTATATGGAGTTAGATCACAGATCAGCCATGATCTTATCAAATGGCGGAGCGGGCTCGAGGGGCTGAATGGCCTACTCCTGTTCCTATGTTCCTATAAAATCCCCCAAAAATGGTCACATGTAAATCTTGCTGATTTATTTTGTCCAATTGACTTTCAAATAAAAATTTCCACCACTTTTCCTGAGTTGTTTGTGGCTCTGAAAAAAGAGATTTGCCTGAAATAGATATAACTGTCTACTATAAATCCTGTACTGATTTCAGATAAGAATCAACGCTCAAAACATACATCAAGCATGTAATTTAATATCTCAAGCACATAACCCGACTTTGGATGACCCTCAGTCTAACTCTTGAGGCAATGCATACACTTTTGTGATAAAGGACTGAAAGTATAATTGAGCATTAGGTAAACCTAAAATTCTAAGGCTTTTTTAATTGGAACAAAGAATTGAAACAAGTAATATTATCAGACTGGTAGAACATTCCTTAATCCTATCAACACACCAATAAGTGGATAAATGCTGTTAATCCTTGCCAGTGGTTTTATGAAAAAGCTAATTCCTAAATTGATTAAAGAGACAGTTTTGTTCACTGAGTTTTAATCACTAGAACTTTGTACTATCCATAATCAAACTGAAATACCATCCTATGTTAATACCTAAATATTGTCTTAGATTCAGAGTTATTTTAAATACAATATTGTTCAGTATTCATTGAATGTATTACAAATTGTCATCTTTGTTGAAGGATCTTTTCCAATAATTTGCTTTTAAGTATTTGAATACGATTTTTAATGAGGTTAAACAGAATTTTGTAAGTTCGCAAGTGAATTAACTGTATAGTGGTTATTTGAATTTTGGACTTTTTCAATTACACGTCTAAGAACTAGATTATGTTATTGACAGGGTGTAATGGGGATGTCATCAATGTGAGAATCCAGCCTACCAACCGCTTCCTATAACTTTATAATTATCCAATGCGTATCCATACAACGAATTGTTACAGATACATACAACAGAAAGCAAAAATGGAGTTACAACCGACGGCATTGTTAATCATCAAATGAGGTATACAATTTCAAAGATTGGAACTGATGCATTATTCGAAAGAGCATCAAATTACATAAAGATGCCAATGGACAGAATTGCAGCGTGAAAGGTCTGTTGACTTCTACAGGATGGCTGGCTTTCTAAGTGCCATTAATGGAACCCACTTTGCTGTTCTTCCTCCTCCTCCTTCTTTATTTGCAGCTTTGGGAGGTGGAGGGACCAATGGCACGACAAGTTACATAAAACTTAGAGCATAGAATTCAGGAAAAAAAGCAATGATATGAGATTATATGTTAGCATGAAATTGATATGGCAGAATCAAAGAGTTTAGCCTTTTGTTTGCTTTTGAAATCGGTTGTTTATTGTACAGCATACAAATTCCACAATCTACATGTGTCTTCAACCTTTGAGTTGAAATGAAGTCCAATAACTGGAGTAACTTAGTCTAAATAAAAATTAAACCAGTGACAAGATTAAATTCACATATTTAAAGTACTAGGGGCTGATTTTAACTTTGAGCGGACATCAGGTGGACGGCAAGTGGTGCGATCACACCGCCCATCCGATGTCCTCGCCAAGAGGACTGAGCCATTTCAGTATGGATGGTGAGCTGCGAACGCTGAACCACAGGAAGCTCACCATTCGGGGGGAGGAGGATGGGCAATCCAGTGGCTGCTTCACAAAGCTGAGCCGGAAGTAATGACTTCAATGGGGGGAGGCAGTTATGGGAGAGGAGCACAGAGAGGACGACAGTGGGAGGGAAGATTTTTGTGAGGCTGATACTCCTTTTGGTCCGACAAAACTCTTTAAAAACCTTACCTTTGCCGGTTTTCTGAGAAGTGATCCCTTTAAGGACTGCTGGTTAGGCTGCTGTATGCTTACTATCAATAAGTGGAGCATGCGCAGTGCACTCTCTACCCGTTGGTAGCTCAAAAATGCATTGGGTTCCTACGAATGTCATTAGGACCTTGATTTGGATACCTTAATGAGGTTCCCATTTGAAACAGTGACGGACTCAAACAAAATGGCGGCAGATGGTTCAGAAGCGGGAATATGGTGGTATGTTCAGTTCCGCAATTTTCAGAATGTTACTGCCCCGTTCCTGCCAGGCAAAAGATGTCTCCTTTGCAACTATTATATTTCTTAGCTTCATTGAAATACTGTTACATCGCTTTTATCCTAGGAAAACAGCTGCTGATGAATTGACTTTCAGATTAACAAAAAGGAATTTATATTAAAGAATTCCACAACAAAAAAAGTCTTATTGAAACAGCAATTCTTAGAACTTAACTGTTTACCATTGCATGAAAAAGATTTTCACAATATATCCTTAGACAGAAACATTATACCTTTTCAACTGTATGCAGACAAACATATATCCATTTATGTGCAAGTACTAAAGTAAACCAAAAATAGCCAGCAAAAAACAAATCTGACTAGCCTTGAAATTATGTTTTTAAAAAATATAGTTAAAGGCAAATGGATAGTCAAACATAATGGTAAATAATTTTAAAGTAATTTAATAACCCTACAGTTAATTGGAGGCCTGCTGCTAATGTATGAATTATGTGCCTACAGGTTGCTCTTAGCTGGCCCAAAAGTGTAAATGTTTTCATATCTTTAATAATTAATGTGATGACTGATTAGCTGTGAGTGTCATTACTAAAGCATGTTACTGATTTACAACTAATTATATCAAATTTTACTATGGGTTATTAATTCTAAACATCAATCAGTTAGTCCTAGAAATGACTAAAACTTTTACTCATTATTAATTTGGATGCCACATTGAGTAAAAATGATGAATTATATCATCTGCTTCACAGTTTCTCTCCAATGATTCACATTACACCACAAATATAGAAATAAGCTGGTTGAGCTTCTAAAAATAAAGTGGAAAACAAAGCAATATGATCCAATGTTTACTAATTTCTGAATTTGTAGTTCTTCTATCCCATCATTATATGAGAAAACAACTCATTATCTGTAATCAAAGTTGCTGAATGCAATAATAAAAGATTTGAAATTCTAAGCTTCATGTTTAAACTCCTTCTAGGTGTATTGTCTCTTTCAAGATGTGAGGGTTCATCCATTGCATCAGGACAAGACAAAACAACTGATGGTTTGCTAACACTTGGGCAGATTCATACTTTTTCATTTTTGTGGTACTTCATTTGTGATTAAACTATTTTATTTTCAGAACCTTTCACAAATATTAGTAACAGAAATGTCAAATTCTTTATGGCAACACTGTCAAAAAGTAATTCTTTTCATAAGGTCATTCCAAGACGTTTCTGGATTATTTTTAACATCTGAAAGTGCTTGCTTTTCCAATCCTTTGTTTAAATTATTTTGTGATGGAACCATCTGCTAATATTATCCTCCCTAGGTACATGACTTCAGGAGATGCCCATTAGTGAGATGTATAGTTTGTCACACCAAACTCAATTTGTTATTATCTTAGATTTGTTTCTTATTGATTCTTTCTTATGTTACAGTTTTAATTTCGTTTGCACAGTTTTCTCATTTAATGACTTGACAAAAGTTTCCATAAGCAGATTGCATCAATTACAACCTGGAATCTTCATCTTTTCACCCTCTGCCCTTGCAGAGTGTGTGGATTGAGGGATTAACCATTAGTACAACTGTTGTACTGCTATCCGATTCAGAATAGTCTTGTACTATGCTCAGTCTGTCTCCACAGTCATTTCGGTCACTTCAGATAGACGAAAAATATTTCACACAGACCAGAGATTTGACGAGCTAAATCTAATGAAATTTATTTGTCAAATCAAGAAGACGCCAGTGAATTAGACTAATGCTAGAGTACAAGAAACTTGGATTTATAACAGACGGTTTATCAACAGTCTAAAACTTATGCTTATTATTAAACAGTCTCTCGGAATGAAACAAAATTTTGAGAATTGGCATGTTGGATATTAACATTCCAATCGTCTCATGCCCCGTGGTAAGAAAATATAGTCTCAAGCTATATCCCTTGTGTACAGTTCTTTTGTCTGAACTGCCTTTGGATTCTAGCACTAATTAAAGAATCTGCAGATAGATCCTGACTTTACCCACTTGATTCATTTGAAGAAAAGCTGACAAATTTTAAAGATGGTACCAAACAAAAATGCAGTAGAATAATGTTTTGTAACTTTATGATCATCTAAGGCCACTTTCACACATACCAGTTAGCCAGCATTAACATGCAGTCACAATGAAACTACAACTGATTCTCGCATTATAGAGTGACAAAAATCATACAAGCATTTCTGATTCAGAATTGAATAGCTGGAATCAATTTACAAAGTCCCAATCCAATAACACCCGTGTTTACACTGAGCACATTAACTAATTATACTAGTTTCCCAAAAACAAAGGCCAGTAACTGAAGCAAACACAGAGCCCTATTTTTATCCCTTGTTTGAAAGAATACTTGTAAACAATTTTACAACACCAAGTTATAGTCCAGCAATTTTATTTTAAATTCACAAGCTTTCGGAGGCTTCCTCCTTCGTCAGGTAAATGTTCAGGAACATTTACCTGACGAAGGAGGAAGCCTCCGAAAGCTTGTGAATTTAAAATAAAATTGCTGGACTATAACTTGGTGTTGTAAAATTGTTTACAATTGTCAACCCCAGTCCATCACCGGCATCTCCACATCATGAAAGAATACTGCCATTTCTAATTAAAATAAAATAACACAAATGGTAAAGTAAGTAAGGTGGAAGTGGTGCCATCAAAGAAGGTAGCGTTAGCTACCCCTTTACAGAATTTCTTACATTTAAAGCATATAACACTTGCCTGATATCTTTTCCCTCCACTTCTCTCCCCCGGAACATATTTTTAACGTGTTACTTCCTTGCTATTTTTCAGCCATTACATCAAGTAAAAATAGAACGAGTTATGGAATTCCACTAGGGGGTCAGTTCTTTTGTGGAGAGTGTATTGGGTGAGGCGTCTGCTCCACCTGCCTGATGGTGTTAGCGGGAGGCCTGATCAATTTTTATGGTCGGGCCTCATTTGCCTTTACCAGGTGAGCTGCTAGCACTAATTGACCTGCATATAGGCAGCTCGCCATTTAGGAAGGCAGAAACTCCAGCAGGACAGCCAGTTGTCATTGGTCTCCAGCGGCATCTTAAAGGGGAGGGGTGAAATGGACCAGAAGTATTCAGCTGCAGGAACATTTTGGTAGCACCCACAGCAACAAGGTGATGAAATAATGGAAGCCTTTAAAGCTCAAAATGCAGAAGAGACGGCAAGAAAAAAATGAGTGCCAGATTTGACTGCAGATAAGGATCCCTTTAAATACTGCTTGAAATGGCCACCTACTGACCTGTACTACCCACGTTTATGGGCTGGTTCAGGAACTGACGGTACCATAGGAACATAGGAACATGGGAACAGGAGAAGGCTATTCAGACCCTTGAGCTTGTTCCACTATTCAATGAGATCATGGCTGATCTGTATCCTAACTCCACCCACCCACCTTGGCTCCATTTCCCTTAATACCCTTGGCTAGCAAAAATCTATCGATCTCAGATTTAAAATTATTGATTGAGCGAGCATCTACTGCTTTTTGTGGGACAGTGTTCCATACTTCTACCACCCTTTACGTGAAGAAGTGTTTCCTAACTTCTCTCCCGAATGGCCTGGCTCTGGTATTAAGGCTATGTCCCCTTGTCCTGGACTCCCCCATCAGCGGAAAAAGTTTCCCTCTATCTACCCTATCAATTCCTTTCAAAATCCTAAAAAAGCTCAATCAAATCACTCCTCAACCTTCCATATTCCAGGGAATAGAAGCTTAGTTTATGTAATCTCTCCTCATAATCTAACCCTTGGAGCCCTGGTAACATTCTGGTGAATCTGCGTTGCACTCCTTCCAAGGCCAATATATTCTTTTTAAGGTGCGGTGCCCAGAACTGTACACACTACTCCAGATGTGGTCTAACCGGGGTTTTGTATAGCTAAAGCAAAATTTCCTCCCCTTTATATTCTAGCCCTCTAGTTATAACGCTGAACATTTCATTAGCCTTTTTGATTATTTTTTGTACCTGACTTCTACATTTTATTAATCTGTGTACATGGAGCCCTAAATCTCTGGACCTCCAATGTTCCTAGCTTTTCACCATTTAAAAAATGCTCAGATCTATTATTTTTTGGTCCAAAGTGAAAGATCTCACATTTACCTGTGTTGAAATCCTTCTGCCACAGTTTTGTCCACTCATTTAATCTATCAATGTCTCTTTGTAATTTTATGCTCCCGTTTACACTACTTACTATGCCACCAATCTTTGTGTCATTGGAAAACTTGGATCTATGGCTCTCTATTGTGTTATCAAATTCATTAATAAATATAGTGAATAGTTGAGGCCCCAGCACAGATCCTTGTGGGGCACCACTCGTCACTTCATTCCAATTCAAGTATATACCATTATCTCTACTCTTTGTCTTCTATCGCCTAACCAATCTCCTAACCAGGTCAATAATTTGCCTTCAATTCCATGAGCTGTAATTTTAGTTAAGTCTCTTACGTGGAACCTTATCAAATGCCTTCTGAAAGTCCATATAAACTACATCCATAAACATGCCCCTGTATACTACTTTAGTTAGTTCCTCAAAAAATTCAATTAGTTAATTAGATTCGTTAAACATGACCTGCCCTTTACAAATCCATGTTAGCTCTATCTAATCAGCTCAAATTTCTCTAAGTGCTCAATCACCCTGTCCTTAATTATAGATTCCAATAACTTCCCCACACCAGATGCTAGACTAACAAGTCTATAATTTCTTGCTTTCGGTCACCTTTTTTTAAATAATGGTGTTAAATTTGCAATTTTCCAATCTAAAGGGACAATTCCTGAATCGAGAGAACTTTGGAAGATTATGGCTAAAGCATCTGAAATTTCCTCACCTACTTCCTTTAAAACCCTGGGGAGGAAACCATCAGGCCCTGATGATTTGTCAGTCTTTAGTGCTATTATTTTTTCTAACACTGTTTTCTTGCTTACGTTAACTTTAGTGAGTTCCAGTCCTTGATTCATTATTGGTTTCCCTGGAATGTCGGGTATATTATCCTCTTCCTCTACTGAGAAGACTGATACAAAGTAATTATTCAACAAGTCTGCCATTTCCTTATTTTCATTTGCAATATTACCCGCTTCTGATCTTAAAGAGCCCACATTACCCTTGACTACCCTTTTTCTTCTAATATAATTGTAAAAGTTTTTTGTATTAATGTTGATATCCCTTACAAGTTTCTTTTTGTAACTCTTACTATCTATTTTGTCTTCCTTTGCTGTTCTTTATATCTCTTCCATTCCCCTGGATCTACACTATTCTTTGCTCTTTTGTATGCTCTTTCCTTTAGTTTTATGTTATCTTTCACCTCTTTTGTCGACACAGGTTGAGATGAAAATGGCATTGGCGTCTTAACTGCACCAACTAACCCCTATTTACATACACTGCTGAGGGTTTTGTCTGTTTCCGGTGGGAGCGTTGGTCACCTAAATTGAGGTCTGCCTGAAAATCGGAACAGGCAGACCTCCTGCAATAAGTTGACGGGACTTAAGTATTTCAATTTTCATCCAATACCGCTCCACTTACGGGCATAAACAAGTGGTAATTAAATTAAATCGACCCCTAGGATTCAATAAAACTAAAAAAAAGCTATTGGTAATTTGTCCACAATTGTGCCTATGGTGATCTGAATGACTTAATTGCTCAATTGCACCTCTTATTGACCTGTCAAGGCATTTGTTCATTGGTGTTTATGCTACCTTATCCATCCATTAGGAAAGGTAACAACATCAGCAAAAGTGTTTATGTGTAAGATTGTATACATACTGTTATTTCAATGATACTCTGGTGCTATAGAAAATGCTCCACAATTTAAATGGGGCAGATTCTAGGGCACTAGAAACTACATTCAGATATGTTGTTCATGTAACACAAATGCACAATTACATTGCATTTTATCACTTTCTGTACTGCAGAAATATTGGCAGTGGTAAATTAAGCCACCCAAACAGATATAAGCAGAGAGTATGGCAATTAAGCACTATAATGATTTGGAAATGAATGACTTCAACTTTCCCAATAAGTTTGCTTTTATTTTTATTGGATGAATTGACTGGAAAGTAGTAAGAAAAAAACACATTAGAAAACCATATGGGGTAAAATGCAACTTCGGCACGGATATAAAATGGGTGGTAGCGGATCGGCTGTCCATTATACAAGTTATAGTAAAGTTAATGGAAAGGAAAATTGCATGGGGTTTATAATGGATGGCTAATCTGCTACCTCCGGTTTGGTGCCCCACCGAAGTTGAATTTCTCCCCCCATGTTTCAGGGAGAGAGAAGTGGAGATAGAGCAACAATAGGCATAACTTTGGCCCGGAGCCTGGAAGGGGGAGGGCGGGTCAAATTGCAGATGGGAAACCCGGAAGTATGGGTTTCCCGGACATCCTTACGATTTTGACGGTTTCCCGCCCTACAGTCCAGCCTGATTGACAGGCTGATCTCAGTCGAATGGGAGAAGAGGAAGGAAGAGGTAAATGTTAGATTTGATGGATGGGGGGAGGGGGGATTGGGGGGCATGGAGGCATTGGGGGGCATTGGGGGCATTGGCTGGCATGGGGGTCACCGGGGGAGTTAGTCATCGGGGGGAGGGGTCAGTCATCACGGGTCAGTCATTGGGGGGGGAAATCGAGGGTCAATCATCGGGGGTCAATTATGAGGGACATTAGGGGTCAATCATCAGGGGTCAGTCATGGGGGGAACGGGGTCAGTCATCGGGGGGGTGCATTTGGGATCAGGGCTCATTGTGGGGGTCGCGATCGTTGGGGGGGTGTCAGCGATCGTCGGGGGGGGGGGGTTCATGATTGATGGGGGGAATCACCGTAGGTTGGTTTGTTGGGCCTGGGGGAAGCACTCCTGCTCCTCCGGGCCCATAAGCTGTGCTAAAAAGGCACTTACCTGCAGATTCAGGCCTTATCGCCTCCTCTCACGTGGCGTGAAGGAGAAGGTCCAGGAATCCCAACCCCAGAGGTTAAAATCACAAAACCTGAAAAAATGGAGGCCCGCAGCCTCCTTGAAAGGTTTTAATGACCAACCTGCCTCCTGAGAACGGGTCGGTTGCCCGCCCCTTGTCCTGTGAAAACCGGAAATGGACGGGTTGGAGGCAGGTTGGGGATGGGTTTTAAATTTTTACAATTTTTACTGCCCCCTCGCCCCCAACCCACCCATTTTTCCAGGTTAAAATCATGCACAATATGTCAAGCAGAAGCAAGATGCTTTAAATTCTAAGCGTGTTGGACTGGATGTGCTTTTGCCTCCAAACATTCTCTGACAGATAAGATATTACCCACAGCATCCATTCATCTAATGAATATGTAGACAGTGTGTCACACAAAGTGCAAGATCTCCAACGTGATAGTTAAGTTTCTGGAATGACATTCTAGTTAATTCTAGCACAGATGGCATATTAGGGTAAATTCAGTGATCCTGCCCTCCCAATGGAAAGCTGAGCTTGAAAGGAGAGCAGTTCAGGGAATCAGTGCTACTTCTTTATAGCTCTTTCTCCAACCCATGCACCCTTCAAGTGTGGCAACCCACGGAGAGCATGGAATTGCTGAATTGATGCAATTGTACAGAAACTGGTTCATGGTAGGATGGCGGGTTGTGCAGTGTGATCTGGCAGTTTCCAAAAATGTGATTCAAAAGAGCAGGTGAATGTCTGTGAATGTCATGTTAATTTCTGTGTAATTAATGACGACCTAACAAAATCACATTCTCAGAAATTGCTTGCTTCAAATCAGTGCATTTCCAAAATTTCCTTAATTATCAATTACAGAGAAAAGCAGGCATATTCCCATTTTTTGTTAAAAGAAAATTTTTGGCCCTGGAGTTGATTTCATATGACCCCTTTCATTGGGCAGATGGTGGGTGCAGCAAACCCACTGCCGGCCCAAAAAAGGTCCCCAGATCCTGAGCCATTTTCAAACATCAATTGGATGATGTGATGAGGGAAATCATGAGCTAAGATCGGCCTCTCTCTTCTGTACTTTTCTTGTGAAGACAGTATTGCAGCCTTATTACAGTGATTTAGCATACATTTCCTACTATAGTCCTCAAACAGTTAAGAATTGAGTATACAAGTAATATTTCAAGGCTAGTATTATTCTTGGTTATTTTCCTGTAGCAGATTTACAATATCTATAATCCGAGAGAATTAAAACAGATTAGACTGCAAACTAGAGTAACCTTACTTAAGCTTTTAATAATTTAGGTCAACAGCCTGAGATATGCAGCTATAATAGATAATAGATCTAAGTTGCAGGAAGATCAATTGTTTTAACCCCTTTATGTTGGATTATTACTGTAATATTGAACACTTGAATTCAGTTCTATAAGTGTACCTGACCTAAATATAGAGGCAATGCAAATAACATTAAAACACGATAATAACTGCAAGGATAAAGTACTTGTATTCCTTAGAGTAGACTGGAGAGATAGATCAAAAGTATGTAATAGGTGAAGTTATTTTGAACTCATAACAATGGCGTAAGTGTCAAATACAGAGGGTATATAATAAGAATGCTTATAATTTTACCTTTGACAATCATAAGAAAATACTGTAATTTAAAAATACCCAAGAAAATTAGATTTGTTTGCAGTTTCTGTTATGCACAAAGAACTGAGAAAAGAGGTTGTATGAGAAACGTAGATTTATATTTGCAGGCATAAGAATCCAAATAATGTCTTTAGTTTAGGAACAGCAAATGCTATACAGTTTTGTTATAGTGCCTGTGCACATTCAATTGAGGTGACTGTTACAGTTTAATCGTGGCAGTGATGGTGAGCGATGAAGATGTGACACAGTATGGAAAAATATGGTAGGTATTTAGTACTGAACTTCACCAAGGATTTATGAACCTGAATGTTAAGTCATATTGACTCCCTAGCATTAAAAATGAAGGTTGCTATGCAAGCATATTCATTTATCTGAAGTAAACAAGGCACAATACACTTTCAGAATTCTAATTCCACAACATATAAACAGCACTGCCCTTCACCATTCTATTCATAACAATGGAACTGTGAAAGTTAAAGTAAAAGAATGTTAATGATGCCTTAAATGCAAGTTTGAGTTTAGAAAGTTGGGGTGTGACCATTGCCCAGAAGCTGAACTGGACCATCGATATCAACAATGTGGCTACGAGAGCAGGGCAGAAGCTGGATACTCTGTGATGGATAGCTCACCTCCTGACCCCTCAAAGTGTCTCTGCAATCTACAAGGCTCAAGTCAGTGTAATGGAATATGCGCCATTTGCCTGGATTGGCGTAGCTGTTCTAATGCTCAATGAGCTTTCCAACATCCAAGACTGGAATGATACCCCTGCAAATATCCACCCCCTCCACCATTGATGAATTGTTGTTGCAGTATGCACAATCTACATGGAAGCAACTTAGCAAGGTTACTTTGACAGCCCTGCAATCTCTACCACCAAGAAGGACAAAAGCAGCAATATCATGAGAACACCATTCCCTTAAGTTCCCCTCCAAGTCGTACAGCCTCCTGACTGGATATATACCACTTCATCATAGTTGGGTCAAAATCTTGGAATTCCTTACCAAACACCATTGTGTGTGCGCCATCATCACAAGGACTGCAGTGGTTTGAGAAGACCACCACTACCTTATTAGGGCAACTAAGGATGATAATAAAAATGTAGCATCACCCACATGCTCAGAACAAATTTTTAAAAAGGTGAAAACCCAGTGTTTAAGCCACTATGCCACCCAGCTCAAGCTTTTTTTCAATTATCGTTGTCCCAAAGGGTGCTCCTTAATCTAGTGACTGTTCACTATTAGGTTCATCCCATTCAGTATTATCTTTTCTGCTGCTGACTGTACTAAATGTGAAAGTGAATAAATCGAATCCAATTAGTCACTCAATGATAACCCAAAGAACCTGGAAGCTAAATTGTTACTTTTTATACAGTTGGCAGGCACTGCTTGTCTATTCAATACTAATTTACATCTTATATGCTCCAACTGATTCCCAACAGACTGTAATGTACTGTAAAGAATATATAATAAAATTTGTATTAGCCCTTTTCTAGTTAGGTTGGCCCCATCAGTTTACTTCACGTCTACTGAATTCAAGTACTCTTGTCAGTCAGCAGTTTTATAAATAAACTGTAAACTGATTATTATGAAGAAATATAAATAGCTAGCAATGAGTTTAGAGCATATACTCTTCACAAGCACAAATTGCTTATATCTGTACGAATCAAACCAGGCTGAAATAATTCATCTTGGAAACTGCCTCAACTATCCTTACATACGAAGATACAAAAAGGGAAAAGACCATTTGCTCCAACAATCCTACCCCATCCAGGCATAGTTCAGCCACATACACCATTAACCCACTTCCCTTATTATGCAATCTCATGGGAGAGGCAAAAAAACTGGCCAATTAGGAAACATTTTGGGAAGTTCCTTTTCAACTCCCAAAGTCAATCAAGCAAAGCTCCAGCTCCTTCTAATCCCAGTGTTACAAATTTGGGTCGGCCAAACATACCTTCATGAGTTCAGTGGTGTCAGTCATTCCCATAAGTGGATCCTACGTCCCTTATGTTTTGGAGTTGACTCACACTGCCCAAAATCTACTTATATGAATAGTGTTATGCAGTGCATGCAATAACCTATTCCATTTGACCTGCAAACTGGATATTGTGTCTTTCACATGTGCCTTCACATGTTCTTCTCCAACTTTTCAGTCAATGGACTGTTAACACTTTAGTGAGATGAAGCCATAACAAATCATTAAGCTGTTTTATTTCTCAGACAGCAAGTGAACATACAGAGCAACAGTTATGTTAAGACTCATTGGGATAGATCTTGACGTTGTGCGATGGTGTAAAACTGGTGATAGCAAGTCGGCAGCCCATTTTACATCTCTCTCGATTTTTATTTCTATTGAAGTCAGATGTAAAACGGGCTGCCAACTCGCTATCACCTGTTTTCCACTATCGCACAAAGTCAACCCTAATTAGTTCAATCAGTACAACTTGTCCATGTAATAATACAAAATAATGAATACACTATGCTTCCCCACATCAGTGAGTCATCTTGATTGACTTAATTAAAATAACTTCTAAATACCCTTCTGCTTGCTTGCCTTCAATCCGAACAACAGCAATTTACCCTAATTCTTTGTTTCCTGTCCGTCAACCAATTTTCTAACCATACAGTTACATTTCCTCTTATACCACATGCCTGCATTTTTATAACAAGCCTCTTGTGAGATACTTTATCAAATGCTGTCTGGAAATCCATATGTGCTACTTCTACTGTATTCCCTTTATCTATCCAATCAGTCACTTCTTCAAGAAAAACCCGATTAAATTTGTCAAATGCAATGTAAATCCATGCCGACTGTCTTTGCTTAACCCAATGTAATACCATTATTCAAGAAGGGGAGTAGGGAAAAACCGGGGAACTACAGGCCAGTGAGCCTAACATCAGTGGTAGGAAAATTATTGGAAAAAATTCTGAAGGACAAAATTAGTCTCCACTTGGAGAGGCAAGGATTAATCAGGGATAGTCAACATGGCTTTGTCAAGGGAAGATCATGTCTGACTAATTTGATTGAATTTTTTGAGGGGGTGACTAGGCGTGTGGATGAGGGTAACGCAGTGGATGTGGTATACATGGATTTCAGTAAGGCCTTCGATAAAGTCCCGCACAGGAGACTGGTCAAGAAGGTACGAGCCCATGGAATCCAGGGTGCCTTGGCACTTTGGATACAAAACTGGCTTAGTGGCAGAAGGCAGAGGGTGATGGTCGAAGGTTGTTTTTGTGACTGGAAGCCTGTGGCCAGTGGGGTACCACAGGGATCGGTGCTGGGTCCCTTGCTGTTTGTGGTCTAAATTAATGACTTGGATATGAATGTAAAAGGTATGATCAGTAAGTTCGCTGATGATACAAAAATTGGTAGGGTGGTAAATAGCGAGGAGGATAGCCTCAGTCTGCAGGACGATATAGATGGGTTGGTCAGATGGGCGGAACAGTGGCAAATGGAATTTAACCCGGAAAAGTGCGAGGTGATGCACTTTGGAGGGACTAACAAGGCAAGGGAATACACAATGAATGGGAGGACCCTAGGCAAGACAGAGGGTCAGAGGGATCTTGGTGTGCAAGTTCACAGATCCCTGAAGGCGGCGGAACAGGTAGATAAGGTGGTAAAGAAGGCATATGGGATACTTGCCTTTATTAGCCGAGGCATAGAATATAAGAGCAAGGAGGTTATGATGGAGCTGTATAAAACACTGGTTAGGCCACAGCTGGAGTACTGTGTGCAGTTCTGGTTGCCACACTACAGGAAGGATGTGATCGCTTTGGAGAGGGTGCAGAGGAGATTCACCAGGATGTTACCAGGGCTGGAGCGCTTCAGCTATGAAGAGAGACTGGGAAGATTGGGTTTGTTTTCCTTGGAGCAGAGGAGGCTGAGGGGGGACATGATTGAGGTGTACAAAATTATGAGGGGCACAGATAGGATGGATACTAAGGAGCTTTTTCCCTTCGTTGAGGGTTCTATAACAAGGGGACATAGATTCAAGGTAAAAGGCGGGAGGTTTAGAGGGGATTTGAGAAAGAACTTTTTCACCCAGAGGGTGGTTGGAGTCTGGAACTCACTGCCTGAAAGGGTTGTGGAGGCAGGAACCCTCACAACATTCAAGAAGCATTTGGATGAGCACTTGAAATGCCATAGCATACAAGGCTACGGACCAAATGCTGGAATATGGGATTAGAGTAGACAGGGCTAGATGGCCGGCGCGGACACGATGGGCCGAAGGGCCTCTATCCGTGCTGTATAACTCTATGACTCTATGACTCTATACATTTCTAAGTGGATTCTAAGAGTTTGCTCACAATTGAGGTAGACTAACTGGTCTATAGTTACCCAATATATCCTCCTCTTCCTTCTCAAACAAGGGTGTTACATTGGCTACTCTCCAGTCCTATGGCACAATTTGCATATTTAAGGAGGACTGAAAATTTAGACCAGAGCCTTCGTTATCTCCTCTGACTTCTTTCAACAGTTTAGAGTACATGTCATCAAGACCTGGTGACTTATCCACCTTAAATTCCATCTTCTGGGGTACAGCTACATTCTTCCAAGATTATTTTAAAAAAATAATATGCAGTATTTATTAAGTACCTCCACCAAACCTTCATGTTAGCTGCTAGCCTGTTTTTTCACATTCCCTTTTAGTCTCTTTTCACCTCCTCACTGCACCCTCTATATTCCTCATGATTTTCTTTAGCATTTGTTAGACCTAATTTTTATCATATGGCTCTGTTTTAAGTTTGAGTTTAGTTTTAATCTCTCTATTTATCCATGGAACTCTATTTTTTGAAACACCCCTTTTCACCTTATAGGAATATATTTATTTTGTACTCTATCCATCTCGTATTTGAAGATTTTCCATTGCTGATCCGTCGACTAGTTTGCCCAGTTAATTTGGTGTCAGATCCCTTTTATTACTGAACTTTGCATTTTCTTCCAACACTCTTAAATTTGACTCTTCATGATCCTTTTCTGTTCTTACATTGAATCTGTGTTACGGTCACTTTTTTCCAACTGTTCTCCTACTCTCACATCAGTTATTTGCCCCACTTCATTTCCCAGAATTAAATCAAGCACTGCTTCTTTCCTTGTTGGACTAAAAACTTACTGATCTAGGAAGAAACCCCATTCTAAAATGCATTCTCCACTTTGACAATGTGCATTACCTTTATCCCAGTCTATCTTGAGATAGTTAAAATCACCCACTATTATTGCCCTCCTGTTCTTACATATTTCTCTGAACTCTCTACAGGTCTCCTCCTGTATCTAATCTCCACTGTTTGGTGACCTGTTAATGCACACTAAAAATTGTACCATTTCCTTTCCTATTTCTTAATTCTTAATTCTATCCAGATGGATTCTGTTTCATGTTTTTTACTATCTTGGCTACTTTTATATTCTTTTGTGTTTTATGTATTTTCACTACCCGCAGATTACCCTTTAGAGCATCTCTCAGGTCTCTGCTTTTTATTCAGTACTTTGCAAATCATTCTATTCATTAAATTCCTCTCTATGATTGCAGTACCTGCTTTCTTCTCTCCTTTTTTTCTTTGTCTCTTCCACTGTACAATGGACCTTGATTGACTTTCATTTCACAGTTCTGATGGGTCTTATACCTGAAACATTAATCCGTCTTTTCTCTGTATAGATGCTGATTGACCCGTTATGTATTTCCAGCTCTTTCTCGCTTTTATTTCAATCTTCTACCATTTATTCCTGCAGATTTAGAGTCAGTTCATCTTTGAGACCGGAGATTTGGAAGTGCTCAATGTCATACATGCAATACTAGTGCAGGACATTTTTAAGGACTTTGTTTTGCAAATGGACAATTTCTTTTACTGCATCAGGAGAAGCCATGCTTAAGTAACCTCTTATGGACATTACTATGTTTGATTTTTGTACTGTTTTTAGTATTTGCAGATTTTTGTTCAAGCTTTAGATCTCTATTTTAATTGTAATTTAATGTATTAGCTATTTCACCCTGAAAACCTAGCCTCAGTTTGATATTCTGACAAGGTAAAATCATAGTGGCAGAGAAATACAAGGTGACAATTAATCCACCAAATGGATCATTTGGGTATGCTCACGTCTGCATCCTGTCCCCCTTGTTTTCCTTATCTACATGTTGCCCCTTGCTAACGTCGTAGGCATGCTGGTACGCAAATCCCTCCATGGTCTCACCTCTCCATATCTCTGTAACCTTCTCCAGCCCTACAACCCTCCGAGAACTCTGCTTCTTCCAACTCTGGCCTCTTATGCAACCCCCTTCTCTCTTTTCCCCAGCACCGATGGCTGTGCCTTCAGTTGTCTTGGTCCCAAGTTTTGGAATTCCCTCCTAAACTTCTCCGTTTCTCCAACTGCTTCTCCACCTCTCTCTCCTCCTTTGGGACCCTCCTTAAAACCTATCTCTTTAGCCAAGCTTTTAGTCACCCCTTCTAATATCTTCTTCTTTGGCTCGGTGTCAATTTTTGTCTGATTATGCTCCTGTGAAGTGACTTGGGACATTTTCCTACATTAAACGCACTATATAAATGCAAGTTGTTGTTGTTTAGCTGGAATTAAATCCTGTATAAGTAATAATTTTGTTCAACTCAACATTGGCAAGACCGGAGCCCCCATTCCATCCGTCTCCCTGACTACCTCCTCGGGCTGAGCCTAATAATGTGTGATCTTGGTATCATGTCTGGGCCTGAGCTGAGCTTCAAACACCCTAACTTAGCCACTACTAAGACTACATATTTCCACCTCTACAACATTGACTGTCTCTGCTGCTCTCGTACTCCTACTGTCCTGAAATCCTTATCCACATCTTTGTCACTTTGTCCAGACTTGATTATTCCAATACTCTGCTTGCTGGCCTCCTTCATAAATTGCAACTCATCATAAACTCCACTGCCCGTAACTTTTCCCACACTAAATCCTACACAACTTATCCCATACTAAGTCCTGCCCCCTTCACTCCTGCCCTTGCCAACCTTCATTGGCTCTCCAACCCTCAATGCATCAATTTCTAAATCCTTGTCCTATCTCTGCAATCTCCTTTAGTGCCATGTTTGAGCACATATCTTCCACTCTTCCAATTCTAGCCTCCTTTGCACCCCTTCCCTTTGGTCTACATTCACCAGCACAGCCTTCAGCCCCATACTCTGGAACACTTTCCTTAAACTCTTCTGCATTGGTTCAAAAGCCTCCTTAAAACCTACCTGTTTGATCTTGTCTTTGGTTACCACCCCAACCCTTCTCCCACCACTTCTGGTTTGTCCAGTTTTATTTGACTATCTGAAGTGCCCTGGGATGTGTTATTATGTTCAGGTACTAGTTGGTGTTAGCCCTCTGGCCATTCAATGCTGCAATAAATATATACAGCTTCTGGAAAAGACAAGGTTCATTAAAGGACCTGCTGTGAACCCATACACAATAAAACTGTTTATTAAATCCTGAAATTATTTCAAATATATTTTCCCCAGTATGTTTAAAAAACTTCTTACTTCATAGAACTTCTAACTAAGGTGATTTTTCAGGGCCAGAGATTATAGAAATATTTATTTTTCTTGTAATTTCTGTGTTATGAACCTCTCTTCCCTGAATGCCCATGTTTTTAATCATTTGATTAGTTTTTTTTGTTAAAGTGATGCCCTTTTCAGTTTCTTTTCTACTATAATTTGCACTGTCAAGAGTGAGTAATATATGATTCCATTGGGGACTCCAGCTGAGATTTATGGGTCATTGAAAATTGTTATTTGATTTATGTTATATTTTATGTGCTGAGTAGCAGAAATCACGATAAAATGTGCCCTATTTGGCACCAGGATGCAGTGCTTTGTTACTACTCAATTAATTTGGTTATCTTTTTCTCTTCAAACTATTTTATTGGTAAACAAGTCCCAAGCCAGATAAAACACAGAATATCCATTATAACTGGTCAGATTCATGCTGCAAAGTCAAAGAGTCTAATCCTCTTTGTGACTCTGCCATACGGTTCCATAGATGCTGGCACCTCTTTACAGGGCTCTCATACAAGTGTCCATTCTTCATGCGTGTGTGAAGACAGTGAATATTAACAGACTATTTGATCACTGAGGCCATCACAACTGAAACCTGGACCTGTCCTCACCTGGTATTCTCATAAAGGCACTTTCCAACAGAAATCAATAAATAGCTTTCAGGAGAAGCAACTCGGGTTGTTTTTTTCCTCTCTAAACAAGGAGCACCAAGGCCAATTGTAGTGCTTATTTGCTGAAATGCAGAAGCAACAAAAAGGGCATTTCAGCACAGAGAAACTCAAAAAGATGAGATAAAATACTGTAATGTAAAATGTATTATTCCCTGTATATACTTTGCATTTTCACATATCTTAGTGATGTTGCTACATTGGCACACTTCTTGTACTATAATACGAACAAAGCTTAATTGTTTTCATACTTTAGAAGTTTTTTATTAAACTTTGCATCAAAAAAGGAACTTGGAGAAGTTTCTGCAAGAAACCAATTGAGAAGCATGTTACAATAAAAGTTCAATATTTACACTGGTTTTCACATCTCTTCACTCACAAGCACCTCGCTCTGACTGCCTGCCTCTCTTCCTCGGTCTTGTCCGCGCCCTGGTGGTCCTGGAGAAGGAGCACGCAGTGTCTGCCCGTATGCTTGAGACCTTCTGCGACCAGTGGGCACCGCAGGAACTAAAGTGTGTAGTGGATACTATTATTTAAATTAATACGTTTCTTTTGTTTTTTACAGTTTCATTCTTTATTAGTTGTGCCCCTCTAAAAAGAGGGCACTTTTGATTGTTTTTTGTTTGATTACTCTGGGGCAACCCAGTGTCTCCTTATCTTTTTTTTATTTTTCTTTTTTTGGTGTGTTTGGGCCCTCCTTTTATGAGAAGCGTGGGGGGGTGGGGTTTAGGGTGCAATTTTATTTTTTTAAACAAATCAAACAACCAAATAATAAGAATCATATAATAATTTTATTGTGAGGGTCCAAGATGCACTCCAGCCCCTGCGGTGCCCACCTTTCGCGGAAAGCCTTAAGCGTACTGGCAGACACCGCGTGCTCCCTCTCCAGGGCTACCCGGGCGCGGAGAATGCCGCAGAAGAGAGGCAGACAGTCAGAGTGACCGCCCCCACGGGCTGTGCCTAGCCTGGACCTCCTCTCCTCTCTCCTCCCTAACTGCCTGCACCAGAATTAGGCAGGGAAGTGTCTTGTCTTGTCTGGTCCACTCTGCTCTGTAGTGTGGATGTGTAAGCGGGTGTTTTTTTTCCTTTTTTTAGGTTGTGTATAAAAGGTGCAGGTTTTTTTTGTGTGTGTTTATAGCCCCCCCCCACCTTTTATAAGAAGGGGGGATTAGGGTGTGTTTTATTTAAAACAAATCAAAAACCAAATAACAGTGTCAAATAATAATTGTATTGAGGATCCAAGATGCAATCCAGCCCCTGCGGTGCCCATCGGTCGCGGAAAGCCTCAAGCGTACCGGCAGACACCACGTGCTGCCTCTCCAGGGCCACCCGGGCGCGGAGAATGCTGCGGAAGAGAAGCAGACAGTCAGAATGACCGTCCCCACGGGCCAGGACCTGTAGATGAGCGTCTCCTTATTGGTTTGTTTAGAAAAGGCACCATACAAGCACCCAACACCTGGATGGAGTCCATCCGCAGGTGATTTTATTTTTCTCGCCACTCCGCTCAGCTCAGGAGTGTGGGATGGAAGTGCAGCCAGGTTGACTCTTGTCTTGTCCACTCTGCTCTGTAGTGTGGATGTGTAAGCAGGTTGACTTTTTTCTATGTGTTTAGGCCCCCTTTTATAAGTGAGGTTCGTCTATTTTTTTCTTTTTTTGAGCGTTTTAGGCCCCCCTTTTATAAGGCGGGGGGGGGGGATTAGGGTGTGTTTTATGTGCAGCAAATAAAAAAAAAAAATGTGTCAATTAATAATTTTGTGAGGATCCAGGATGCACTCCAGCCCCCGCGGTGCCCACGGGTCACGGAAAGCCTCAAGCGTACCGGCAGACACCGCGTGCTCCATCTCCAGGGCCACCCGGGCGCGGAGCAACCCGCGGAAGAGAGGCAGACAGTCAGAGTGACCGCCCCCACGGACCTGTAGATGAGCGTCTCCTTATTGTTTTTTTTTTTATTTTGTGTATTAGGCCCCCCTTTTATAAGGGGGGGTGTGGGGTGTGCTTAAATACTAAAACCAAACAAACCAAAACCAAGTGTTCAAATTAAAATTTTATTCTCCTCATCCAGGATGCACTCCAGCCCCCGCGGTGCCCACGGGTCACGGAAAGCCTCGAGCGTACCGGCAGACACCGCGTGCTCCATCTCCAGGGCCACCCGGGCGCGGAGCAACCCGCGAAAGAGAGGCAGACAGTCAGAGTGACCGCCCCCACGGACCTGTAGATGAGCGTCTCCTTATTGGTTTGTTTAGAAAAGGCACCACACCAGCACCCAACACCTGGGTGGAGTCCATCCACAGGTGAGATTGGGCAAGGTGAGCAGCCTTGGGTCTGGGTTCTGCGCGTGCGTAGTGCACGCTGACGCTGGCGGCTGTCTACGTCACTCGTCCTTTTCAGTTAAGGTCGATGTTGAGGCCTGGTCGAGTCCTCGGCTCGAGATGCTGTCCCTGACCGTTCGCTCCGGGGCTTTCGCCCCGTATCTGTCCGCTACCAGTTACACGGTGGCGTCGCAACTCAAGCCCCTGGTGCCCGGAGTGGTTTCCAAGGCCGATCTAATGATCCTGGACCTCAAGAGGCCGTTCCTGTGCAGGGAGTCGCTGCAGGGACAAGCGCCCCGGACCGGCGCCGCTGTCACCGCCGGCCTCAACGGTGAGTGGTGCGGGGAGAGCGCGGCTGGGTGAATGCCGAGGGCGGGCAAAAGGAGCCGGCTGTGGCCTCGGGCTCAGCCCTTCCGATACGGCCTGAGTTTAAGCGGTTGCGACATGAACCTCTCACCGGGGGTGAAGCCTCGGGTCGAGAGCCTGGACTCTGGGGAAAGGCCGTGCCCGCCCTCAGAGGTCATAACGTCCCGCTTCTCAGGGCGGCTTTTGATCACTCAGTTTCCTGTCATTGGGAACTCGAGAAATAAAGAATTTAAGACAAGTTAACTCGGCCTCGCTTACCGCCAGCTGTGGTTTCAAATGACCTTGAGTGATATTTAAATTAGTGGATGAGAAAGTTGCTGCAAAAAAGTAGTTCAGTGAGTGAAATAAATGCGAGAAGTCTCCAGTAAGTTTAAAACACGGGGCGACAGGACGACCGATTTGCAAAGCTGATGATCGTTGTACACCGTACCTTTTAAAGGTCTTGCACTATTGCACGGAGCAGTGATATCCAATGTAGTTTTAAGTCACTGCACTGATAGCCAGTTCCGCCTGCAAGTTTTGCGGCCTGGATGACAACCTGTTTTCTATCTAAATGGAGTGTGAGAGGTTGCAGCCCCTATTCCATTACTTAAGGGGGATGCTCCTCAATTTCTAATTACGCTTTAGCCCAACACCTATGATCTTTTGACCACCTGGTGGGGAGGGGGTGGGGGATGATAGTCAAGCCTAAGGACCTTCTCGTAGGATCTGCTCCTGGGCCTGGCGAAGGCAGCCATTATCAGGTATAGGATGAGTGCAGTTTAGTCCTTGCACAGGTGACCTTGGGTTGGAATTCTAGAGCATGGAGCCAATGCATAGCTGTCAATGGTGGGACAAAGTGGGGTTGGGGTGGGGTGGATCCATAGTTTTTTCCAACGGTGGATCCAAAAGGAAATCTGGTTGGAAGGGGATGGTGGGATCTGATCAAACGTACAGGGAAGTGGTTATCAAGACTACAGCATTAGCGAGCCATTGGAGATAGTGAGGTCAAGGGGTTGGCCACGAATATGGGTAGTTTATATGGAGGGAGAGGTCAAAGGAGGCGCTACAAATATGGGACTACTATAGATATTTGGTCAGCCTCAATGGTGTCAGTCGTCCCCTTAAGTAGTCTGATCGGCTAGTTTTTTTTAATGGAAGTTGGCTTCCGCTGCTGTACATCAACTCGTGGTAGTGGGACCCAGGAGTGCAACAATACAACTCATGTAGCTGGAATAAACACTGACCCTTTTCTGTTTGGGGTTTTATCGGTTGAACCTTCAAAATTGCATGCTTCCTATAAGTTCTCCAATCCCCAATCACCTTGTTAGGTTCTCATTAAATTTTATCATCCTTTCTTGGGTAATGTCCTGGTGAAAATTACATCCCCCTACAGTAATCAGTTTATACAAAATCAACTGCTAGGAGCTGCCTTAAACTGCATGCTGTACAAAACTTTCCCTCCACTTAACATGCTTTAAAACATGTACAGAATAATAAACACATCACTGTGAATGTAATTTGTAAGAAATCCCATGTCCCATATTAAGATACTATAAATGACCTATCTTTTAAAACTTCAAATAAATGATTGGGTCCTGAATTATGTATATTGAGTTTGTAGCTATATCTAAAAACATGCTGCATCTTGAGCCAGTTTGCAGTGCTTACACGGTTTACTTCTCCCACTTTGTCTCTCTTCATCTTGCTATTCTAGATATTTCATGATCTCCCTATGTTTTCATTGTCTCATCTACCTTGCGGGCAAAGCTGTCTTGTTCATGCAATGTTGTTAGCAAATTTTTCAATTCCAACTAGACTATTGCAAATATCTGAAGAAAAGTGAAACCAAGTCCTTTGTACATGTTTTAAAAATCTAAACCTTAATATTGTCTGGCAAAACAATTAATTTAGAGTAACATATTTAAAATATCTCACTAAACACACAAGTCTTTTCCCCATGCAATGTGTGTTACAAAGCCTGACTTCTTTGTGTTAAAAGTTGGTCTGTGGCTTCAGGGACAGTATTTTTAATTACATCTTGAGCCTCCAATGAAAGAATCTCTTCAGCTAGGCCTTGAAGCCTTGCCTCATTTACTTTACATTGCTACCTACTGCTGTTGGCATCATTTTGTCAAAGCCTAATTTAGGTTTGAATGAATGCAATCCTGGTGTAGGAATTACTATCTATATTCACAGCTTTATTATATTTTGAAAAGTCCATCTCTAATCTTTTATACTGTATTGCAAAAAGTATGCATAGTTAATAAGTCCAAATTAATTTGGCATGCTTACCAATGCACCACTTGCTCTGTAGATTACCTTCCACACGATGTCAGATTTGTATATAGAAGTTTATAATGTAAAATCTTAACTTCTGGTAATGTTTTTTTCATAACCGTGTAACATTGTAACAAGAAAATGGTATTGATCAGCAATAAATAAGTTGATAGAAGCTCTCATTTAATAATCAATGAGAAATGCAGATGGAAGACTATGGCCCATCATGCAGAATGCCACTAAGGTTGAAAAAAGTAGGGGTAAAGGTGATTCTTAGAGGCAGCCTTAGCAAGAGAGGAAATGTGGGAGTTTCATTTTAAATCATGAAGATAACAAGGCCAAAAATGTCAAAGATAAAATGCAGTGGATAGCATCCAATAAGATGCAAAGGCAAGTTAGACTAAGGACAGGGGACTGAGCTGTGATTGTTTGCCGCCTATGATCAAGTAGCTTGCCAATGCAACTTCGCATAACTGGTGCTTTTAATGTAGTGAAATGTGCCAGGACCTTCACACAGATCAGATACTGGAGTTGGGAGAAGCAATAGACAAGGTGATTGAAGGCACAATTGAAGAGGTGGATTTAGTGCTAGTTTTCGAAGTTAAACACTGTCTAGCTCACCTCACATGAAAAATGGCCATTTTGATACGGTTCTGGAGGGTAGGTAGCACCCATGGAATTCTACCCCATAGCATGCAAATAAATGTATTTAAAGAACAGCAGTGTAGGTGTGAGCCAACATGATTTTTGTGCCAGTCAGACTGTATAGTCAGGAGTGTCCAAGCTTTTTGACTCTGGGCTGTTTATATGTATACTGTGGATCATCACAGGCCACATGATAGTGTTCGATGAAGAGGGGTAGGAGGAGGCTCGTGTGAAGCATAAACACCGGCACAGACCAGTTGGGCCGAATTGCATGTTTCTGTGCTATAAATTTTACGTAATATCTTATTTCTAATGTAAAGCCAATCATTAGTGTTAAAATCCCTGGTAAAATTAATGTTTTTCAAAACTTGGAAAAAAATTATGCAAATACTTGCTTTTAGTTGGGAATGTTTAGTGCGGCATTCTATGCCTGTGTTAGAGGCAGAGAGAGAAAAATACTCTGCAAATCAAAACTTTCTTCTTGAGAAGGGGATGCCAATAGTGTTACAAAACTAAATTTAGTAGGTATGATAAAGCTATACAAAGGATTTACAAGATTTTATGATGGCTTCTAAATGCCTACTGGAAAACAGAGTACCTAAATGGTAATCAGACTATTTCAGCTTTAGGAAATTTGGATCCATTTTTAAAGATACCAGTTTGAGAGTGGGACGAGCAAGAAATTTATGTCTGAAATTGTTACTGACAATTTTTTTTTGTACAGTTGCATCTAGAGTTCGATATGCACACAGCGATATTAAAGTTCCGGATTTCTCTGACTATAGACGACAAGAAGTTCAAGATGCAACAAAATCCTCACAAGACAGCAGTGATTCCAGGAAAGGGTTCTCCTACTTACTAACTGGAGCCACAGCCATTATGGGAGCCTATGCTGCAAAGAACGTCGTCACCCAGTTTGTCTCAAGCATGAGTGCCTCTGCTGACGTGCTGGCATTGTCTAAGATTGAAGTCAAGCTTGGCGATATCCCAGAAGGCAAGAACGTAGCCTTCAAATGGAGAGGCAAGCCTCTTTTCATCCGCCACCGTTCATCCGAGGAAATTGAGAGCGAACAGGCAGTGAGCCTAGCTGAATTGCGAGACCCACAATTAGATTCTGACAGAGTGAAGAATCCACAGTGGATGATTGTCATTGGCGTCTGCACTCACCTTGGCTGTGTGCCAATAGCCAATGCTGGTGATTATGGTGGCTACTACTGCCCCTGCCATGGATCTCACTATGATTCATCAGGGAGAATCAGGAAAGGCCCAGCTCCATTTAATCTGGAAGTGCCTCCATACGAGTTCGTTAATGAGGATCTTGTAATTGTAGGTTAAATTTATGAACTTTAAATAGAGTACCTTCCAGTCTTACTGGTGTGTTATCTGTACTATGTTGAACTGAACATTTTTAGCACCAGCTTGTTAAGATAATCCTTGCTATTTTAAGTGCATGGGGGATATGGTGTAAACCAAGCTCGTCTTCAATAAATATCCATTTTGCCTCATCCACCACTTGTGGTCCAATTTTTGAGAAATATGTCTTTATAATTTTAGCTTATAATGGTAATTACATAGATCAGGATCAGAAATTAATAAACTTCTAATTGTACCAGTCACTTAACTGGGTTTCATAAACATTCACCATGTAAAATGTTTCTTAGTTATGTAACCTTTCAAATTTTGCTGTCTACAGTATACAAATTAAAGCCACATTGAAGTGTAAATGAATTTGTCTGCCTGTAAACACTGTTTAAGAGCCTACTGCCAAATTTGTACATTGTATTATGCTTAGTATGTTTATAGCACCCGTTTACTTTTAAAAACAAGTTGCATCATGCAAAAAAAAGGTAAATATGCAATTTATTTCTAGACATGAAGATGTAAATAAGAACTACAACTACTGATTCTGATAAATCTAAAATGTCCTACTCTATAACTTATTTCTATACAACTCATGCAGAATTCACTACTTTCAAAAGTCATTTAGAATATAGTTATTTTAATTGGCCTTAGTATCACTGGGATGGGAAGGGGAAAATCATCCAAGATTTCCATTCTTGATTATTATTGTGAACCATGCCAGAATAACATATAAGGTAGCCAAACTTAGTGGGAGGATAGAAGATTGGGAAGTCTTCAAAAGACAGCAAAAAGTAACTAAAGGATTGATTAAGAAAGGGAAGATAGATTATGAAAATAAATTAGCAAAAAATATAAAAACAGATAGCAAGAGTTTCTATAGTTATATAAAAAGAAAAAGGGTGGCTAAGGCAAACGTAGGTCCCTTAGAGGATGAGACCGGGAAATTAATGGTGGGAAACATGGAAATGGCAAAAATGCTGAACAAATAAGAAGGTACGAGCCCATGGAATCCAGGGTGCCTTGGCACTTTGGATACAAAACTGGCTTAGTGGCAGAAGGCAGAGGGTGATGGTCGAAGGTTGTTTTTGTGACTGGAAGCCTGTGGCCAGTGGGGTACCACAGGGATCGGTGCTGGGGCCCTTGCTGTTTGTGGTCTACATTAATGACTTGGATATGAATGTGAAAGGTATGATCAGTAAGTTCGCTGATGATACAAAGATTGGTAGGGTGGTAAATAGTGAGGAGGATAGCCTCAGTCTGCAGGATGATATAGATGGGTTGGTCAGATGGACGGAACAGTGGCAAATGGAATTTAACCCGGAAAAGTGCGAGGTGATGCACTTTGGAGGGACTAACAAGGCAAGGGAATACACAATGAATGGGAGGACCCTAGGCAAGACAGAGGGTCAGAGGGATCTTGGTGTGCAAGTTCACAGATCCCTGAAGGCGGCGGAACAGGTAGATAAGGTGGTAAAGAAGGCATATGGGATACTTGCCTTTATTAGCCGAGGCATAGAATATAAGAGCAAGGAGGTTATGATGGAGCTGTATAAAACACTGGTTAGGCCACAGCTGGAGTACTGTGTGCAGTTCTGGTCGCCGCACTACAGGAAGGATGTGATCGCTTTGGAGAGGGTGCAGAGGAGATTCACCAGGATGTTACCAGGGCTGGAGCGCTTCAGCTATGAAGAGAGACTGGGAAGATTGGGTTTGTTTTCCTTGGAGCAGAGGAGGCTGAGGGGGGACATGATTGAGGTGTACAAAATTATGAGGGGCACAGATAGGATGGATACTAAGGAGCTTTTTCCCTTCGTTGAGGGTTCTATAACAAGGGGACATAGATTCAAGGTAAAAGGCGGGAGGTTTAGAGGGGATTTGAGAAAGAACTTTTTCACCCAGAGGGTGGTTGGAGTCTGGAACTCACTGCCTGAAAGGGTTGTGGAGGCAGGAACCCTCAACATTCAAGAAGCATTTGGATGAGCACTTGAAATGCCATAGCATACAAGGCTACGGACCAAATGCTGGAATATGGGATTAGAGTAGACAGGGCTGATGGCCGGCGCGGACACGATGGGCTGAAGGGCCTCTATCCGTGCTGTATGACTCTATGACTCTAAATATTTTGTTTCCGTCTTTACGGTAGAGGACACTAAGAATATCCCAACACTGGACAAACAGGGAGCTTCAGGGGGGGAGGAGCTAAATACGATTAAAATCACTAAGGGATTGGTACCCAGTAAAATAATGGGATTCAAGGCGGATAAATCCCCTGGACCTCATGGCTTACATCCGAGGGAAGTGGCAGTAGGGATTGTGGATGCTTTGGTGGTAATTTTCCAAAATTCTCTGGACTCGGCAAAGGTCCCGGCAGATTGGAAAACTGCTAATGTAACACCCTTATTTAAAAAGGGTAGTAGGCAGAAGGCTGGAAATTATAGACCAGTTAGCCTAACATCTGTGGTGGGTAAAATTTTGGAGTCTATTATCAAGGAGACAGTAGCGGAACATTTGGATAAACATAATTTAATAGGACAAAGTCAGCATAGCTTTACGAAGGGGAAATCATGTCTGACAAATTTGCTTGAGTTCTTTGAGGACATAACGTGCAGGGTGGATAAAGGGGAACCAGTGGACGTAGTGTATTTAGACTTCCAGAAGGCATTCGACAAGGTGCCACATAAAAGATTATTGCTCAAGATAAAGAATCACTGGATTGGGGGGTAATATTCTGGCATGGGTGGAGGATTGGTTATCTAACAGGAAGCAGAGAGTTGGGATAAATGGTTCATTCTCGGACTGGCAACCAGTAGCCAGTGGTGTTCCGCAGGGGTCGGTGCTGGGTCCCCAACTCTTTACAATCTATATTAACGATTTGGAGGAGGGGACCAAGTGTAACATATAGAAGTTTGCAGATGATACAAAGATGGGAGGGAAAGTGGAGAGTGAGGAGGACATAAAAAACCTACAGGGGGATATAGACAGGCTGGGTGAGTGGGTGGAGATTTGGCAGATGCAATACAATATTGGAAAATGTGAGGTTATGCACTTTGGCAGGAAAAATCAGAGAGCAAGTTATTATCTTAAAGGCAAGAAACTGGAAAGTACTATAGTACAAAGGGATCTGGGGGTCCTAGTGCAAGAAGATCAAAAAGTTAGTATGCAGGTGCAGCAGGTGATCAAGAAGGCCAACGGAATGTTGGCTTTTATTGCTCGGGGGATAGAATATAAAAACAGGGAGGTATTGCTGCAGTTATATAAGGTATTGGTGAGACCGCACCTGGAATACTGCATACAGTTTTGGTGTCCATACTTAAGAAAAGACATACTTGCTCTCGAGGCAGTACAAAGAAGGTTCACTCGGTTAATCCCGGGGATGAGGGGGCGGACATATGAGGAGAGGTTGAGTAGATTGGGACTCTACTCATTGGAGTTCAGAAGAATGAGAGGCGATCTTATTGAAATATATAAGATTGTGAAGGGGCTTGATCGGGTGGATGCGGTAAGGATGTTCCCAAGGATGGGTGAAACTAGAACGAGGGGGCATAATCTTAGAATAAGGGGCTGCTCTTTCAAAACTGAGATGAGGAGAAACTTCACTCAGAGGTTGGTAGGTCTGTGGAATTTGCTGCCACAGGAAGCTGTGGAAGCTACATCATTAAATAAATTTAAAACGGAAATCGACAGTTTCCTAGAAGTGAAGGGAATTAGGAGTTATGGGGAGCGGGCAGGAAATTGGACATGAATTTAGATTTGAGGTTAGGATCAGATCAGCCATGAACTTATTGAATGGCGTAGCAGGCTCGAGGGCCTACTCCTGCTCCTATTTCTTATGTTCTTATGTTAACACATGAATGATATACAAGAATGCGGTTAGTAACGTTGGCACGGTTAATTAGATCTCTTCAGATTTGCATGCAAAATGGCAACTTGGCCTAAAATTAGAAGGCCCCTAGCACATGTGGAACAATGCTACAGCTAACATCTTCAGGGATGGAGAAACGGTGAGAAAGATATTGTAAGATTATCATTATAGCCATTCTTTAGAATTGAGCTATTTTACATATTCAAAATGCACCATCCTGCTCAAGCAATAGGACATTTTGATCCATATATTAGTCCATGACCATTATGAAGGTCTTCATGTAAGCAGACTGTAGGAAGTGTGTGTATTGCAGCATGGCCATTGTTGGATCATTTCCACCCCTCTTAACTCTGTTAAGAGCTCCATCTAGTGGTTTAGCTAGTAATTGTAAAACCTGCATGGAATGTAGATCAGTTCAAATGTTAGTTAAGAATGAAATTCAAATGCCTCTAATAGGGATTTCACAATACTATTGAAGCTATGGCAACTCCCTTTTGTCTTCTCATGATTTCTGTCTTCCCTGCTGCACCACATTTTGTTTAATCACTATCTTAACATGCTCACTCTTTGATCATTCATGGGTCTGAAGATTTTTAGCCCACAGTGGTTTTGGGGAACTGGAGCCCTGAGGAAGGCAGGAATTTAAAGGGACCAGGAATGCAGGGTTTCTGTTCACCATTCTGCTGCCTCCCAATTCATGCAAGGGTCTAGGTTGGTGGAGCTACCAAACTTGACACGGCTGAGAGAGCATTCCCTCAGCCTTGGCCTCCCTACCATTGAGCGGGCTAGACACCAGGCTGAAGCTGGTGTACAGCATTGGAAGTGGGACTCGCCTGCGTGATCCAGCCTGAATCCCCCATAACCATGGCAGCAGCATAAATCACATCAGCCCCCTTATAAGGGGGGGCAGATTGAGTACATGTACAAAATTGAGTAGGTGGTGCTGGCTTGCCAGTGCTGCACTTCCTGCCCTCCTACAGCAGGCACTGCTGGCATGTAAATTAAATGACCTTCCTTAACCCTGAATACTTAGGGATCTGGAGTGGAGGTCACCTGCTTCAGCACAGCAGTGCTGAGGACTTTTTGGCCTCAACGTTTATTTTTAATTGTTAGGTCTTTTCCAAGGTAAGTAGTGCGAGAGAATGACATTTCCATTTTGGATGATCAGTCTTGGCATTAAGCATTCCCAAGTTAGATGAAGAGGAAAACTCCTTTGCTGTACCTAACCTCCAACTTTAGAAGAATATCCTCATTACACCAATGTCAGTCTTTGTTTTTCAAACCAGCCATCCTTATGGCCTCTGAATAAAATTGCCAATTTATGTGAATCATTGTCTGTTTTGAGCTGTGGACCCGTAGCCATTAAGAACTAGCTTAACACTGGTTAAACTAATTTTGTGAAGGCTCTCTTAGCGGGCAGGGGATACTTTAATCATATCAATCTAAGCCAGATTTGAAACTGGTTCTAGAGTTATAAAGGTACTGTACCAGTAAAAGAAAATTGATAGGAGAAATCACATGAAACCAGCTACTTTGTTCAACTTCAATGAGAAAGCTAATTATTAATGATCCAAAGTGTGTATTGCTGGTGCTTTACAAGTTTCCCATATATGTATACAGTGATAATACATTTATTGTGTAGGATATGCTATATAGGGATCACTAGTAGAATGTATTTCCTGGTAATGGTGTTGATGATCCTTGGCTAATTAAATATATAAAGCTAAGTATAGTTAGTCAGCACCTGTGATAACTTGCAAAAAGCATTTGAATAACCTCAAATTTGCTGTATTTCATTCATGTACAATTACAATCCTATGTCTGTTTATTTTACTGCCAATATATAGTTTTAAATTACTTGGTTTTATTTCCTGTCACTAGTTTGCATAATTTTTGCCTTTTACTAATTAATGTTATTACAGTAATCTTCTATCCAAAAGTTTATGAAATAAATGATCTGCACTGGTTGGATTACTTTTAAATTATAAAATTAATCTAAATTAGCCAATGGACCACTAGTGAAAGAATGCCCCCATTTAGACATAAAGTTTTAAAGCATTCAAAACTTTTGTGATTATTTTGATGGATTTAACATTTTTATACTTTGTTGGGCGGAGTTGAATTTACAAGGTGAAAAGGTATATTGTCAATGGAGAAAGGAATGCTTTCTAACTTTACCCAGTGTCTGCAACAAATACTCCCAAGATCAAATGCAAAGTAAATCTTTATTCCACCGTAATGATGTGACCTAATCCCATCTAGAGAGGGTCATCCTATTGCATCTGTGTAACATCGTTTCACTTCCTTCAGCAACCATCTTCGTGGCTTTTTAATGAGAGCAATAAATTGTGGGCAGTTTGTACTATGTCCTCATGCCTGTTAGGACCTGGATTTAGACTCCTTAAACTCATTTTACTTTGGACACTGCAACCAGCAGAAAAGGACCTTGTGCTAAACCATTGTACCAGCTCACCTCACCTCACCCTTCATACAGTAAGCTGGCTATTTATGATTGCACTAAAAAATGTCGAATGGTATGTTGGATTCTTCCACACCCCCAAAGTGTTTTGCTCATTTAAACCCCATGTAGATGTTTAATGAACATCCCAGTCTTTGAGAATATTTTTTTTAACTTTTGCATTCATTTATCTCAATCTTAAACGATCTGTAAAGTAAACTTTGTAAAGGAAATTCAAAAGGCTAGATAGATATTCTCTCTGACTAGGCCCTTGAAGGAAATGGACTATGGGCTGATTTTTTTTTTAATAAGTCGAATTCTAAATTAGCCCCATACAGAGATGTATGAGGAAACTAAATCCATGTGATCAATTCTGAAAGACCTAGATAGCTAGGTAAAAATATGCAAAATCTTGTGGATGGGGCTAATTAAATATATCAAAGCTGAAATATAATCAGGAGATTTATAAATCGTTAATACTCAACTGATATTTTGAGATGCCTTTTTAACATGATGAGGGATGCTAGATATAATTGCAAGTATTATCAGAAGAACCATGTAATCTTAGGTACAGAAAATGCTTTTGATAAAACTCAGTGGGGATATTTACTTTATCCCCTAGATTATATTAGTATGGGTGCGAATCTGAATGTGGAGTTATGCCCCTGGTGTCCATGACATCATTGTCAAACTCCATAAAACTTGATACACGAAGAAGCTATGAGTCAGGATTTTCCATTACCTTCATAATCTCCATTAGTTCATGCTGGCAGTTTAACATTCTGTTGAAATAGCTAATTGTTACATAGAATAACACAGACCTATGTAATTCAATCTTTCTACAGACATCATCAATGTACTAAGTCACGATTGGTGTATGAAGGGCAGATTTTCCTGTTCCAGCACCAGGGGAATCGCTTGGCCAGACAATATAAGAAAATCAGGGTGGGGAATGCAAATCTCTATGGAAACCGGCCTAAATTTCTATCCATTACTGGACAGAAATTTAGGTGATCATCATTAGGTCCATAAGCTCCTCCCCACCTGATTTTCTGATGTAAGGAGTTGTACAACACCAGGTTATAGTCCAACAGCTTTATTTGAAATCACAAGCTTCCGGAGCTTTGCTCCTTCGTCAGGTGAGTCGGAGCAAAGCTCCGAAAGCTTGTGATTTCAAATAATGCTGTTGGACTATAACCTGGTGTTGTACGACTCCTTACATTTGTCCACCCCAGTCCATCACCTGCATCTCCACATCATGATTTTCTGATATTAGCTGTGACCAAGTGATCCAATAGCTCCAGGTGAGAGAACAGGAAAATCTGCTTTTTCCCTCTTTTGTCACTTGGCCAGACCTTGATCTTATCTGTGTGGTTGGGTTAACAATATAACATTAGGAAGAAGTCAATACACCCAGCAGTTCAGTGGAAATCTGGGAACTAGTTGTTTCTTAATGTCTCTGCTGATCAATGGTTGTGTGTCATTGGCAGAAAATAGAATTACTTAAAAATGAAGGTAAAAATGGTCAAATATTGAACAGATGTTTCTGTTGTGATTGCACCTTTACTAATTTTCCATTTCCTTTTGATAAAGATTGCTTAATTGAATACAATTCTCCATCCCTTAACATTATATCATTAAATAAAAAGTACAATGCTGTACTGCACCAAAGGCTCTTATTCATTTTATTTCTTGGACAAAAAGTATGAAATGTTCAGGCACAGTGATTCAAACCTGTACTAAAATATGCTCGAACTATGAATCAGCAATCAACAAAATGGGCAATGAAACATTGGCATTCTCAGCCATTATGTCTATGAAAGCAAATAAGCATAGAAATAAATATCTCAATTAAGTTTTACTTTGCAATGATATTCCTCCCACAACCAAAGTAAAACCTTTTAACAGCTGTAATAACGATGGTAATGAGACAGTTTCTAATCTAAAGTGGTGTTTTGTAGCCAAAAAAAAGTAACGTGCACAGAAACAATCAGATCAAAGTAGGATTTATACACAAATGCACCTGGGACTCCTTTTGTGCAATCAGAAAGGGGCAAATAGCAATATAGGTACGAGAGCCGAATGATCCCTCAATTCCAACGGGAATAGCATCTTAGTGGAGTTGAAACACAAGCTTTGTGGCATCTGCACTTACTGGAGAGGGAGATGTAAAATAAAATGCATAGAAAAATGTTATTTGATTCTATGTAAATTACATTCGCTGTCAGTGCAGATGAAGAGAAACAGGAGTCCTTTGTTGCATGCCAGCAGAATCTCAATTCCATCTTTTAAGGACATTAATGAATGCAACTGCAAGAAACATTCAGTGCTAGGATTGCAATCCTTTTTGCAAGGGTCAGTTTCTGAACCTGAGGAAGGAGAGATGACAATTGTTCTATCTACCCATCTATCTAATATTGGGCTGAATTTTCCATTACACGGAGTGGGAGATGGGCTGAGGAGTCATTCTGCCAGCTTCCCAGAGTCCACGGTCAATTTTGGCTTTTCCTGCTGGAAGTGATCACAACTACTACTACTACTACTACTACTACTTGCATTTAAAAAGCACTTTTAATATAAAAACAATGTCCCAAGACACTGTATGGAAGCGTAATCGACAAAAACTGACACCTAGCCAAAGAAGGAGAAATTAGGAGGGGTGGCTAAAAACTTTGTCAAAGACATAAGTTTTAAGGAGGATCTTAAAGGAGAGGAAAGAGGCGGAGGGGTTTAGGGGGGTAATCCCAGAGCTTAGGGCCTAGGCAGCTGAAGGCAAAGCCAGTAATCATGGGGCGAAGGGAGTAGGGGATGCGTAAGAGGTCATAATTGGAGGAACGTAGAGTTCTTGGAGGGTAGTAGGGATGGAAAAGGTTATAGAGATAGGGAGGGGCAAGACCATGGAAGGATTTGAACATGAGGATGACAATTTTAATTTGGGGGAGTTGGAGAACCAGGACCTGATGTAGGTCAGCAAGCATAGGGTTGATGGGAGAGTGGACTCCATGCAGGTTAGGTTACAGACAGCAGGATTTTGGATGAGCTGAAGTTTATGGAGGATGGAAGGCCATCCAAGAGAGCATTTAAAAAGTCGAGTCTGGAGATGACAAAGACATAAAGGAGGGTTTCGGTAGCAGGTGGACTGAGGCAGGGGTAGAAATGGGTGATGTTATGGAGGAGAAGGTAGGCGGTCTTTGTAATGGCGAGCATATGGGGTTGTTAGCTCAGTGTCAAAAAGGATGCTGAGGTTATGAACAGTCGGCTTCAACCTGAGACAGTAGCCAGGGAGGGTGATGAAATCGATGGCGAGGATACAAAGATTGTTATCCATAACAAACTTGGACAGTATATAATTTGTTATCTTGTTTCAGGCCTCCAGTAAACCATTCACATGAGATGACGCTAATCTTGCATGCACAATATGAGCTGTCAGGTAATGAAATTACTCTTGGGAGGACATAATTGGTTTAATTGGCAGTCCCACTGACCAACTCCGAGACAAGAGAGAGGTCTATATATATGTACAATAAATAATGACCATTCATTCATGGTTTTCCTAGAATAAGAGACAGAGGTTGTGGAATTCAATCCCCACCAAAGCACCTGTAAAGTTCTCAGAATACCAGCAGTTATAAGTGTAATTTGACTTATTCAGTCATTATAAATCAGTAGCCTTGATGCAATCCCCTATTTTCCAAATAAAAAAACAATTGTTATAGTACAGCATATCATCTGACTAATTATGGACAATGCCATAGACAATCTGCTAAAATATATATTAAAAAATTGAAACAGTTTGGTCTTCAGGTATCATATTGGCACACATAAAAATTTCTGTGCCACACCTAAAAGTATTTAAAAAATGAAAAACAGTCTGAGGTCTAATTGACCTGTGGATCTGCCAAGATCGATTAGCATTTAATTGGACTGAGGAAGGCGCAGCAATTAAACCTCCTCGCCTTAAGGGGAAACACCAAATTACCCACAGCTGGATTTTAGCAACATATACAGCAGAATATCTTCTGACATATTGTGAGCAGTAGTACTGGGGATCCACTACTGATCTATGAATTTAGAATGTTTTATTATTGAGGGAATTCTTTACTTCTTAAAAATATTGACCCCAATTATAACAGATTTTGGCCGGGTGGGTAGCGAGCTGAGTTGGGACCTCTCCAACTGTTTTCAAAATGAGGTCTGGGCTATTTTAACTCTTGAGCCTCATTTAAATCCCGATGGCTGACTTCTCACCCAGAATGGGTCTCGCGTCCGGGAAGGGGGCAAATCCAGGGCAGGGGAGCTGTAAGCTTTCCTTGTGAAGCCCAGAGGAGCACTCCTGCTCCAAGGGCCCCACAAACGTCAGAAAAAAAAACATACCTTTTTTGGCCTCTTCTTCCCCACAGCTCCTGGACTGGCAGGAAAGCTGCAGTAGCTTCCCTGCTCAGGTCAGATTTAAAATTACAGGTCAGGTCCCAATGACATCATTGGGACCTGACATGCAAATATAAAGTAGTACCCCAATGGTTTTGGGTGGGTGTCCTCACCGTCTGCTGAGTAGAGCAGGTTAAAATCCCAGATGACAGGATCTTGATAAATTTCCGGTGGGTAAATAACCTGAGTGATTTTCACTGCCCATCCACCCAGAAATACTAGAGAACCAAGGGTCTGGTGAGAATGAGGAACTGAAAGAAATTAGTATTAGTAAAAAAATATTACTAGAGAAATTAATGGGTCTGAAAGTCAATAAATCCCAAAGACCTGATAATCTACATCCCAGGGTTTTGAAAGAGGTGGCCATAGAGATAATGGATGAATTGGTTGTCATCTTCCAAAATTCTATAGATTCTGGAATGGTTCCTGCAGATTGGAGGGTAGCAAATGTAACCCCATTATTTAAGAAAGGAGGGAGGGAGAAAACAGGGACCTACAGACCTGTTAGCCTGACATCATTGGTAGGGAAAATGCTAGAATCGATTATAAAGGATGTGATAACAGGAGACTTAGAAAATAATAATAGGATTTGGCAGAGTCAACATGGATTTATGAAAGGGAAATCATGTTTGACAAACCTATTGGAGTTCTTTGAGGATGTAACTAGTGGAATAGATAAGGGGGAACCAGTGGATATGGTGCATTTGGATTTTCAGAAGGTTTTCGATAAGGTCCCACACAGGAGGTTGGTGAACAAAGTTAGAGCACATGGAATTGGGGGTGACATTTTGGCATGGATTGAGAATTGGTTAACAGACAGAAAACAGAGACTAGGAATAAACGGGTCTTTTTCAGGTTGGCAGACTGTGGCTAGTGGGGTACCACGGGGATCAGTGCTTGGGCCCCAGCTATTCACAATCTATATCAATGACTTGGATGAGGGGACCAAATGTAATATTTCCAAGTTTGCTGATGACACAAAACCAGGTGGGAATGTAAGTTGTGAGGAGGATGCAAAGAGGCTTCAAGGGGATATAGATGGGCTAAGTGAGTGGGCAAGAGCATGGCAGATGGAATATAATGTGGAAAAATGTGAAGTTATCCACTTTGGTAGGAAAAATAGAAATGCAGTGTATTTTTTAAATGGTGAGAGATTGGGAAATGTTGATGATCAATGGGACCTGGGTGTCCTTGTACATGAGTCACTGAAAGCTAACATGCAGGTGCAGCAAGTAATTAGGAAGGCAAATGGTATGTTGGCCTTTATTACAAGCGGATTTGTGTACAGGAGTAAAGATGTCTTACTACAATTATATAGGGCGGGGTGAGACCGCACCTGGAGTATTGTGTGCAATTTTGGTCTCCTTCCCTAAGAAAGGATATACTTGCCATAGAGGGAGTACACCAGACTGAATCCTGGGATGGCGGGATTGTCGTATGAGGAGAGATTGAGTAGACTAGGCCTGTATTCTCTGAAGTTTAGAGGAATGAAAGGTGATCTCATTAAAACATACAAAATTTTTACAGAGCTCTACAGGATGGATGTAGGGAGGATGTTTCCCCTGGCTGGGGAGTCTAGAACCATGGGTCACAGTCTCAGAATAAGGGGTAGGCCATTTAGGACTGAGATGAGGAGAAATTTCTTCACTTAGTGAATCTTTATAATTCTCTACCCCAGAGGGCTGTGGAGGCTCAGTCATTGATTACATTCAAAACAGAGATCGATAGATTTCTAGATATTAAAGGCATCAAGGGATATGGGGATAGTGCAGGAAAATGGCGTTGAGGTAGAAGATCAACCATGATCTTGTTGAATGGCGGAGCAGGCTTGAGGGGCCGGACGGTCCACTCCTGCTCCTATTTCTTATGTTCTTATGTTCTTATCGTTCTCAGTGTGGGGGGGGAAGGGGAGGGTTTAAATAGTAGTAGTATCTAATCTTCATCACACACTGTAGAACATTGAAGAATTAGACTGGTGTTTCCATACCATATGAAAATGCTGAGAGAACTCATTGCGAAAGACCAAAAACCTTGATCAACAATGATTTTAAACTTTTGAGAAATTGTCACAGTGATCTGTATTCTATTTCTACCTTGCCTATTGATTTCAAACTAAATTATTATTGTTGTCTGCCTGGTTGGAAGGATTACAAAGACAACAATTACATATTCATACAAGCTTAGGCTAGGGGTTTCTAAGAACTTGGAGCCAATAACATTGATGTTGATGTTGAGGCTATGTGTTTCCTTCGAGAGTATGGATTTGGATTCAGGTTCATCGTGATCTGAGATCTAAGTCTTGCATATTTTGGTTTATAATTTGGATTAGAGTCTTTGAGTCAATCTTAGAATCAATGTAACAAACACAGCTCAAATACAGCAATTTTGAGTTGGCTAACTGTGTATATTTACTGAAGTTGCAGCTTTCTCCATTTAATCAAACTGTCAGTTATTAGCACTCAGTCAGTCAGTCAGCCAGCTGAAATAGTGAAACTCCTTTATCCAGTGATATTATGTGGGAGCTTTTATTATTTATTTATTTATCCTTTGCATACATGAAGATAAGCCTGTTGTCCTATGGGGAAAGAAAGAGCAAAATACTTTTCCTGTATCGTACAAGAATCCTTCAGGCTGGAATCCCACTCCAATTCTTTTTATCCCATCTCTGATGACAGTGATTCACTCTAACTTTATTAAGAAAAATATTGCCTTTCCTTCAGTATTGGTTATTGATTACACTTCTGGCCTCAATTTGTGTTGTACTTACAGTGATGTCTCCTCCACAAGTTAGGTGAGCAGGTTTAGTGCTGATTTTTCCCACATTGGCACGCTTGTTTATGTGAAAAGTTTTTTTTCGATTATCAGCTTAATTTTGTTGTGTGGTTCTATTCTATCATGTAACACTTTCAGCAACAAATGGGCAGTTTTATATCTTTATTAATTTATACTGAAGTATAGGTTTGAAGAGAGCGACATCTGTCTAGGAATCAGAATCGCCAGTCCAAACCTCTAGATAGTTTCTTGTTCCCTTGGAAGGGAATGTTTCATTCTTTTATTTTTATTCATCCTGAGGGTCTGCAGATCTGGGTACGTGAAACAAAATTAATTTGGCAGCTCTTTATTGGGGAATGTTTAGTTCTCAGATCTGTTGGAGCCGGGAGCCAATGACCCTCCTCACAATCTAGATCTACTATCATAAATGGAAGAGTAGAGTGGACACAGCTCCACCGAGTGAATATTGGGTACAACCCCCATTCGAACATTTCAATAACACTGTTGTTGCACCATTAACTTCCAAGAGCAGCAAGGATGTCCGTTTTTTGCTTACTAAAATGACAGCTGGTCAACAATGAAACGATCAGATATGCCATTCAAGCAGCTCTTTTGAGGCTTGGAGATCCAGCATGAAAGGTCTTCAGAATGAGCAGAATTGAGAATGTCTGCTCTCTGGGAAGAAATACTCCAGACTTTTTTTCCCATCTGACTATTAAGTTTTCTTCCCATTTTTGGGGGGAAGGGGGGATGACTGTTTTGATGTACCCCAGATTTATTTGGAAAATCAATGAATGAGAAAAAAAATAGATAATTTACTTTGTATGGTCTTTATTCTTTCTATGGAATTTATCCTTATAGACATAGTTCTTTCTCACATTCCCACGATTGTTCTCTGATTTATGGTTAATTTAAATATTGCCATTTTGTCATATGATCCTGGTCTACTGTGCGGCTTGCTGTGTTTAGAGAGTGGGAGAGGAATAGATCATATGGGTTTCTTAAGACTTCAGTGAACACAAACCCTTAAGAGCATTGTCCATTATTTCTCCATTCTAATATATGTGGAAGACAAATTCCACAGAAAAACTGAAATCAATAATTTTTCCTTTAATAGGGTTTTACTCTATTAGAGCGGAGTTCAGTTCTTCTCTTCCAACCTTGAACCACAAACATTCTTCTTTTACAGTAGAAAGTTTCAAAATCAATAGAAAACAGTGAATGCAAACAGTAACATCAAATAACAGATTAACGGGATTTGTGATATGCCAAATTAGAAAAGTAACTGTATAAGATACAAAAAGTGACCATATGAAAATAATTCAAAATCTCTCTGAGGTAATATGTAAATGAACCTCCATTTGCTATGCATAAAGGAATCTTCCAGTGGAATGCCCAATCCAGCAAAGATGCTTTAATGATGAGAATCAGCTATGAAAGGCAGACTATAATATTATGCAATGGTTTAAATAGTATCCCTTGTTGGAAGGCTGCACTGTGGAGAAGCTATAGTTGACTGACAGCAAAAAGGAACACTTTGCAATAAAATGTTTAATTCCAGGAGTGATTGAGGATAGTCAGCTCAATGCTGTACTCAAGGTCACTGGTAAATTCTGACTGCATCTAAAGGTTCCAGATTCCAAAAACTAAGAGCCAACCACTTTCCCACAGAGCGACTGCATATTTCCATTGTCACAGGTCTCTATAGCGTCCATTGTACTTTTCCTCACCGGTAAGTACTTCATGAGTGCATTTAAACCTTGTGCACGTTATTATTATACAATTAAAATATAAAATAGTCCCTAAGCATTACTTTAAACTTGTTAATATTTTCCTTGACTGTCAAACCAACATAATTCATTCCAATGTGAAAGGTTGGGCTGGATTTTCAGGTGGGCTGGTGTCAGGGTAGAATTTCCACCTGCTCACATGAAACTGCCGCTAACCTGCTGAAAGTTCCTAGCGTAGGCCTCATTATTCGGGTTGGGTTTGGAGCTTTAAAATGTATTCATATTGGATTCCCATCACTAGAAGGGAGGGGAGTTCAATGGTGCTGCAATGATTAAAGCACTGCAGCTGATTAAAAGGGCACTCTTCTATTCTGAGGGCAGAAATCACAAGTAGAAGAAGGACTGGAGGAGGATCAGCTTTGGGAGGGTTTTGAGATACATCCATGGATGTTTTACTTACTGAAGTAAGGGCTAGAAGGAAATGACTCCTGGCGACTGAGAACAGGAAGACTCATTATGCAAATATTATGGAGGGAGGTTCCTGAAGCAGCCAGTGCAACTCCCACCGTCCCATGAACTGCTACATAGTACAGGAAGAGGTTTAATGACCTCACAAGGATGACAAAGGTAATTTAAACTACCAGCCCCCATGCACACCCGGTAAGAATTATATAGACATGACGTTCCCCCTTACTTATCATGCCCTCTCTGTGTCATTGACTGGATTAAAGGAAACCTATAATATTGACAGGAAACCTGTGGAATCAATAATGCACATTGTTAACATTGTGTAAATGTGCATTGCCTGCCATGAGGCGGTTGTGCTAACCTTGAAGGACAGATGGTCCAAGGACCCTGCACCTACAAGCATTATAATCATGGTATAATATAAATAACTAGGTAAAAACAAGTGTAATTGGTCCTAAGATCCCTTTATCACTACATTCTATCCTTGCAAAGGAAAACATAATCTGCAGCAAAGAAATACAATTGGAAGAAGAACAACCAGTTTCAGAAGTTTGTGGAAACTTTGCAGCTCATTGCAAGATTCACAGGAGACACTATGGGATATGGGGAAGGAGGGGTCAAAGTGCCAAGAAGAGGTTGATAAAGGCAATGCAAGGGAGAGCATAGTTAATTTCAATTTAATGTGGCATTAGGGAATGGATGCTCTTAGTTATATAAGTTATTCCACAAGATAATACAGTTCAACGGCATTTATTGGCTTTCATAAGAATTAAGCACAATTCTTAACATTATCACCAACAATTACACATATACAATGATAACCATTACTAATAAGAATTACACATATACTTGAGACACTTAGGGTACAAGGTACCAGAGAATTCACCGCATCACAGGTTTCGAGCTCGAGTGGATCGGCCGGCCAGACCTTGTCGAATTCTGAAGTATCTATTCTATCACCTCTCTTTTTTAAACCTTCCCTTCAATCTGGCTGCGTGAGAATCTGCATGTTTCAAAGTATTACCTCATCCAATTAGCTGGACTTCAGTTTTAGCAAGAATAACTCCCCAAGCCTTCACCTTGACTGAACTGTCCATCAAATCATTCAACTGGAGACAGTTACAGGGGCCCAAAACTCTCCAAAAGATAAGTTATCATTTGCCTTGCGCAGATCTGACCTCGGAGCAGTTAATCCCTAGGAGGACAGGTGAGATATCTATGCGGCTTGGACAAAGAAAGCTTGTATCAACGAAAGTCTCTGTCTGGTAACTTTTAATTTCACTGACATTTCCAGCCTTCCAACAGAAATTCACTTGATAGCTAAAGTTAATATTATTAACCATTTCCTTACTGTGGAACGTCATGATGTTTAAATTGGCATTACTTCAGAGACTATTCAGACTATTTCTTCGGAGACATGTAATCATTTACACAGTTAAAGAAGCATTAGTGTCTTAAACACCCTAGGGGATGGTTTAGAAGAAGAGAAATGCACAGCAGAAAGTCACATCAAGTTCTATAATTCCTAACCCATCCTCATCAACTCCATCATGGCATCTCAAATACTCCAGCACCAGCCCAGAAATGCTCACTTGAGAAAATGTCGTTAACAAGCTACAAGGCTTCTCACTGGCTGAAGCACGGAGTGCAAATGAGCATGATGACCTGAGAATGGAAGAGGGGGATCAAGTTGTTCCTCCATGGTGGATGGATGAATGAATGACATGACTGAGGAGACTAGAGACTTAAGGCCCCAGATGTCAAATCGTTTGAAAAATATTATTATTGAAAGTAAAAATTTATTAAAAGCTATCAACAATAAGTTGTCGAAACATAGAATTGTACAGCACATCATGCCTGTGCTGGCTCTTTGAAAGAGCTACCAAATTAGTCCCACTCCCCTGCTCTTTCCTCATAGCCCTGTAAATTTTTCCTTTTCAAGTATATATTTAATTTCCTTTTGAAAGTTACCGACTCCATTCTCTGTCTGCAGGCTGAAGGATCTCTTTCTCCTCTTCTTCTCCCTCATGTGCAACCATCGCCTGATGTGGGGATGGAGGGCAATCTTTCCCTTCTTCGTCATCAACCTCTTCAGCTTCAGGAAGTTGTAATCCTTTCTGCAGAGCTACATTATGCAGCATACAGCAAGCTACAGTAATTCTATACACTTTTGCTGGGCTGTATCGTAGGGCTCCACCAGATTTGTCCAGGTACCAAAAATGAAACTTTAGAATGCCGCTGGTCTGTTCTATCATAGTTCTAGTCCTATGGGCCTCATTATATCTGTTCTCTCTCTCTGCCTGTGGATGTCACATTGGTGTTATTGCCATGACTATAGAAGATATCCCTGATCACCAATCAACTATCCTCATGCATAGTTTTGACTCATTAGGCTGGTATGGTGAATTGGCACATGACAAAAGCACCATGAAAGCTCCTGGGTAACGGGCATTAATGTGATTGGTTTCACACACTAGATGGGCATTAATAAAATCGAGGGGATTGTTGAAGGGACTTTTAAAGGTCATATGAGTTCCATCAATTGCTTTCTGCACCTGTGGGAACCTTGCTAGTCTATAGAATTAGATTACATTCTCTCCTTTTGTGGGTGCTATTGCAAAACTAATAAATTGGGAGGCCTGCCTATATGGAGCATCAAGGACCTTCTGTATACAGTGGTGAGCTGCTGTCTGACTAATGTGACAAATGTAACCTGAGGCTACCTGGAAAGATCCAGTAACAAAAAAATTCATGGCAGTGGTTACTTTTACTATGATAGAAACTGCTGTGCTCCTTGTTAAAGTGGGCTACAGCTCTTCAGTCAATATCCTTCTGGGGGAAGCACAGCCTACAGAGATATTAACGGGCCAGGAAATACAAGTAAGACCATGAAGGTCTGTAAAACCTGTAGAGTGGGCATTGATGTGTAGGAAACAAATAACTTCTGCGATGCCTCACTCTAAATTCCTCCAAACTAGGCTCTTCCATATCCCCATCCTCCGCCTCTTCATAACACAAGAAATCCATAGGGAAATCCTTTTTTGTACTCCTAATTTTAAATTTGTCTGGTACTTACCATTGGCAGGAGAACGCTCCAGTGAAGCTTCAGAGCACAAGAAACAAAATTATTGCCGTAGTAATGTTCCACAAACAGGTAATGACTTTGCAACAATGGCCTCCACTATGTGTTATCTGCCACAGGGATAATGCTGTGCTGCTCGTACCACCATTTCTACAGTGACATAATACAGCACAGAAGGAAGTCATTCAGCCCATCATGCCTGCGCGGCTCTTTGTAAGAGCTATCTCATTAATCCCACTCCCCTGCTCTTTCCCCGCAGCCCTGCAAATTTTTCCTTTTCAAGTATATATCCAATTCCATTTTGAACATTATTTCCTATGTCGGGTTAGCGGTGTTAATTTGAGGAAATTGTGAAGATAGTTTGGTCATGCCGAGCTGCCCCCTTTTACACGTGGCAGGGTGGGCTCATGGCAGATGGTAATGGGAACTGGGAGGGGTTTTCTTGCAGAAAGATTTTGGTGGCCATATTTTGGAGCAGATTTGTGGCAGCAACCATACTGCCCAATTTTTATCTGTTTAGCGCCTCAAAATTCCCTGAAAATGGTGTTGCTTCAAAGGAAAATCCAGGCTGGATTTCTGGACATTCGCAGGACTGCCTCTGAGTCGTGCTTAGACAAACAAATCGTTTTTTGGGAGAACCTGAGTCTAAATGCCAAAGGTCCCTGGTCCATGGACTAATATGTAAATCCTGAAAATTGAGTGATTATTATTATTGTTTGTATTCTTTCCCCATTAGATATAGACTATTAACAATAACAGAAGTAGTCAGCAAAATACCCAGGCTTCTTGTGATAAATTCCTTACTGGGCTCAACATTTATCTACACTATCCACTGTTGGCACCTTGCGTAGTCCTGCCATAGTGATTGTTATTTAAATATGTATATACTTTACGGTATGACCACAGACCATCATTTAAAAACCTTTTGTTTCCTAGGGCAATTCACAATATTGTTACTTGTTCATCATGTTTTTTTTTGTTTACAGAGCATGTGGCCCGGCATTATTCTTGTCACCGCTAAACTAAAGGTATATAGCAGGTCATGACATTATCCCAAGGGCAATAAGATTTTTTTTAAAAACTTGCGAAAAGGAATGACTTAAACACAAAAACATTATAAGAATGATTTCTAAAGTCACTGGCTTCCAGCAGGTTAGTCATTTCTAGCATAGTTTATCAGGAGTGTCAGAACTGCCGAGTGCTTTGCTTGTGAAGGCCTCTGGCACTTGAGATTCTAATAACCAGCTGGCTAGACTTTAGAAAGTAATGCATCATCATCTAATAAAGCTCTGAAAATAGAAGGAATTGATTATGTTCTTTACTAGTGGCTCATGGAGAAGGATTGGCATTAATATCAGGGTTTTCTACTTATTTAACATCTGAGAGTTGACAGGTAGCTGGATGACTGCACATATCTACAAAATGAAGCGTATTTAATTTGCTATGAGTCACAAGTCAAAATGGAGTTGTTTGACATGCTGGAAGCATTTACCAGCAGTTGGATATTACAGCGCAGTTTCTCTCTGTATATTCTTTACATTTCGGGGTACTACTTTATATTTTTGAAAACATTAGGCCGATTCGCACTATCGGTAGGCAAACCTGCATTGGGGGTTTGAGTCAGAGGGCCGGCAGATTTAAACTGCCACGCCTCATTTGAAGACTACCGGTAGCTGCTCAGTCGTTTCTGACAGAGAAGGCAGCCAACAGTAAGGTAAGTCCAAGATGTGGGCGGGTGGGTTGGGGATGGTGGGGAGGATGTTACCAGGGTCTCTCGGCTGGGGAGGGGGAAGTCCAGGACAGCGGAGGCCAGAGACTTTTCTTGTGGGTTCTGAAGGAGCTCTCCTGCTCCCCCAGAACCACTAAGGAAGATTTTTTTTAACTTACCATAGAGGGCCTCGCTGAATTGGTGACAATTAAACGTTGTGTTAGACACCCCACTCAGGAGTGGGTTAAAATGCCCTCAGGGTCCCATGCATGTCACGTGACACCAATTTGCATTTATTAATGAGTTTCCCTCCAGACTCCAGCAGAAACTGCATCTGCCACCAAAACCAACAGCGTTAACATTGCAGATTGGTGGGAATGGACCGGGAAATGGAGTCACTCTATTTTAACAGCCGTAGGGGGAAGAGTTAAAATTTCCTTGATTGTTTCCAAAATAAATATATCCATTTCATTTTGTCCTTGTTGCGCTGATTTGGCCTTGATTTTCAAATTAATCAATAGCATTTATATTAGTGTTGTTGCAACAAAACACTAATAGTTTTTTAATGAGAGCAATAAACATAAATGATGAAAATATGCCAGTTCAGTATTTCAGAGTCAATTTTTATCCAGCATAAGAACAAAGTGTTAAAAATAAATTAAACTGTTTATATGGCAGTGAAGTAATTGTTATCTTTTCAAAGACAAAGTATAATATTTGATCTTCAGGTTAGGATCTTTTATTTTTGTTAGTTAAGGGTATAAGGGATATGGGACCAAGGAGTAAATGGAGTTGAGATACAGATCAGCCATGATCTAATTGAACAGCGGAACAGGCTCGAGGGGCTGAATGGCCGTCACAAATACTTGCATTTACTCTTCTGCAATTGGAAAGTTTTCAAACAAAATCAGGAACTGCTTCAAAGCACTCGTTTAGTAGTATATTGTATACATCATTTACACTTCAGTGCTATGTACATTTTAACATTCACAAGTGATGAGGAAGGAATATGTATCTTAATCCATCCAGGCCCTGAGGCTCTCAGTGGAGAATGAAAAAGGTTAGAAATCAGTAACATAGATGTATGTGGTCAGAACAAACTCATGTGTATTTTTGAGGCTGTTTCGCTTTCTATTGTGGAAGGGTAACTGGGCCATTTTATTCGTAAACAAAGACTGTCACAGACCATTAGAGAAAGCATCTCATTCTGTGATTCATCACCAAGTAAGGAATGTCTGCTTTGGAAAAGACTATTTCATCTATGGAATGGCTTCCTTTAAGTTCTGATGAAAGGTCATCGACCTGAAACGTTAACTCTGTTTCTTTCTCCACAGATGCTGCCTGACTTGCTGAGCTTCTCCAGCATTTTCTGCTTTTATTTCAGATTTCCAGCATCCGCAGTATTTTGCTTTTGATTTCCTTTATAACAGTACAAGCTGTAATATCTCCTCAGGCAATTTGCAGGGTGCCTGTTTGATTGTGTCTTCACATTTTCTCTAGACATTACAGTCTTTTTATTCTAAAGTTAATAGGTAACTCTACATTAGTTGGAGTGCTGCCATTGATTTTAGTACCTGTAACAGGTTCAGTGGTCCTGTCATTGTGTAGATTTAGATAGGGGTAAAATTAGCCTTGTATATATATTATTTCCACTGTATAAATCAAAAGCTAAGGCAGGGTTTGCCTTGTGCTTGGATATGGTCAATAGGTGCTGGTTTATTTGGGCTGCTGTAAATGTTCTTTATCCTCAGACTGGTTTGAAATGCTAATTGAGCCAGGAGGGCCATGTTTCCAAGGTGTGAATGACACCTATTCTGTGTGAGGCATTTTAATTCACTTTGGAATTAGATATTGTCAGAGAGGCAGATGAGAAAATAAGACATTGTAGGACAGATCTGCATTTTTATGTTCGTATGGAATTCACCATGAAATATAAAAATAAACATCATGATTGTGGTATTTGTAAACAATTTTACAACACCAAGTTATAGTCCAGCAATTTTATTTTAAATTCACAAGCTTTTGGAGGCTACCTCCTTCCTCAGGTGAACGATGTGGAAAAAAACGATTTTTCCACATCGTTCACCTGAGGAAGGAGATAGCCTCCGAAAGCTTGTGAATTTAAAATAAAATTGCTGGACTATAACTTGGTGTTGTAAAATTGTTTACAATTGTCAACCCCAGTCCATCACCGGCATCTCCACATCATGATTGTGGGCTGCAAGTCAGAGGAAGAAAACAAAACAATAGGGACACGACATAGAGAGTCTATAGAGAACTGTAGAATTTTTGCAGTCGGTGCTCTAGTGAGAGACAGATTTGTGGTGCCAAAGGCTGTATACCAAATGCTGCTGAAGGGGCAGAGTACATCATCAAAGATCTGGCAGATTAGTAGCTAGTCATTTTACAGAATTATACTGTTCTCTAAGTAAAATTAATGCAAGAAACCACATTCTCCAAAGGGCCTATCACTGTTACTGCCTTCTTCAGAGCAGGAACAGCCCCACCCTCCTCCCTTGTCAACTTTCCATCAGGTTAATTTCACCAACCTTCTTCCCATCCCACTCACTCCTTCCTTTTGACTCTGCTGGGGGATCAATAATCATCACCCATCTCCGTATTTCCACCTAGAATGTCCATTCCACAACATCTTACATTTATATAGCACCTTTAACATAGGAAAATGTCCCAAGGCGCTTCACAGAAGCGTAATCAGACAAAAATTGACACAGAGCCAAAGAAGGCGATATTTAGAAGGGGAGACTAAAAGCTTCGTCAAAGAGATAGTTTTAAGGCGGGTCTTAGAGGACGAAAGAGAGGTGGAGAGATGGAGAGGTGTAGAGAGGGAATTCCAGAGCTGAGGGCCAGACAGAAGAGGTGGCTGCCAATGGTGGGGCGAAAGGAGTGGGTGATGCATAAGAGGCCAGCAGTGGAGGAACCCAGAGTTCTTGCAGAGTTGTAGGACCGGAGGAAGTTATAGAGGTAGAGAGGGGTGAGGCCATGAAGTGATTTCAACACAAGAATGAGAATTTTAAATTGGGGGAGTTTGGGGGCTTGAAGCCAATGTAGATCAGTCAGCACAGGGATGATGGGCGAGTGGGACTTTGTGCGGGTTAGGATATGGGTAGTAATGTTTTGGATGATCTCAGGCCTATGAAGGGTAGAGAATGGGAGACCAGCCAGGAAAGTATTGCAACAGTTGAGTCTGGAGATGACAAAAGCATGAATGAGGGTTTTAGCAGCAGATGTGCTGAGGCAGGCTAATGTTATGAAGGTGGAAATAGGCAGTCTTTGTGATGGAAAGGATATGGAGTCAGAAGCTCAGCTCTGGGTCAATTAGGACACCAAGGTTGTGAGCAGTCTGGTTCAGCCTGAGACAGTGGCCACAGAGGGGGATGGAATCAGTGACAAGTGAACGGAGTTTGTTGGGGGGTGGGGGGGGGGGGTGAAGACAATGGCTTCAGTTTTCCCTATGTTTAACTGGAGGAAATTGTGGCTCATTGCAGGACTGGATGCGGACAAGCAGTCTCACAGCACAAAGATAATGGAGCAGTCAAGAGAGGTGGTGGATAGGTAGAGCTGGGTGTTGTCAGCGCAGATGTGGAACGGCGCAACATGTAGATGAGGAATAGGAGGCGGTCAAGTATAGATCCTTGGGGGACTCCAGAGGTAACGGTGTGGGGGCAGGAAGAGAAACCATTACTGGAGATGCTTTGGGTACGATTGGATAGGTCAGAGTGGTGCCAAGCGAGAGCAAACATTCTCAGTTGGACAATGGAGGAGAGGTGTTTGAGAAGGATGGCATGTTCAAGTCTGCAGAGAGGTCAAGAAGGAAGAGGAGGGGTCGTGCACCATGGTTACAGTGACAGGGGATGTCATTTGTGACTTTGATTCGGGCCATTTCAGTGCTGTGGCAGGGGTGGAAACCTGATTGGAGGGATTCAAACATGGAATTGCAGGAAAGATGGGCAGGGATTTGGGAGGCCACAACATAAACAAGGGCTTTGGAGAGGAAAAGGAGGTTGGAGATGGAGTGATAGTTTGCAAGGGTAGAGAGCTCGAAATGGGGTTTCTTAAGGGGGGTGATGACGGCAGATTTGAAAGTACCCGAGGAGAAGGAACCATTTTCAAGATCTGCTAGTATGTGGGCCAGGAAGGGAAGTTGGGTGGTCAGCAGTTCAGTGGGACTAGGGTCGGGAGAGCAGAAGGTGAGTTTCATGGACAAGATAAGCTGGGAGAGCAAATGAGGGAAGATAGGAGAGAAAGTAGAGAAAGACATCGGTTCAGGGCTAATTCAGGATGAAACCTTGGAGGAGGTTTGGCTTGTTGGAAAAAGAGAAGGAGGGATGCGGCAGAAGCAACTGAACATGTGGAGAGTAATTTTAATCCTCCACGACAGGCGAGAGATGGTCTGGCTGGAGGGGGGATGTTAAATTGTTAAAAACGTGAAACCCGACCCCAACCCACCGTGTGCATGCCTACTTCCAGTTTTACCGCAACGGGTTGGGGGTTGACCGAGTAACCCGCTCTGGAGAACTGCAATCGTACGGGGCTTTGGTGAGACCACACCTGGAGTACTGTGTACAGTTTTGGTCTCCTTACCTAAGGAAGGATATACCTGCCTTAGAAGCGGTGTAACGAAGGTTCACAAGATTGATTCCTGGAATGGGCCTATAATCTCTGGAGTTTAGAAGAATGAGCCATGATTTCATTGAAACATATTAATTTCTGAGAGGGCTTGACAGGGTAGATGCTGAGAGGCTGCTTCCGCTAGCTGGAGAGTCTAGAACTAGGGGGCATAGTCTCAGGACTGAGATGAGGAAGAATGACTTCACTTCGAGCGTTGTGAGCCTTTGGAATTCTCTACCCCAGAAGGCTGTGGATGCTGAGTCGTTGAGTATATTCAAGAGATCGATAGATTTTTGGACTCTAAGGGAATCAAGGGATAGGGGGATTGGGCGGGAAATCAGAGTTGAGGTCAAAGATCAGCCATGATCTTATTAAGAGGCGGAGCAGGCTCGAGGGGCCTACTCCCGCTCCTATTTCTTATTTTCTTATGTCCGTCATTATAATATTTAAACGAGGCTCCATTCCTAAGATTTTGGCAGTCATTTAAATTTAACGGCTGCAGGTCGGGTTTCCCAGGGTTTGGGAAATCTGGCAGCTGTAGGGAGGTAGGAGCTGCCAAATCCAGCAGGTAAGTGATTTCTAGCACTGCTTGTGGGCCAGAAGAAGCAGGAATGCTTCCTCCCGGCCTCTCAAGCAAACCTGCCACGATCTCTCCATCCCCACAATCAGCCGACCCTCCCTGCAATAATCAGAACCCCCCACACCACGTGATCTTCAGACACCCCCTGTGCTTGGCCACCACCCCCACCTCCACTAGAGATCTCTCCACCCCCCCCCTCCACGACCGCTATCTCTCCACCCCCCGTGATCTCTATCTCTAATGAGGTCCTGCTATTAAATTCGGCAGGACTTCCACCTTCCCTGCATTTCCGGGTTTCCCGGCCACTGACATGGGCCCCCCGCTCCCTCCCCGCCTCCCCGTAAATATTGGGGCCATGGTCTCAATCTTTTTATTTTTATTATTTATTCTCGGGATCGAACGTCATTGGCAAGGCTGCATTTATTGTCCATCTCTAGTTGCCCTGAGAAGGTGGTGGTGGGCCTCTTTCTTGAATTGCTGCAGTCCGTGTGATAGAGGTGCTTCCATAATGCTGATCATCCTTTGTAGCTGTTTGATACAACTGAGTGGCTTGCTAGGCCACTTTAGAGAGCAGTTAAGATTCAACCATGTTGGTGTGAGACTGGAGTGACATATAGGCCAAGCTGGGTAAGGACGGCAGGTTTCTTACTTTACTCTACCCCGGTCAAGTGTCAAAGTAGTCCATGTGCTCCTCGCACTTGCTGTTGGAGGTGAGGGTGGAGAGGGGAAAGGAGAGGGGTTTAAGGAATTTAATGGAGAAAGGCATTTTAGGATGATCCTGGAGTAGTGAATAGTTCATTCACTCGCAAATAAGGCCCCTGCCATCCGCAACCTCATTGTGGATGATCGTATTGACACCCTGGCTTTGACTGAAAACTGGCTCTCAGGTAGCATAGAAACATAGAAAATAGGAGCAAGAGTAAGCCATTCAGCCCTTTGGGCCTGCTCTGCTATTCAAAATGATCACCATGATGTGGAGATGCCGGCGATGGACTGGGGTTGACAATTGTAAACAATTTTACAACACCAAGTTATAGTCCAACAACTTTATTTGAAATTCACAAGCTTTTGGAGGTTTCCTCCTTCCTCAGGTGAATGTTGTGGAAATGAAATCCTCGAACCCTTCGCATTTATAAATCACAGAACAATGCCTGGTGATTACAGACAGTCTTTCCAACTGCCCGTTGCCACGGCAATCACAGTGTGCAGACAGAGAGGTGTTACCTAAAAGGCCACCGAATATACAAACCACCAAAAAAAAACAGAGAGAGAGAGAGGCAGAGACATAGAAAAGACAGCAAATGACCTGTTATATTAAAAACAGAATACATATGTTCGCTGGTGGGGTTACGTGTAGCGTGACATGAACCCAAGATCCCGGTTGAGGCCGTCCTCATGGGTGCGGAACTTGGCTATCAATTTCTGCTCGACGATTTTGCGTTGTCGTGTGTCTCGAAGGCCGCCTTGGAGTATGCTTACCTGAAGGTCTTACTCCAAGCATACTCCAAGGCGGCCTTCAAGACACACGACAACGCAAAATCGTCGAGCAGAAATTGATAGCCAAGTTCCGCACCCATGAGGACGGCCTCAACCGGGATCTTGGGTTCATGTCACGCTACACGTAACCCCACCAGCGAACATATGTTATCTGTTTTTAATATAACGGGTCATTTGCTGTCTTTTCTATGTCTCTGCCTCTCTCTGTTTTTTTTTGGTGGTTTGTATATTCGGTGGCCTTTTAGGTAACACCTCTCTGTCTGCACACTGTGATTGCCGTGGCAACGGGCAGTTGGAAAGATTGTCTGTAATCACCAGGCATTGTTCTGTGATTTATAAATGCGAAGGGTTCGAGGATTTCATTTCCACAACATTCACCTGAGGAAGGAGGAAGCCTCCGAAAGCTTGTGAATTTCAAATAAAATTGTTGGACTCTAACTTGGTGTTGTAAAATTGTTTACAAAATGATCATGGCTGATCATCTAACTCAGTACCCTGTTTCCGCTTTTTCCCCATATCTCTTGATTCCGTTAGCATTAAGAAATATATCTATCTCCTTCTTGAATACATCCAATGACTTGGCTTCCACTGCCTTCTGTGGTAGAGAATTCCATAGGTTCACCACCCTCTGAGTGAATAAATTTCTCCTCTTCTTGGTTCTAAATGGCATACCCTGTATCCATGGCGATACATTGCCTCTTACAAAATGCTTCCCACTTGGCCATACTTTCCACCACCTGCCTCATCCAAACCGCCATGGTGTTGGTGTGGCATTATTGCCATATCTCACCTCAGTCTATCCCCCTATTCTTCTCCTTCAAGCACCTGTTCCATCCCTCTCACTTCTTCTTTAAAATCTTCATTGTGTATCGACACCTCCACCCACACCCTGAGTTTCTCCCTGAGAATTCTTCCTTCTTTCGCTGCCTCAGACATTGTACTAACTCCTCATCCTCAGTAATTTGAATCTCCATCTTGCCTCTCCTTACCCTTTCTCCTCCAAATTCACTGTCCCCCTTAAATGTCTCTTTCCAGACCATACTCCTATCAATCTTCATGTCCACCTCCTCGACCTTACTATCTCCAGTGACCTCTCTACTCCTGTGGTCTCGATCACTGACAAGGCCATTAACGACAACTTCCTTGTATGCCTCACTATCCATATCCCCCTTCCAACACCACTTCTGCCTGCACCTGTTCCTGGAAATAAATCTCCCCAAATTGCTTACAACTGCAGTTTCAAACTCCCACCAGCCTAGCCTTTGGCCCTCCATTCACCACACTACCTCCAAACATATTGATTTGCTCAACCGCTTATCACCTCCATCTTTGATGCCCTTGCCAAGAGCAAAATCTTCACTGTCTCCCATCCCAGCCGTTCCCCATGGTATGGCTCCCATCTTTGCTCACACATGTCTAAGGGGCACAAACTTGCATGTATCATGTGCAACTGGCTTAACCATTCATTGCCAGATCTGGCTGGACCACATCAAGCTCCACTGGGCCTCAATCTCCTCAACCAAAACCTTCCATTATTCTACAATCATCCTAGAGAGCAGAGATAAACCCCAGCCTCTTTTCTCCACTACAACCACCTCTTTATATGCCACTCCCTGCCCCCTCTACCCTCACTTATAACATTGTGCGAGGAGCTCATGGACTTCTTTGTCACCAAGATAGAAACCATCCATTTAGCTGCCTCTGCTATTTCCCCTTTCCCTTTGCCCACTAAGCCAAACCTCTCCTCAGACCACCCTTACCCCATGCCTGAACTTCTGTCTCTCTCTAGTTTCTCTCATGTCTCCCCCATTGCTTTCTCTGAGCTAATCTTGTCCATGACACCCACCTCCTGCTCCCTTCACCCCATTCCTAAACTACCGACCACTCAACTTCACTTTCTAGCCCCCATGCTGGCTGACATTGTAAATGGTTCCTTCTCCTCAAGCAATGCCCCCTTCCCTTTCAAAACCACAGTTATCACCCCTCCTCCTCAAAAACCCACTCTCAACCTCTCTGTCCTTGCAAACTATCACATCATCTCCAACCTCCATTTTCTCTCCAACCTGACTGAACATATTGTTACCATCAAGATCCATGCCCATCTCTCCAACTCCCTGTTTGACCTTTTGGTTTAGACCTCTCCCATAGCATTGAAATGGCCCTAATCAAAGTCACAAACAACATTCTCTGTGAATGTGACCATGCTGTATTATCTCTCCTCATTTTCTGCATCCTTTGACATGGTTGACCATGCCATCCATTTCCAAACTCCCCTGCTTCATCATTCACCTCTGTGGGACTGCCCTCAATTGGTTCCATCCTTACTTTTCCGATCATAGCCAATGCATTTCCAGCAATGGCTTTTCTTCCCACCCTGTATCACCATCTCAGGCGCCCCCCAAGGATCCATCCTTGTCCCCCTCCTCTTCCTAATCTATGTGCTGCGCTTGGTGACATCATCCACATGTATGTTGATGACACCCAGCTCTACTTTTCCACCACCTCTATCGATCCTTCATTGCCTCTCTACTGTTAGACTACTTGTCTGGCCTTGGGCTCAGCAGAACCAAAATCAGATGGCTTTCTCACTCCTGATTGCTATCCAGCAATTTCTGCTGGAATGTGTTTGTGTGTGTGTGTGTGTGTTTGTGTGAAGTGACAACAGAGGACCAGACAAGCTCTGCTGTGCTCCATCAGCAAGTAGCCTGCTATCAATTCATTGTCTAGACTCACACATGAAGAATAGCCACTTGGAAGAAGTACTGGAAGATTGCCACTGCCCGTGTAAATGTCCCCCAGCAAGAGTCAATGCCTTCCGGTGAGGAGAGAAGATAATGGAAAAAATTGGGAGAAAAATTACTTATTTGGGAATCTGCAAATGGAAGTCGACATTCATCCTTAGCATGACAACTTTTTGTAGCTACTAGTGTGATCTAAATTTTTGGAATTTTGAATTCTCATTTGTTTTAAATGTAATCAATCAGACTGTCCTTTGGATCACATCATGCTGAAAGTAGCAGATATTTTCATGGTAAATATTGATGAAGCCACACATGTAGAGTAAAATTTATTTTCTTGGGATCAGTTCAAATATGGATTTTATAAGGGCTAGATTTTCCACCCATGGACTATAAATGTAATTGCTCGCTTTTAAATAAATTGTTTTTAATCATCTTTCTGAATTTTTTTAATTTACGCAAGTAATATTTCTAAGAAAAATGCTTACATGTTTAGTAATTGACTGCATGGATCATCTAACAAAGCCTTGTGTAACTATTTCCTCTTTCCTCAGTCAACTACTCCAAAATAATAAACTCGTGCTTTTGCTGAAATGCCTGCAGGCATTGCTTTCTGCTTTGGTGATTAGTCATAATCACTCACAATTTATTGTACTGACAGAAAAAATAAGTGTAGCCAAAAACAGAAAGCATTTCATGGACAATATTCTCACATAAGTTAGAGAAGAGCTGTCGCAGAAATAAACTTCTCATTAGATTCTGTCGGTTTTCTGCTGAGGCAAAATATTTCATAATTTTATTCTAGTGTCCTAGGCCCAACTATCTTCAGCTGCTTCGTCAGTGACCTTCCCTCGATCATAAGGTCAGAAATGGGGATGTTCGCTGATCATTGCACAGTGTTCAGTTCTATTCGCAACCCCTCAGATGATGAAGCAATCCGAGCCCGCATGCAGCAAGACCTGGACAACATCCAGGCTTGGGCTTGGGCTGATAAGTGGCAAGTAATATTCGCGCCAGACAAGTACCAGGCAATGACCATCTCCAACAAGAGAGAGTCTAACCACCTCCCCTTGATATTCAACGGCATTACCATCACCGAATCCCCCACCATCAACATCCTGGGGGTCACCATTGACCAGAAACTTAACTGGACCAGCCATATAAATACTGTGGCTACAAGGAGTTTTTGTGACTGGAAGCCTGTGGTCAGTGGGGTACCACAGGGATCTGTGCTGGGGCCCTTGCTGTTTGTGGTCTACATTAACGACTTGGATATGAATGTAAAAGGTATGATCAGTAAGTTCGCTGATGATACAAAAATTGGTAGGGTGGTAAATAGCGAGGAGGATAGCCTCAGTCTGCAGGACGATATAGATGGGTTGGTCAGATGGGCGGAACAGTGGCAAATGGAATTTAACCCGGAAAAGTGCGAGGTGATGCACTTTGGAGGGACTAACAAGGCAAGGGACTACACAATGAATGGGAGGACCCTAGGCAAGACAGAGGGTCAGAGGGATCTTGGTGTGCAAGTTCACAGATCCCTGAAGGCGGCGGAACAGGTAGATAAGGTGGTAAAGAAGGCATATGGGATACTTGCCTTTATTAGCCGAGGCATAGAATATAAGAGCAAGGAGGTTATGATGGAGCTGTATAAAACACTGGTTAGGCCACAGCTGGAGTACTGTGTACAGTTCTGGTCGCCGCACTACAGGAAGGATGTGATCGCTTTGGAGAGGGTGCAGAGGAGATTCACCAGGATGTTACCAGGGCTGGAGCGCTTCAGCTATGAAGAGAGACTGGGAAGATTGGGTTTGTTTTCCTTGGAGCAGAGGAGGCTGAGCGGGGACATGATTGAGGTGTACAAAATTATGAGGGGCATAGATAGGATGGATACTCAGGAGCTTTTTCCTTTCGTTGAGGGTTCTATAACAAGGGGGCATAGATTCAAGGTAAAAGGCGGGAGGTTTAGAGGGGATTTGAGAAAGAACTTTTTCACCCAGAGGGTGGTTGGAGTCTGGAACTCACTGCCTGAGAGGGTTGTGGAGGCAGGAACCCTCACAACATTCAAGAAGCATTTGGATGAGCACTTGAAATGCCATAGCATACAAGGCTACGGACCAAATGCTGGAATATGGGATTAGATTAGACTGGGCTTGATGGCCGGCGCGGACACGATGGGCCGAAGGGCCTCTATCCGTGCTGTATAACTCTATGACTCTATGACTCTAAGAGCAGGTCAGAGGCTGAGTATTCTGTGGCGAGTGACTCACCTCCTGACTCCCCAAAGCCTTTCCACCATCTACAAGGCACAAGTCAGGAGTATGATGGAATACTCTCCACTTACCTGGATGAGTGCAGCTCCAACAACACTCAAGAAGCTTGACACCATCCAGGACAAAGCAGCCCGCTTGATTGGCACCCCATCCACCACCCTAAACATTCACTCCCTTCACCACCGGCGCACAGTGGCTGCAGTGTGTACCATCCACAGGATGCACTGCAGCAACTCGCCAAGGCTTCTTCAACAGCACCTCCCAAACCTGCGACCTCCACCAACTGGAAGGACAAGAGCAGCAGGTACATGGGAACACCACCACCTGCACGTTCCCCTTCAAGTCACTCACCATCCTGACTTGGAAATATATCGCCGTTCCTTCATCGTCGCTGGGTCAAAATCCTGGAACTCCCTTCCTAACAGCACTGTGGGAGAACCTTCACCACACCGCTGCAGCGGTTCAAGAAGGGCAATTAGGGATGGGCAATAAATGCCGGCCTTGCCAGCGATGCCCACATCCCATGAACAAATAAAAAAATATATACATTGCACTGAAAGTGTTCATTTTCCAAAAGAAATCAGTAATGAATTGATTACCTGTAACTCAAGGGAAGCTACTGGTATACCATAATCTCAGTTAATAACAATACCTTCTGTCCCACATGCATTTAGGTGTTCACACAGATGTTTTGGTCCCAATTCTTTCCAACAGCCCAATGTCTGGTATAATTGTTCTAAGGAAATGGAGGTCAACTGACTGCAAAAAAAATACTCCAATGGTAATTTTAACCGGCAGTAACGAGGCAGGCGGGCGACGAAAATCTCTGTAGTGCACTTACTGCTCCGTTCCCACCGACTGCCATTTTAACCAAGCAGTTTTTTTAGTCAGGTAAAGGTACCCACCAGACACAGGCGAGGGCCTCAGGAATACATGAAAATAAGGGTCCCATGATGTTATTAGGACCCTGGTGCGATTTTAACTCAAAATCACGAAAGTCCTACCCAGTCACTTTTTTGGATCTATAAGAGGAGCAGTGCATCAGGAAGCTGCACTTCTTCAAGCAGATTGTTCCAGACCCCAGCAGCTTCCTGCATCAGGACCTGCTGCTTTCTGGACCAGGGGCCATGCTTTGCCAGTGGCTCAAAGTCAATACAGCTCTTAACTTCTTTGGCAGCACCTCCTTCCAGTCAGCTACAGGAGACATCTCCCTTATCTCCCAGTCCGCAGTACACGACTGCATTAAGCAGGTCACCAATGCCCCGATCATCAGGGCTAACCAGTACATCACTTTCCCAATTAAAGCAGAGCACAGAAAACAAACTCTGAGAAAATTTGCGAAAGTGATGCCACAGTCGATGTAACGGAAGAGCCTGGGAGAAGCAGCTGAGAGGAGCATAAAGCTCGGGAGAAGCAGCTGAGAGGAGCATGCAGCTCGGGAGAAGCAGCTGAGAGGAGCATGCAGCTCGGGAGAAGCAGCTGAGAGGAGCATAAAGCTCGGGACAAGCAGCTGAGAGGAGCATAAAGCTCGGGAGAAGCAGCTGAGAGGAGCATAAAGGTCGGGAGAAGCAGCTGAGAGGAGCATAAAGCCTGGGAGAAGCAGCTGAGAGGAGCATAAAGCTCGGGAGAAGCAGCTGAGAGGAGCATAAAGCTCGGGAGAAGCGGCTGAGAGGAGCATAAAGCCTGGGAGAAGCAGCTGAGAGGAGCATAAAGCTCGGGAGAAGCAGCTGAGAGGAGCATAAAGCTTGGGAGAAGCAGCTGAGAGGAGCATAAAGCTTGGGAGAAGCAGCTGAGAGGAGCATGCAGCTCGGGAGAAGCAGCTGAGAGGAGCATAAAGCTCGGGAGAAGCAGCTGAGAGGAGCATAAAGCTCGGGAGAAGCAGCTGAGAGGAGCATGCAGCTCGGGAGAAGCAGCTGAGAGGAGCATGCAGCTCGGGAGAAGCAGCTGAGAGGAGCATAAAGCTCGGGAGAAGCAGCTGAGAGGAGCATAAAGCTTGGGAGAAGCAGCTGAGAGGAGCATAAAGCTCGGGAGAAGCGGCTGAGAGGAGCATAAAGCTCAGGAGAAGCGGCTGAGAGGAGCACAAAGCTCGGGAGAAGCAGCTGAGAGGAGCATGCAGCTCGGGAGAAGCGGCTGAGAGGAGCATAAAGCTCGGGAGAAGCAGCTGAGAGGAGCATAAAGCTCGGGAGAAGCAGCTGAGAGGAGCATAAAGCTCGGGAGAAGCAGCTGAGAGGAGCATAAAGCTTGGGAGAAGCGGCTGAGAGGAGCATAAAGCTTGGGAGAAGCGGCTGAGAGGAGCACAAAGCTTGGGAGAAGCGGCTGAGAGGAGCATAAAGCTCGGGAGAAGCAGCTGAGAGGAGCATAAAGCTTCGGAGAAGCAGCTGAGAGGAGCATAAAGCTCGGGAGAAGCGGCTGAGAGGAGCACAAAGCTCGGGAGAAGCAGCTGAGAGGAGCATAAAGCTCGGGAGAAGCAGCTGAGAGGAGCATAAAGCTTGGGAGAAGCGGCTGAGAGGAGCATAAAGCTCGGGAGAAGCAGCTGAGAGGAGCATAAAGCTCGGGAGAAGCAGCTGAGAGGAGCATGCAGCTCGGGAGAAGCGGCTGAGAGGAGCATAAAGCTTGGGAAAAGCAGCTGAGAGGAGCATAAAGCTTGGGAAAAGCAGCTGAGAGGAGCATAAAGCTTGGGAAAAGCAGCTGAGAGGAGCATAAAGCTCGGGAGAAGCAGCTGAGAGGAGCATAAAGCTTGGGAAAAGCAGCTGAGAGGAGCATAAAGCTTGGGAGAAGCAGCTGAGAGGAGCATAAAGCTCGGGAGAAGCGGCTGAGAGGAGCATAAAGCTCGGGAGAAGCGGCTGAGAGGAGCATAAAGCTTGGGAAAAGCAGCTGAGAGGAGCATAAAGCTTGGGAGAAGCAGCTGAGAGGAGCATAAAGCTTGGGAGAAGCAGCTGAGAGGAGCATAAAGCTTGGGAGAAGCAGCTGAGAGGAGCATAAAGCTCGGGAGAAGCGGCTGAGAGGAGCATAAAGCTTGGGAGAAGCAGCTGAGAGGAGCATAAAGCTCGGGAGAAGCGGCTGAGAGGAGCATAAAGCTCGGGAGAAGCAGCTGAGAGGAGCATAAAGCTCGGGAGAAGCAGCTGAGAGGAGCATGCAGCTCGGGAGAAGCAGCTGAGAGGAGCATAAAGCTCGGGAGAAGCAACTGAGAGGAGCATGCAGCTCGGGAGAAGTGGCTGAGAGGAGCATAAAGCTCGGGAGAAGCAGCTGAGTAGAGCATAAAGCTCGGGAGAAGCAGCTGAGTAGAGCGCAAAGCTCGGGAGAAGCGGCTGAGTAGAGCATAAAACTCGGGAGAAGCAGCTGAGTCGAGCGCAAAGCTCGGGAGAAGCGGCTGAGTAGAGCATAAAGCTCGGGAGAAGCAGCTGAGTAGAGCGCAAAGCTTGGGAGAAGCAGCTGAGAGGAGCATAAAGCTCGGGAGAAGCAGCTGAGAGGAGCATAAAGCTCGGGAGAAGCAGCTGAGTGGAGCGCAAAGCTCGGGAGAAGCAGCTGAGAGGAGCATAAAGCTCGGGAGAAGCGGCTGAGTAGAGCATAAAGCTCGGGAGAAGCAGCTGAGTGGAGCGCAAAGCTCGGGAGAAGCAGCTGAGTGGAGCGCAAAGCTCGGGAGAAGCAGCTGAGTGGAGCGCAAAGCTCGGGAGAAGCAGCTGAGTGGAGCATAAAGCTCGGGAGAAGCAGTTGAGTGGAGCATAAAGCTCGGGAGAAGCAGCTGAGTGGAGCGCAAAGCTCGGGAGAAGCAGCTGAGTGGAGCATAAAGCTCGGGAGAAGCACGAGGAATCAAAAAAGTCAAGAAAATGTAAAAAAGTGATGTCACAAGACAAAGAGATGCGCCGAAGGAAAGTCAGGAAGTATTTAGTTTATCGGTTAGTGTTTTTAGTGGTTATTGTTCTTAGTGGTTAGTGTCTTTAGTGGTTGGCTAGTGTTTTTTAGTGGTTAGTGTCTTAGTGTTAGATAAACAGCAAATTGCCTTAAAGCTAAACAAACAGTTTAAATAACTGTTAGCTAACATGGCAGGACAGCTAGGCCCCATTGCATGCACATCCTGTGCCATGTGGGACCTCCAGAACACTTTGTGTGTCCTGGAAAATCACATGTGCAGGAGGTGCCGCCAACTGCGCGAGCTCGAGCTCAGAGTTTCTGAGCATGAGGGGCGGCTGGAGTCACTTCAGTGCATATGGGGAACTGAGAGTTCCGTGGATAGCACGTTCCAAGAGGTGGTCACTCCGCAGCTACAGAGAGTTCAGGTGGAGAGGGAGTGGGTGGCCATCAGACAGACTAGGAGGTACAGGCAGGCAGGGCAGGAGTCCCCTGGGAGTGTGGCACTCGCACTCCCCAGTGTCAACACCTTCACTGGATACCAGTGAGGGTGATGACACCTCGGGGGAGTGCAGTCACAAACATGGCATCGTGAGAGACTCAGCTGCACAGGGGGGCAAATGAAATGTAGTTGTTATATGGGATTCAATAGTCGGGGCGATAGACAGGCGTTTCTGCAACAGGTGTGTTGCCTCCCTGGTGCCAGGGTAAAGGATATCACTGAGAGGTTGCAGAACATTTTGAAGGGTGAAGGGAAACAGCCAACAGCCGTGGTCCATGAAATAGGAAGGAGAAGGGTTGAGGTCCTGCAGTCAGTGTTTCAGCAGCAAGGGAGGAAGTTAAAAAGCAGGACCTCAAAGGTAGTAATCTCTGGATTACTCCCAGTGCCACATGCTAGTGAGTATAGGAATAGTAGCATAAGACAGGTAAGTGTGTGGCTGAAGAAGTGGTGCAGGAGGAAGGACTTCAGATTCCTGGGGCTTTGGGACCGGTTCTGGTTCAAGATGGACGGGTTGTACCTCAACAGAGCTGGAACCAATGTCCTCGTGGAGAAATTAACTGGTGCTGTGGGGGAGGGTTTAAACTAATTTGGCAGGGGGATGGGCACCAGGATGGAACATTAGAGAGGAGAAACAAGGGGTACAGAGGACTGGAATGGACAAATAGCACTAGAGTAAAGAATATGTTCAGGAATAGGAGGGATCAGACAGGGGGCAAATGCAAGGCAGACTCAGTTGAGTTTGGAGTGCATGTGCGTAAATCGACGTAGCGTGGTAAATAAGGTTAGTCAGCTGCAGGCTCAAATCACCAACTGGGACTATGATATGATGGCAATAACAGAAACCTGGCTCAAAGAAGGTGAGGATTGGATAATTACTATTTCTGGCTACAAGGTATTCAGGAGAGATAGGGAAGGAAGGAAAGGGTGGGGGTGGGGGAGGCGGCAGTATTGATCAAAGAAACTATTATAGCACTGGAAAGGGATGATGTAGTTGAGGGGTTAAAGACAGAAACTATTTGGTTAGAATTAGGGAACAATAGAGGAGCTATCATGCTACTGGGTGTAAACTATAGGCCATCAAATAGTGGGAAGGAGATAGAGGAGCAAATTTGCAGGCAAATTATAGGAAGGTGCAAGAACTATAGAGTAGTGATAATGGGGGACTGCAATTATCCCAATATAGAGTAGGCAGTAACAGTGTAAAGGGCAAAGAGGGGGAGGAATTCCTGAAATGTGTACAAGAGAACTTTCTGGAACAATGTGTTTCCAGCCTAACGAGGAAGGAAACAGTGCTGGATCTAGTTCCGGGGAATGAAGTGGGGCAGGTGGAGCATGTTTCAGAGGGGAGCTCTTGGGGAATAGTGATCATAATATCATTAAGTTTAGAATAGTTATGGAAAAGGACAAGGAACAATCAAATGTGAAAATACTTAACTGGAGGAGGGCTAATTTCAGTGAGTTAAAAAGGGATCTTACCCTTGTGGGTTGAAATCAAAAACTGGTAGGCCTTCAAGGAGGAGTTGGTTCAGATACAGAGTAGACACATTCCTACGAGTGGGAAAGGAAGGGCATTGAAAGGTAGAGCTCCCTGGATTACTAAAGATGTAGAGATTAAAATGAAACAGAATAAGGTGGCTTATGACAAATGTAAGGTTCATAATACGATAGAGAACCTGGCAGGATACAGAAAGTTCAGAGGAGATCTAAAAATGGGAATAAGAGGGGCAAAGAGAGAGTATGAGAATAGATTAGTTACTAACATAAAAGAGAAACCAAAAGTCTTTTATAAACATATAAATAGTAAAAGGGTAGTCAAAGGAAGAGTGGGACCGATTAGGGACAAAAAGGAGATCTTCTTATGGAAGAAGAGGACATGGCTGAGGTACCAAATGAATACTTTGCTTCTGTCTTCACTAAAAAAGAGGATGCTGCCATTGTAGCAGTAAAGGAGGAGGTAGTAGCAATATTGCATAGGATAAAAATAGATAAAGAGGAGGTACTTAAAAGATTGGCAGTACTGAAAGTAGTAAAGTCACCTTGTCCAGATGGGATGCATCCAAGGTTACTAAGGGAAGTAAGGGTGGAAATTGCGGATGCTCTGGCCACAATCTTCCAATCCTCCTTAGATAGGGGGACGGTGCCAGAGGACTGGAGGATTGCCAATGGAAAAGTATGGGCTAATAAATGAAAGTCAGTGTGGATTTGTTAAAGGAAAATCATGTTTGACTAACTTGATTGAGTTCTTTGATGAAGTAATGGAGAGGGTTGATGAGGGTAGTGCAGTTGATGTTGTGTATATGGAATTTCAAAAGGCATTTGATAAAGTACCACATAATAGACTTGTTAGCAAAATTAAAGCCCATGGGATTAAAGGGACAGTGGCAGCGTGGATACAAAATTGGCAAAGTGACAGAAAACAGAGTGTAGTGGTGAATAGTTGTTTTTAAGACTGGAGGGAAGTATACAGTGGTGTTCCCCAGGGGTCAATATTAGGACCACTGCTCTTTTTGATATATATTAATGACCTCAACTTGGGTATAATTTCAAAGTTTGCAGATGACATGAAACTCGGAAATGTAGTAAACAATGTGGAGGATAGTAACAGACTTCAGGGGGACCACAGACAAACTGTTGAAATGGGCAGGTGAAATTTAACACAGAGAAGTTGGAAGTGATACATTTTGGTAGGAAGAATGAGGAGAGGCAATATAAACTAACTGGTACAATTTTAACAGGGGTACAGGAATGGAGCGACCCGGGGGTGCACATATACACATTTTTGAAGATGGCTGTTCAAAAAGCATTTGGGATCCTGGGCTTTATTAAAAGAGCCATAAGGTATAAAATCAAGGAAGTTATGCTAAACCTTTACAGAACACTGGTTAGGCCTCAGCTGGAGTATTGTGTTCAATTCTGGGCACCACACTTTAGGAAGGATGTCAAATCCTTACAGAGGATGCAGCAGAGATTTACTAGAATGGTGTCAGGGATGAGGGACTTCAGTTATGTGGAGAGACTGGAGAAGCTGAGGTTGTTCTCATTAGAACAGAAAATGTTAAGGGGAGATTTGAAAGAGGTTTTCGAAATCATGAACTGTTTCCAGTAGCAGAAGAGTCAGTAATCAGAGGGCACAGATTTAAAGTGATCGGCAAAAGAGCCAGAGGTGACATGAGGAAACATTTTTTACACAGCGAGTTGTAATGATCTGGAATGTACTGCTTGAAAGGATGGTGGAAGCAGATTCAATAGTAACTTTCAAAAGGGTATTGGATAAATACTTGAAGGGAAAAAACTTACAGAGCTATGGGGAAAGAGCAGGGGAATGGGATTAATTGGATAGCTCTTTCAAAGAGCCGGCACAGGTGCGATGGGTCGAAGGGCCTCCTCCTCTACTGTACCTACTATGATACTATGATATGATGTTAACAATCTACAGGAGAGAGCTCAGGGATTTGCAACAGTAGCTAACTTCCCTTTGTAGGGGGTGGTGGTGTGTGTCAGCTTTACCTCTGACTTCTGAGCGGTCCGAATCGCTCCCACTCCCTGGGTTCTAGACATTGGACTTATTTGGGGGTTGTGACAAAGTGCAGCAGACAACTGGTTTTGGTGCAAGAAACTTTGACCTTTATTCAAGAGAGGAAATACAACACAACAATCTTAACACTCTTCAGTACACGCGAGGGAAATTACAGTAGAAGGATACCTCACCCCTCCCAATCCCACTGTACTAGCTAGGTTGGACTCTAAAGGACCAGGGATAATGCTCACCAAACGAAACCTTGACAGTAATTCACCCAGAGGTAAGTCAGAAATAGATTGTAGAGTGGAAACTTTGCGGATCTTCGGTTTTCTCCCGAGTTGGTTTTCTTTGGTCGCGATGGCTCAATATTACCCGGTTGGTTGGTGGCAATATTCGGTTGGTTGTTTCGTAAGGCCCTTGTTGCTGCAAGGTGTCTGATGGTCACTGGGGCTGTTGCTCTGGTTTCTTCTTGTGTGTCGGCCTGCTTCTAGAGCTGCTGACCTTCCCTGTCGAATTGCTTTCCTTGTTGTTCGCTGGAAAAAAAACTGCTCTTCTTTCCAGACACAGGCAGAACCAAGACAAGCAGCCCACCAGAGCCAGCAAGCCAGAGAGAGAGAGAGAGAGAGAGCTTTCACCTTGTGGATGTCTCTCTTACAATGCTCCGTTTAAACAGTTCTTACAAAGCCCTTAAGAATCTTTGATGGCTTTTTGATGGTCCCTCATCATATTGTAAATTGCTTCTCCCAATGTGTCATTGTTAATTCTGATTTTCTAGAGCTTGTCACATAAGGCTTCTTTTTGTATCCAACATCCTAGGTGTTGATGGTTTTGCTTTAAAACAAAGGCATGGCCCCACCATGTCGGAACAGTTGTCTCTTTCAATGGGAGTGATTGTCGACCCCCTGCTGTCCGTTTTGCATTAAAACAGAAACAGAGACATGTCTGAAGCTCCACGGTGTGTGTGTTGTTGATTTCGTCTGGTGACCTCTCACCTATCCTTCCATTTTAGGTTTATAGTCAAGTTTTCCCATACTCAGGGTTTTTTAGGGTTTTTTCTCTGAGTTTTGGGGGATCTGTGAATTTTGAGAATCTTACACTCCCCCCTGTGATACTTTAACCTTGCTTCAAGTATCATACTGGTAAAAGGTGAGCAAAATTCTCGATCCTCGAGAGCCAACCTTCCCCTGTAGTTTACCTATCTAAGACTCAAAACATACATTCCCCTTTAGGTGTAGTGTTCAGATGCAGACACAGGTAAGAATTCAGTTACATTCATATCCAAGCACGGAGGGGGTCCAACACCCCTGCACCACTTGGAAAATACGGTACATACATAGAAAAATAATACACGGTAAACAATAATACTTAAACTACCAACCATCTGAAATAAAATTTAACTAAAACACCCAAACTTAACAATCTCAAAATTAAATAACAGAAGCTATGTACATCCGCCGCCCGTCCCCGGGCAGCCAGGCTAATCCCTGTTCGGGCTACAGCACATTACTCCCTTCGGTGTGGCCGCCCTGTCCTGTACCTTTGGTCCCTCGCAGCCTGCGGCTGCTGGCTGGGGACCTCTGTCCTCAGATCGATCCCTGACTTGAGGGGTTGCCCTTTTAAACTGGGAAGCCGGTGACCACGGTTTCTTTGGCCGTGGCGCTCGTGGGGGCCTTCTAGGGACTCTGGCTGGTCGGGGTTTTCTGGCTGGTGAGTCTTTAACTCGAGCCACTGTCCCCTCTTGTGCGGTCTGTGGAATCTCCACTGCCGCTGGCTGGGGATTTCTATCCTCAGGCTGTACCTCTTCTAAACCTATGTCAGGGGCAGGTAACTCTCTGCCCTCAGGTCCCACCTCGCCTGAGTCCCAGATGAGCGGGGGAGTGTCCCAAACGGTGGGTGGGATGGCCCTTCCCTTAAAACAAGCCACTGCACCCGCTTGTGCAGTCTGTGAGTTTGCTCCTGCTGCAGGCTGAGGATTTTTATCCTCAGACCTTGCCCCAACTGGCTGTTCCCTTCTCTCGGATTTAAACAACTTACATTGGTTAATGTGGAACCATTTGGTGCGCCTAGGCAGCTTTATGGCGTATACCATGGGGCTTGCCTTATCTACAATGCTGTAGGGCCCCATGTATAATGTTTCTAGACTGCCTACCCGAGCAAAATTCCTAACCATAACCTGATCCCCTATCTCCCACTCGTGGTGCGTACGGGGTTCTAACAGCAGTCGGTTACTCCGATGCTGTTTTCCCATGTTGCTAGCAGCCTGCCAGTGAACCTGTTTAAGGTGTTCAAACAGATTCCTGACGAAGCTGTCCCGGTTCACCTCTCTGAGCTGACCCTCCGTGAGCACCGGGGCTAGCACATGGGTGGTGGTCCGCATAACCCTACCAGTCATGAGCTCGTGTGGGGAATACCCCGTGCTTTTTGACTGGCTGGCTCGGATCCCCATTAGGACCAACGGTAAGACTTCTACCCACTTTCTAGGTGAGTCTACCGTCTCTTTCCTCAGCCTTTCTTTCAAGGTTCTGTTCATCCTCTCTACAATCCCTGAGGACTGTGGGTTGTGTGCAATGTGCCATTTCCCCTCTATGCCAAGTACCATAAGGGTATTCTGCATGACCTGCCCAGTAAAGTGGCTCCCTTGGTCGGACTCCATGTATTGTGGTAACCCTCATCGTGAGAACACCTCCCTGACCAGGATCCTGGCTGTACTCATAGCCGTGGCTGTTCGACAGGGGAAAGCTTCTACCCACTTTGTGAACACATCCACCAGGACTAGGCAGTACTTATAGCCTCCCTGGGCGGTGGGTAGGGGCCCGATGTAGTCGACCTGGATCAACTGCCATGGTCCCTCTACCCTCCTAATGTGTCCCATAGGTACTTTCCTTTTGTGGGGGTCAGGGTTGTTAGCAGCACACACCAGACAGCTGGCACAGAACTCACGGACATCTTCCCTGAGTCCTGGCCACCATCCTGCCTGTTCCACCCGCTGCCAGGTGGTCTCAGGCCCGGGATGCCCCGCTCCTGGACCCTCATGGGCCAGTTGAAGGAATTCCCTCCTGTGCTGCTGCGGTACTACCCATTGCTCTCCCTTAAACAGCATGCCCTCCTTTACAGAGAGGGCTGCTGTGCTGTAAGGGCCCTCTACCCTTTTCCCTTCTGCCACTGCACTGAGGACTGCCTTGAGGACGGGGTCTTGGGTTTGGACCGTCTTAAGGTCCGGGGTTAAAGCTACCCCTGCACTCCCCTGTGTCCCATTCCTACCCGTGACTGCTGCTATAGGACGGGACCCAAATGGGTCCCAGAAAGTGCCTGTACGGGCACCCTCCTTAGCTAGCACGTCGGCCTGCCAGTTGCCCTCACTCTGGGGTTCTGCAGAGGAATGGGCTTTCACCTTATGGATGAAAACCTCCCCTTCCTCCCCCACTGCTGCTAAGATTTTCTCCAGCAAGGGTTTCACTGTGAGGGGTCTCCCGTCAGCGGAGGTGTATCCGCGGCGGGACCAGACGGCCAGGTACTCCGTACACGAATTGCATGTGGACATGCTGTCCGAGCAAATCGTGTATGGGGTGGGGAAGATCTCGGGGTGTGTAACCACGTACACTACCGCGGACAGTTCAGCCTGCTGGGCGCTCATGGTGCTGGGGAGCTTAATTGCCAGGGTAAGGTTTGCCGCTGGGTCATAAACTCCATACTGTGCTGGAGCCATCCACATAGATTTCACGGCCTGTGGGGTGTATCCCGGCCCGTAAACCTATGTTTACTTCCCAAGCCCCTTCTATGGAACACCGGTGGGCTGTTCCAGGATATACCAGGTTAGCTGTGAGCTTTGGCTCGCAGAGCCCTTTTACTTTCAGGTCCATCTGTGAGAGAAGCAGGGTCCAGCGAGCAATGCGGGCACTGCTCACTGTCCCATCCTTGATTCTCCCGTCCAGGAGCATCTGGGTGGGCGTGTGATGGGTGAGGAGGGTGATGGGCGAGGTGCCTGTGAAGATCAGCGATCTTTTCACAGCCCAATATGTGGCCAAGAGGTGCCTTTCACAATTGGAGTAGCTCTTCTCCACATCTGTGAGTATCCTGGAGGAGTAGACCACCGGTCTCAGCTTGCCATGCCGCTCTTGGAGCAGCACAGCACTCAGGCTGTCCCCGCTGGCTGCTACCTCCAGGAAGAACTCTTTCCCTCCATCTATGACCCCTAGAGCTGGTGCAGTCTGCAGATCTTTCTTGAGCCTGACAAATGCTGCCTGGCAACCCTCATCCCAAACCCACTCCACTCCCTTGTGCAGGAGTCGGAGCAGAGGGGCTGCTGTGGCCGCATAGTCCTCAATGAAGTCTCTGCAGTATCCGGTTAGCCCCAGAAACGATCTCACTCCCAAGACTGTGTTGGGGACTGGTAACTCCTGTACTGCTTCCCTTCTAGCTTTATCTATGGCCCTTTCCCCAGTGCGTATTGTCAGGCCCAGGAATTTCACCTCCTGCTGGCCAATCTGTGCTTTCTTTGGGTTCACTTTAAAACCTTCCTGCCCGAGCAGTTCCAGCAGTTCGGCCAGAAGTGGGCCATGCTCCTCTCTCGAATCGGTGAATAGGAGCAGGTCATCCACGTATTGTACCAGCTGCCTGGGCTGGCTGAAGCCCTTTAAACTGTTTGCCATGCATTGGTGGAAAATGCTGGGGCTATTGTGGAAGCCCTGAGGCAGACAGTTCCAGGTGTACTGTTGCCCTTTAAAGGTAAAGGCAAACTTGTACTGATCCTCTCTCCTTAAAGGGATGGACCAAAACCCGTTGGAGATATCCAGCACCGTGAAAGTGGTCGCGGATGCTGGGATACTTCCTATCAGGTCGGCAACTGCTGCTACCGTGGGTGCACAGGCTGGGATGTTACTGTTGAGCACCCGATAGTCCACTGTGGCCCTTCAGGAGTTGTCCGGTTTTCTAACCGGCCACAGTGGAGAGTTCACGTGGGTGGCTATCGGTCTCAGGACGCCCTGTTGCACTAAAGAGGACATGGCTGCTTCCATGTCTGGCTCCGCTTCCCTGGGGAAGTTATATTGCTTTTGTGGTCGGGCCATAGGGTCCCCATCTACACTGACCTCGAAACCGTTGACCCTCCCACAGTCGTGTTTGTGTGTGGCAAATGTGGCTAGGTGGGCTCGCACAAATGCCTGGAACTCCCTTGGGGTATTGCTGACCATGAGTTCGAGGTTATAACCCTCTTTAGGCTTCATGGTGCACAGGGTCCCCTTCCCCTGTTTCCCTGGGAAAACTACTACTCCGCCTTCCTTTCCTGTATTTGCTCCCCACAGGCAGTGATTCCTCAAATCCACTAGGATCCCGTGGCCTACAACAAAGTCGGCTCCCAGGATCCCTTTTCCACCCTCCACTTCCCACTTCATTAGGATACAGGTCCACTTAGAGCGGAGTGTTCCTAAACGAATGTTCAGCGGGATGGAAAATGAGCCAGCCTGTTCTTTACCTGTGAATCCCGACAGACTGTATGGGACCCCGTTAGATAGAGGTGAGGTGGTGGGGTTAGCTGAATGGATCACGGTACATGATGCTCCCGTGTCCAACAGATAGGTCCCCTTTACCTCTTCTACCTCCATCTCAACGAGGGGTCTCTTCCATAAGTCGTAGGTAAGGGAACACAGGTAAACAGGCTGCGCTGGCTCTAGTCAGGGTTGTGGGTTAGATGGGGCTGATGGGGTCAGAGCGCCGGTGGTGGCTGCTACCTTCCCTGGGCCAGTCAATAGGGTTCTCATGGCGTCCAAAAATGACTCGACTGTGGCGGAAGGGATTCCTGGCTCTGCCTTTTGGGCTGGGGTTGAGGAATTCTTTCCCTTGTTATCTTTCCAAGGATTCTTACACTCCTTCCTCCAGTGTCCATCCTTCCCACACCCATAACAGTTGAGCTTTGTGCTGGAAGGGTTATTCCCTTCCTGATGCCGCTCCTTCCTACCCTGGCCGGGTTTCATTTCATGCACTTTCCCTTTAGGTGGGTGTGCATCGGTTCCTTTACCATTACGGTAAGCTATGGTCAATTGTCTGACCACTGTGAGTTCGGTAGTCATGGGATTCTTTGGGTCAAACCACATTCCTGCCGCGGCCCTGACCTGAGGCAAGCTGTTTGCCACCAGGCAACGGAGCCAGTGGGCCCGCTGATCCTGGTCCAGGTTAGCTCGGTTAGGCGTCCCACTGCATGCGCTCCTGTACACCGGCCACAACCTGTCTGCAAAAGCTTGCGGGGTTTCTCCTACGAGCTGCACTGTTTTCTCCACCCGGGAGAAAGGACTTCCCTCATTCATCCCCATGGCCTTAAGAACTTCCTCCTTGAGCTCCCCATATTCACACTGTCCCATCTCACATTGGTCAGAGAGGGACTGGAAGAGCTTACTCTCCAGGGAGAATAGCAGCATTTTGGCCTGTTCAGCATCATTGCACTCATTGATGCTTGCTGCTTGTTCCACTTCCCTGAAGTGGACCGAGGGGTCCCCATTTGCCGCAAGTTTTGTTAAATGGCTTACCATGTTCCTAAGCTGTTGGGTGCCGTGGGGAACTACGAACTGGTTTTGGAGGGGTCCCTCATCCCCGTTATCAGCGGGCGGGCCAAACCTTTGCTGCTGGGCCGGGCATATCGGCCCCGGTCCCAGCCTCTCTTGATGGGGGTTTTCCTCCTCAGCTTCTGCCCCTAATTCCACCCCCCTCTCCTGCCAGATTTCGCTAAAGCTTGGCGCTACGGGTGGTGGTCGTGGGCCCTCCTACTCCTCAACCGGGTCGTCCCTTGGCACTACCTGTGGTGTCTGAACCGTTCTCCCCAGGTTCCCTGTGAAGTCGACCTGGGCTGCACTAGAGCTTATGAGGCATACAATGCCTTTTGCCGTCCTTGGAGCAAGGTTCAGACTCTCTATCTGCTTCTGGCAGGGGCCATGGTCTGTATCCTCAAACCCCTGTGCGCTCACTATCTTATAGGCTGCCTGTAAGCCTTTTACTTTCTCCTCCTGCTCTCTTACTTGACTTACTAGGCGGGCATTCTTTTCCCGCAACCTCAGCTCGTTGTTCTTGGCCTCAGTGACCTGACACTGTAAATATTCCTGCTGGGTCTTATGCTCCCCCACTAACTGCACCCTTTCCTGGTTCAGAGTCTGCAATGCTAACAGTAACTTCTCCCCTGCTAGGGCCTTTGTTTGGACTTCAAGGGCTGACTGCCGAATCTCAGCTGCCTGTGCTTCAACGAGCCTGTCCAAAAGCTGGATCTGTTTCTTGAAGCATATCAGCCAGACTGCCTTTTCTATGGATTTTTTATGAGCCTTCCCTTCTGTCCATTTAGCTGCAGCATTTACCGGGCGCCCAGCCTTTAACAGATTAGTGACCCATTTTTTTTCCATATTCACCTTACTGAACACATAATTTGAGATCCTCTCTTCCATTACAGTTCTCTCTTCCAAATCAGTGTCCACTGTGTCACATCCCTTTTGCCAAGGTCCCATCTGGGTCGCCATTTTGTAGGGGGTGGTGGTGTGTGTCAGCTTCACCTCTGACTTCTGAGCGGTCCGAATCACTCTCACTCCCTGGGTTCTAGACATTGGACTTATTTGGGGGTTGTGACAATGTGCAGCAGACAAATAAACTTTGACCTTTATTCAAAAGAGGAAATACAACACAACAATCTTAACACTCTTCAGTACACACGAGGGAAATTACAGTAGAAGGATACCTCACCCCTCCTAATCCCACTGTACTAGCTAGGTTGGACTCTAAAGGACCAGGGATAATGCTCACCAAACAAAACCTTGACAGTAATTCACCCAGAGGTAAGTCAGAAATAGATTGTAGAGTGGAAACTTTGCGGATCTTCGGTTTTCTCCCGAGTTGGTTTTCTTTGGTCGCAATGGCTCAATATTACCCGGTTGGTTGGTGGCAATATTCGGTTGGTTGTTTCGTAAGGCCCTTGTTGCCGCGAGGTGTCTGATGGTCACTGGGACTGTTGCTCTGGTTTCTTCTTGTGTGTCAGCCTGCTTCTAGAGCTGCTGACCTTCCCTGTCAAACTGCTTTCCTTGTTGTTCGCTGGTAAAAAAAACTGCTCTTCTTTCCAGACACAGGCAGAACCAAGACAAGCAGCCCACCAGAGCCAGCAAGCTAGAGAGAGAGAGAGAGAGAGCTTTCACCTTGTGGATGTCTCTCTTACAATGCTCCGTTTAAACAGTTCTTACAAAGCCCTTAAGAATCTTTGATGGCTTTTTGATGGTCCCTCATCATATTGCAAATTGCTTCTTCCAATGTGGAGATGCCGGTGATGGACTGGGGTTGACAATTGTAAACAATTTTACAACACCAAGTTATAGTCCAGCAATTTTATTTTAAATTCACAAGCTTTCGGAGGCTTCCTCCTTCCTCAGGTAAACATTTACCTGAGGAAGGAGGAAGCCTCCGAAAGCTTGTGAATTTAAAATAAAATTGCTGGACTATAACTTGGTGTTGTAAAATTGTTTACAATTGTCAACCCCAGTCCATCAAAGGCTTCCTTTTGTATCCAACGTCCTAGGTGTTGATGGTTTTGCTTTAAAACAAAGGCATGGCCCCACCATGTCGGAACAGTTGTCTCTTTCAATGGGAGTGATTGTCGACCCCCTGCTGTCCGTTTTGCATTAAAACAGAGACATGTCTGAAGCTCCACGGTGTGTGTGTTGTTGATTTCGTCTGGTGACCTCTCACCTATCCTTCCATTTTAGGTTTATAGTCAAGTTTTCCCATACTCAGGGTTTTTTAGGGTTTTTTCTCCAAGTTTTGGGGGATCTGTGAATTTTGAGAATCTTACACCTTGCATCCAGGGCATGATAGACTGCACACATGTTGCCATCAGGGCACCAGAACACCAGGCAGTAGCCTTTGTAATTAAGAGAGACTACCACTCCATTAACGTGCAGCCCATCTCCAATCACAGAAACAGGATCATGCAATTTGTGCAAGGTAGCTAGGCAACTGTCATGATGCTTTTATCCTGTGACGCCCTACCATCCCCCAATATTCGATCCCTCAAGGAATGTGGCAGAACGGCTGGTGGTGGAGAAGGGATATCCCCTACACACGTGGCTCATGACACCACTCAGTAACCCCACCACGCCTGAGCAACATGGGTACAGTGGCCACCAGGATCATTATTGAGCACAACACAGGGTCTCAAACTAGATTCGTGTCTGGACAGGTCTGGGGCATCTCTGCAATATGCCCCATAAAGAATCACCTGTAACATATGCTGCACCTGCATATCAAATGGGCAGGCTGCCCATTTCCTGAAGCAATTGGGAGGGCAGACTGTAAATCATATTAAAATGAGGCCCGGGAGTTAAAATCACCCCGGCTTCATGCTGGTGATGTCAGGGGAATTTGTCAGTTGCGCCCCCACTCCCCACCTTCCTGCCTGCCCGATTCCTGCCCGAGTAAAAATCGAGGCTCACCTGTGTAACTTGCCCACTAGAATAATTTTGACTGTTAGTATTTGTGTCATTTGATAAAATTACCTTCTTAATTTTTTACCCAAAATGCAGATATAAGGAGCAATTTTATGAGGTCGTGCTCTCGGCACAGGTGTGTATATCAGGAACACCCCACAATTTTCTGTCCATTAAAATTAATTGATGTTGCACTCCATGCCAGGACCACAAGCTCGTAAAATGACCCAATTTGTAAATATAAATTATCTAGCAGTGATTTCGAGATGGCACCAACCAGGTAATTAGTCGTGCTCATAGTTAAAATGGCGTGGCACATCCTGATGATGTTGTGATGACATCATTGGGTTGCTACTTTGCCATTTAAGTCAGGCCCCCCCGCTCCTCTGGGGCAGGTGGCCTTCCCGTACCTTATTTCAGGCTAGTTAAAATGATGGCGGGGGGGGGGGGGGGGCGGGGGGAAGCGAGAACATGTTGGGGGCATAGCACAAATCCCCCCTGCCATCTTAACGTTGCACCTGCACCTTTCCTGCTGGGCGGGCTGGGTTAGGGAGGAAGTGCTTTATGTGATTAAAACATACCCTCCCCTTTTCTTGAAATCTTCTATCAGCTTTTGCACCATTCAAATCTGACATTATTGAACCCACCAGAATTTTGCAAATTCTGTAAAGTCTAGTGAGCCTGCAGTCTTCATTGTCTGCCAATACCTTGTGCAACCACTTCAGATACAATCAGCAAAGTCCACCTACTCTATGTAGTACCCCATACAGATTTATTTTTTGGTGCTGGAGCACTGTTAACAGTGTTTGAACTAGTTGTGATAGTGTAGTGCAGAGTGAACTGGAGACTAATAGCTGCCATACAGGTATCAGAACCAGGACACAAACACGGCATATGCCAGAAGCCAGTGGAGAGGTATTTTGGTGGGAAGCCAGGAAGAAGAGTGCGGAACAGCAGATGGCAATGACAGGGATAGCCTCTCACATTATTCCTGGAATGATATAAGTCACAAAGCTTTGTGGGCCTTACTGAAGCCCCAGGGAACCAATTCTAAAGGAGTTAATGACAGGGGAAGGAAAATGATGATGATGGTGAAGGGGCTGATGAGGACCAAGCCACCCAAGAGTTGTAGCTGCATTTCAGGCATCTGTCCCCCTCACAGTACTAAACAGTAGAACATGGAAAGTGACGCTAAGATGCCAATGAGCAAGCTGACATGAGGCGAGGGCCAACTCAGTCCATGAGCCTTCCATGTAGCATAAGCAGCCAACCACTTCCTACGATCCTGGCCCTCAGGTTGCACCTAAAAGAAGCCCAAGAATAGGTAAAAGAAAAAGGCACATGAAGGCACCCAGGGGAAGCAAGAGGCTAAGAAAGAGTACATTGTTTGTGTGCACTTTGGAATTCACTGTAATAAAACAGAGTGTGCACTGACACAGTAGTTTATTATTGATGGAGGTTAGAGTCATACAGGGAAGGTTATGTTTATGTGGTGCTGACATCTTCGTCCAGGTGATGATGATTGGTATGGTCATGTAAGACCAAAGAGGGCTGATGTGTTGTCATATGGTCGGATATGCATTGGTTTGAAGGAGTGCCCCTTTATTTGAAAGTGGAGTAGAAGGAGGTAAAGCTGTAGTTTCAAAGGTAGATTTTGTTTCACAGAACAGTTGAATTCATTGATGATGTGCTGTGATGCCTCTTGCAGTAAGTGTCACCAGAGTCTCCTATTCCATCCAGTGATCTTGCTCGTCCTCCATGATAATAGTATGCTCATAGGGAATGCCATACCTGCTCCTGAGAAGCCCTGATTCAGGACTCAGGGGGAGGGGTCCGAAAATTTGCTAGTGTTCTGACTCTGTGAGAAGCAATCAGAAACAAGTCCAGGTGTCTGTAGGCAGAATGACAAAAATAAAACACTTGTTAAAATTATTTTTGCAGGAGCAATGAACGTTTAGTTAATTGTCTGCAGAGTAGTCGATGAATTCTACACTTTCTGTAAGTGGGTGTTTGGAGGAGCTGAAATTTTGTTTCCAGACAACAATTAAACATGGTGCAATAAACGCAAAGAAACCCTGGGGGCAGAGTGATTTGCCGACACTGACCTTCTAACAAACCTTCTAAGCAGAACTAAAATGCTGATAGTGCTTTTAGTTAGAAAACTGCAACCATTTATTGATATAGACTTTTTTGTGTTAATACACATTTCAGATCTCAAAAAGCAATGCACTTTTTAAAATTAAGAATAATTACAGAGTTTATCATATGAAATCAAGATTCACAGCTTATCAAACTTCAGTTTTGTTTTAGTGGACAACCCTACTGAAAAACTCCAATATTTTCAATAAATTTACCCATTCAAGTATGTTCTGAGTGTTGAGTTAAGTCAATAAGAAGTGAGTCAGAATTTGGGTAACTGAATAACTTTGGGTTTTAAATCACTGCATGAAATACTACATTTCATTTTTATATATGCGTTGAATTATAAGTGAAAACCTTTGAGTGAGAGAGTGCCAGAAATATGCTAATATGAAAACTGCCTTTAATAGGAGGTAAATCAAGATGAAACTAAAAGTAGGAATCTCAAGAGACCTATGATTAATAATAAGTGCTTTTCCGTCTAAAGCCTTGGGAAAATTCAGTGAACTGTGAGAAAGGTAACCTGGAAGGAGGAATTTTATTGACCATAAAGTTCAGAGCATTTCCAGTGGGTGGCAAAACTGTGGCTTTCATTATACTACATATCAGCAATTCTTTGTTTGCAAAATCATTAAACCTTTGGCAGCTTTTGCTAGATCTGCTGGAAATAACAACGAATACAAAATTAATTGCAAACACTTGCAAATTTTATGTACACTGAGCAGTTATTTGTAAACAAATGTGATAATATTATATATTAGTTTCATGAGTGTCACCAAATTTGTATTCTACAAAGATTAAAGATTTTAGATCTTATGGTTGATTGCATATTTTTACATATTAATGATATGTCAGAATATTACTGAACATGAAGTCATTCATTTATCAAATTTCATTAAATTTCATGTTTTCATGCTCTCAGTGCTGAATTTGGTATTAATTAACTGCTTGAATGCTGCATATTTTTCTTTCATAACTGACTGTATTCCCACAGTAGATTTATAGTTATTTGCTTAAGATGCAAGTACTTTATTTGAGGAGTTATGTTAAACTTGTATAGAACTTTGGTTAGACCATACTTGAAATTCTATGCACAGTTCTGATCTCCATATTATAAAAAGGATATAAAGGCACTGGAGAAGGTGCAAAAAAGATTTACAAGGATGATACCAGAACTGAGAGGTTATACATATCAGGAAAGATTGAACAGGCTGGAGCTCTTTACTCTAGAAAAGAGAAGACTGAGGGATGACCTGATAGAGGTTTTTAAGATTTTGAAAGGGTTTGATAGGGTAGATGTAGAGAAGATGCTTCCACTTGTGGGGGAGACCAAAACTAGGGGCCATATATATAAGATAATAAATCCAATTGGGAATTCAGGAGAAACTTTACCCGGAGGGTGGTTAGAGTATGGAACTCGCTACCACAAGGAGTAGTTGAAGCGAATAGCATAGATGCATTGAAGGGGTAGCTAGATAAACACATGAGGGAGAAAGGAATAGAAGGATATGTTGATGGGGTTAGATGAAGTATGGTGGGAGGAGGCTCGTGTGGAGCATTAACACTGACTTGGACCAGTTGGGCCAATTGTCCTGTTTCTGTGCTGTACATTCTATGTAATTCTATGTCGTTTTTTGTTCTCTTGCCCCTCTTCAAAATCTTCTTTTTCTCTTTTATTTAGATAAATATTAACCATATTTCTTCTTGGATCGATTTATAGTTCTTGCTGAAGCCATCATTAGCATAGCAATGCCAAAGGAAGATTTTCCCATACTGTTGTCTCCAATGGCCAGCACCTGAACAGTTGAACAAATTGTGAACAAAAACCATGTAAATAAGCTATGTAAGCAATTTGCTTGATTTTGCGGTTAGTGAATGATAGGTTTGAACAACATTAGGGTATGGGATTACTCCGCTTTCTGCTGGTTACTCAGTGACACTTCTTACCATTTTTTGATTTAGTAGATTGGATATTTGGTTACCTAACAGATATGTGGTTATTTTTTGCTCTTCAGAGATGTTTTTGCTCTTCAGAGATGTTTTTGCTTTGGAGCTCTGACACTTTTAGGTATGACATCTTTAAAAGGTATGACATGGCAGACACACACTAGGCTCAAGGCTTTTAATTATATAGATATTTATTTTATTATTCTTTTATGCCAATGGTTGAATTAAATCACAGCAGTACAGGACTCATCAAGGGTAAGTAGCAGTCCAATGTAGATTTGGGTTCTAAGTAGATATGCAATATTTAAATTACAGCCTATGAAACTTAATTTCACATCTTATATTATTTGAGTATATTCCTATGAGGAGTGAGAAAAATGGCCCACATTATATTTACAATTTGATATACTGTATGCATGTTGTCTTATTTTGCAATTTTGATGGCCACAAAGTAATACATATTAGCACAGGCCTTTCTTGCTGCTGAGGTGCCCATATATTTGTCTGAGCAATAATGTCCAAAGTGGTAAACAGGATTGAAATAAATGATTACAAAGGTGCAAAACAAGCACCTTTAATATTACTATGCTGCTTTGTCAACAAAAAATGTATTTCGTTGACTAATGTTAATGCTTCTGGTGTGGGTCGTACATATGACTGAGATTGCTTATATTACATTACCCCCTGTAATTACTATCTGTAGCACTGGCATGTTTATATGGCTACTTTGTATTCTGTTTAGTGGGGGAGAAAACCCAACTTTTATGCTGTTTTGCTTAAAGGCCTGCAACAAATTGTTTGACCAAAAGTGTTCTCTAATGGAACAGTTTGGTTAATATCTTCCTGTGTGTTTGGTTTATTTTTGTAATGCACAGATTCTGCTTACATAGAAAACCATTTG